>NC_086327.1:105778807-106096515 GCF_036172605.1 Pelobates fuscus | reverse complement strand
CTCATCCTTTTTGAGAGCCATTTTACCATTGTTGACAGTGGCGTCTCTAGGATTCATTTTTAGGGGGGGGGCACAGGGTGGGCAAGAGACAAGAGTAGGGGGGCACATTCAACCCCACCCTCGACCCAGTTTGACCCCGCCCCTGCTGCATGTTAAGCCCCGCCCCCAACAACATGTGTTGTTTTTTTTTATAATCCCTGGTGGAGGATTCATTATTTTCCACCAGGGATTATTAAAAAAACAAACACATTTCCTTTGATACAGTGCCATAGTTGCCAACATTTGAAAAAAAATTCCAAGGACATTTTGCAGCACAGCTATCAATTACTGTCTGTGTATAATATCCCTGGACAGTCAGTGCTCTCTGTATAATACAGGGTTGTGTGTATAATACATTGGGACAGTCAGTGCTCCCTGTATAGTGCTGCTCTCTGTATAATACAGGGTTGTGTGTATAAGAAATTGGGACAGTCAGTGCTCCCTGTATAGTGCTGCTCTCTGTATAATACAGGGTTGTGTGTATAATAAATTGGCACAGTCAGTGCTCCCTGTATAGTGCTGCTCTCTGTATAATACAGGGTTGTGTGTATAATACATTGGGACAGTAAGTGCTCCCTGTATAGTGCTGCTCTCTGTATAATACATGGCTGTTTGTGTATAATATCCCAAGACAGAGAGCAGCACTATACAGGAACACTGACTATCCCGGGATATTATACACACTCAGATCTGTATTATACAGAGAACAGCACTATAGCATTATACAGATAGCTGAGCATATACCCCATGTCCCAATCTCTAGACTACTAGTACCTGTCAACAGCAGATCCCAGATGCGTGTAACAGGGCTAAAGTGTGCGGCAGCTCACACAGATGATTCAGCTGTAAAGCGCACTCGCTGGCAGAGCCAAACTGAGAATCCAAAGCAGCCCTGGAAAAAAAAATGTATGCCATTTCTACAAGTCAATATGTATATATTGTACAGTAAGCACACAAGCTCACTGACATGCGCAAATAGGCTTACTGACAGACAAAACTCTCTGACTCACACACAAGCTTACTACAGACAAACTCACTTGTATAAACACAAGGCTCACTACAAAGAAGTTCAGGGACACACACAAGCTCACTAAAGACAAGCTCACTGACACACACATGCTCACTAAATAGAAGCTCACTGACACACAGAAGCAGTACCATATTAGCAGCGTTAAGGGCCCCCGGGCAAAGCAGTGCACTTGGGCCCTTCCTACACAACAACTCACAGGAATAAACATTTTAATTATTGATACACTGCTGAGTACATACACACAGTACACTGAATACACACACACAGATTTCTGAATGCACACAGACTACTGAATGCACACAGGTGTTGCTGAATGCACACAGACTGATTTATACACGTACACACAGACTGTCCATATATACACACACACAGACATACAGACTGCTGAGTCCATACACACACACAGACTGCTGAGTCCATACACACACACAGACACACACACACACACACACACACAGACTGCTGAGTCCATACACACACACACACACACACAAACACACACAGACTGCTGAGCCCATACACACACGCAGACTGCTGAATCCATACACACACACACACACACAGACATACAGACTGCTGAGTCCATACACACACACAGACACACACACACAGACTGCTGAGTCCATACACACACACAGACTGCTGAGTCCATACACACAGACTGCTGAGTCCATACACACACGCAGACTGCTGAATCCATACACATACACACATACAGACTGCTGAGTCCACACACACACATAGACTGCTGAGTCCATACACACACACACAGACTGCTGAGTCCATACACACACATAGACTGCTGAGTCCACACACACACATACACACTGCTGAGTCCATACACACACATACACACACACACACACATACACAGACTGCTGAGTCCATACACCCACAGAATAGGCATGTGCATGGGAAAAAAATTTGGTTCGGTTCGGGATTTTCACAATTCGGGACTTCAAGATTTCGGCAACTTCGGAACTTCGGGACTTCGGCACCTCGGGACTTCGGCACCTCGGGACTTCGGCACCTCGGGACTTCTCTTGCAGCCGCTTGGTAGATAACTCCCTAATTCCCAAGGTATTGCTGCTGAGTCCATACAAACACACACACACACACAGACTGCTGAGTCCAGACACACACACACACACACACACAGACTGCTGAGTCCAGACACACACACACACACACACACACACACAGACTGCTGAGTCCATACACACATACACACACACACACACAGACTGCTGAGTCCAGACACACACACAGACTGCCGAGTCCAGACACACACACACACACACAGAGAGACTGCTGAGTCCATACACACACACACACACACACAGACTGCTGAGTCCAGACACACACACACACACAGACTGCTGAGTCCATACACACACACACACACACACACACAGACTGCTGAGTCCGGACACACACACAGACTGCTGAGTCCATACACCCACACACACACCCACACACACACACAGACTGCTGAGTCCATACACACACACACAGACTGCTGAGTCCAGACACACACACACAGACTGCTGAGTCCAGACACACACACACAGACTGCTGAGTCCAGACACACACACACACACAGACTGCTGAGTCCAGACACACACACACACACAGACTGCTGAGTCCAGACACACACACACACACACTGCTGAGTCCAGACACACACACACACAGAGACTGCTGAGTCCAGACACACACACACACACACACAGACTGCTGAGTCCAGACACACACATACATACACACACACACACATACATACACACACACGTCAAGCCTACCTGTTGCTGGGGGTCAGCCATCGTCTGGCCTTTGCAGCAGCAGCATGGGCTGCTGCTTAACGACGGGGGCGGGGCTTATATGCGGGAGGCGGTGCTTCGTTTGGGGGCGGGGCCTGTGCCGGAGAGCCTGTCAGTGCTCTCTCCGGCCACAGACAGCCCCCAGCCTCCAGCTGAGCAGCACTGTCCTGCATTCCCTCGGGCTGTCACAGACTGTTACAGCCCGAGGAAATATAATCTAAACACATGGCTAGCAGGTTGCCGACATTTGGGGGGCCCAAGGGGGGGCACAACATGATGTAGGGGGGGCCATGGCCCCCCCCTAGCGACGCCACTGATTGTTGACCAGTGAATAATGGCACTTTCTCTTACATTAACCCCTTAAGGAACAAACTTCTGGAATAAAAGGGAATCATTACATGTCATACATGTCATGTGTCCTTAAGGGGTTAAAGAAGCACTATAGGATTAGGAATACAAATGTCTTCTCTTGGTCCTATAGTGTTAAAAACACTATTTAGCCCCCCACGCCTCCTCCCCTTGCCTTTCCCAAAAAGGCTTAAAACTATGGGAAAGTATTGGATTGGCTGAGATTGTCAATTCTGATGACCTCAGCCAAGGAGGCGGGATGGGGCAGAGTCAAATGCCGTACTGGCCAATCAAAATCTCCTTGAAGAGATACATTGAATCAATGCATCTCTATAGAGAAAGGTCAGTGTCTCCATACAGAGCATGGAGGCGCTGAACGGAAGTGCTGCACACTGTGCAGCACTGACCCAGGAAGCACCTCTAGTGGCCGTCTGAGTGACTGCACTGGAGGTGTCCCTAGGCTGTAATGTAAACACTGCCTTTTGTCTAAATGAGACTGGCTGCGCACCCCACAGTCTTATCCATCCCATTACGTTTCTGACAAGCTCTGTCCTCTTTTGTTTCCCCCTCAGCTTCAATTATTTCCTCCTCAACTTCTGGTTAATGCAAGGTAAATCTGTACATCTACAAATCTGTAAATCTATAAAGATTGGAGCATGCAAACAAGCACCTCATATTAATGAGGCCAAAATCTATAGCTTGCTGTAACCATGTATCAATGATGTATCCATGCATTGCATCCTCTGTCTTAAACGGGAATATAAATGAAAGATAGATAGACTGATACCTCTGGCTATCATAGATCTCATCCTCCTCTAGACTGATAGTGATTGGTTAGGGTTCTCATCACTATATTCCCCCTAGAATACTGTCAATAGACAGGGTAATGGCAGGAAAATTGGCAAAACATTTTCACGCAAGATAGTGTCCACCGTTTTCCTCTAACCCTGCTTATCCCAGTGCACCTCTGTTCTTTCAATGTCTGGTGTTCTATCCATGCATTACAGAAATTAAACGTACTACAATGTATTCAATGTCTGGTGAGCAGGTACATAAATCTTGCTCAGTTCAAATATTATTGTCAATTGTTCACAGAGTCAGTGAGGGTTGGTCTGCAATGGGGCATATGGAATAGTTAAAACTATTCTATGCGATTGCTACAAATCTGGTTAGTGCAAGTTAAACATCTATTGTTATTCTCTTTAACAGGTGCTAATGCTTTTACATGACTAGCATACTTTAAAAGGACTACTTCAAGCACCACAACCAATACAGCCCACTAGCCACAATCAGCTGACACTGTCAGCCAATGAGCTGGACCTACACAGTAAAGAAAAAGAAAGGTTGCGCCAAAGAATAAATAGATTAAAAAAAAAAAGAAAAAAAATTATAAAATGAAAAAATAAAAGTGGTAAAAAATATAGTAAAAGTACACAAGATACAAAAAAATTATTTTTTTTATATATATATTTTTTTTTATTTTTTTTATATATATTTGTTTATATCTTGTGTACTTTTACTATATTTTTTTACCACTTTTATATTTTCATTTTATAATTTTTTTTATTTCTTTTATCTATTTATTCTTTGGCGCAACCTTTCTTTTTCTTTACTGTGTATTTCTTATATAGAGGGTTAGAGGGTTACCTTCTACAAGGTTGCTGCCTGTTTATTATATTATTAGCGCTAACCTAACACCTTTTTTTAATGAGCTGGACCTGCAAGATATGGAGCATCTGGCTCTTAATAGAGAATGCTGTAGTGGTTATAGTGCTTTGAGTGCACTCGCATAGTTGCACCCTCATTTATTAATTGGTTGACAGACTTTCTAACATGATAAGACACTGTTTTGTAAATATTAAATATTTTCATAAATGTGGGTACAACAACTACCTCACACTTTATAAAATGATTCTTATTTTTTTTTTAAATGGTTAAATAACACATTATTCACTTACCAGATTCCAGTGCCAAGGTCCCTCGGCGCTGGGCCCCTGTCCACCTCCTCCGATGTCATCCGGTGGGAGGAACTAATGCACATGTGCAATGCTTTCCTATGAGGTTTTCTGTGACGCTGGATGTCCTTATACAGAGCGTGAGGATGTCCAGCTTTGTTTCACTGAGTCAAACTCTGTAAAACTCCAGCAAGTGCCTCTAGTGGTTGTCTGGTAGACCGCAACTAGAGGCAGTCTTGGTAAAACTTCACTGCTTTACATTGCAGAACTAATGGAGCCAGGAACACTGCACCCAGACAACGTCAATGAGACAAGTGCTCTGGGTGCTTATAGAGTCCCTTTAATCCTTCCTCCTCATGCTCTTCAGAATGATAAACAGACAGGAAATGACTTCATATCCTAATCTTTCATTTATTTCTATAACCTATAAGAAAGTAAAGAGGTGAGCCCTCTCCCATCACACTAGAAATATAACCAAGCATCATGGGTTGACTCTAGTTTACAAACATTTGCCGTACTGACTTCAACGAAAAGGATTGCAGTCCATGAAGAGTCTTTGGTCCCTTTAAGACCACACTCTTTCTCACTGCTTCCATAGTTTTTATCACACTAACAAAATACATTTCTAAAATACCACCATTTGTTTTAAAAGCCATTCCCGGCATTATCATACATATTTGTACAGAACAGAAATAGCTGAACTCTTTGCTAAAACACATTCCATTTATCTTGAGTTTATCGTGATTGCTAAAACATGTGTTTTTTTTGTTAAAATACACCAGCTGATTTAATATAGTTTAACTGTAAAGGAGAAATAGGGAAATCTGGTAAATGATTTGGGGAGGTTAATGATGTTTTAAAGGTGGAATCTTACCAAAGAATAACACATACGAGTATTACTTACAGAAAAGAAAATAGTTTTTGGAGAGGTCAGAGGATAATGGTAGAGCATCATATTCAGACTTCCAACCTGTGGAATGCTTGTTGTTTATATATTGTACAGCACTGCGGAATATGTTGGCGCTATGTAAACAAGTGTAAGAAGTATTCTAACCAATCAGAAGTTTGGGCAGGTAATGCATGATGAAATGTGTAAGGGGCTGCAGGACAGAAGCTCAAGTTGCAGGAAACAGCTACTACAACTATTGGTATAGTAACTATTCTCAACCTCTGATGAAAGCCTTCTGCTTAACCATAGCCACACATTTGTGGAGTTGCAATATGTGGTAAGTGGTTACAGGCAAATAGCATAGTGCGTTATAGATACATGGTTGACAGTAGATCAACAATCCAGGATAGAACATGAGCTGCAAAATTATTTAGAAAAAGTAGATGCCTAGAATAGCTACCAGAAACATAGGACGATGGAGCAAACTAAAATGGTCCCAAAACAAGGTCAGGAAGCCAGGTATGGAAGAAGTTTGACCTGGAATCAAGAAAATGCTTTATAATCGCATTACAGTTGTGCTCAAAAGTTTGCACACGCTTGGAGAATTATACCATTTTTAAAGAGACATTTATTTTATTTTTGATGGCATTCCTATTCAAATGTAGATTATAACAGAATGACACAATCATAAAACAAAACATGGCAACAAAGAAAAAAATAATGAAATGACCCCTGTTCAAAAGTCTGCATACCCTTAGTTCTTAATACTGTATATTGCCCCCTTTAGCATCAATTACATTGTGCAGTCTTTTGTAATTGTTGTCTATGAGGCCCCTAATTCTTGCAGGTGGTATAGCTGACCAATCGTCTTCGCAAAATGCCTACAGGTCAAGTGAAGTATTTGGTCGTCTTGCATGAGCTGCACATTTGAGATCTCCCCAGAGTGGCTCGATGATATTAAAGTCAGGAGACTGTGATGGCCACTTTAGAACCTTCACCTTTTTCTGCTTTAACCACTGGAGGGTCAATGTGGCCTTGTGCTTATGGTCATTGCAATGCTGGAAAGTCCAAGAGCGTCCCATGTGCAGCCTTTGTGCAGAAGAATGCAAATTGTCTGCCTGTATTTTCTGATAACATGCTGCATTCATCTTGCCATGAATTTCCACAAGACTCCCTGTGCCTTTATCACTCACACAGCCCCAAAACATCAGTGAGCCACCACCATGCTTCACATTGGGGATGGTATTCTTTTCACTATAGGCCTTGTTGAACCCTCTCCAAACATAGCACTTGTGGTTGTGACCATAAAGCTCTATTTTGGTCTGGTCACCCCAAAACACAGTGTGCCAAGGTGTTGTTGGGCATATTGTAACCGGGCTTTTTTTGTGGCACGGGTGCAGTAAAGGCTTCTTTCTTACAACTCGACCATGCAGCTCATTTTTGTTCAAGTATCGTCTAAATGTGCTCCTTGAAACAACCACACCGTCTTTTTCCAGAGCAGCCTGTATTTCTCCTGAGGTTACCTGTGGGGTTTTTTTTGTATCCCGAACAATTCTTCTGGCAGTTGTGGCCAGAATATTTCTAGGTCTACCTGACCTTGGCTTGGTATGTGTTCCTGTAACTATTTTGAATTGGTGGATGTTGTACAAATCCACCAGTTTTTCTTTGAAGTTGACATTTTTATAAGTGCACAAAAAGTATTAAAAAAAATCCAAACTAATTTGATCCTCCAAATGAGTCCAATATACTGTATTTATATTCCAATGTACTATTCTTCAGTTGGTCACTGCGTAGATATCCTGGAGATATCATAAGACAAGTCCTAACAGGATGATCAAAAAATAAAGACGATTTTGATATATCATGCATTAGCAAGTTCTTTCAGCTTTGTATCAGAACTCGCACAGACATGTTTCTGCTGACATAAGACATCACCAGTAATTTGTCAAGTAAGTGTTTTATACTTCTACATGAAGTTGATGCTGAGTTTATGATGTCATGAAGCTTGAGGGTACAATAATCACCAAAACAAATCCCTCTGAATGTAACCACTTCATTGCAGCTTAACTTGCTTGCTTGATATTATTGCGTCCCAGAGTGTGATAATTTAAGGACTGTCGATCGTTGTCAGAATCTAACAATACACAGTTGTTAGTTGTGTTTGTTTTGTTATTTGTATAGATTTTGTGAGGTTAAAAAAAATTAACCTGTCTCCTTTGATCTCAGCCTATCATTGGCATTCAGGTTGAACAAAATATACATTAACAATGCATAGAATTTGCCAACATTAAGGGGATGAACACGATGTTTCCGCATTAAAGAGAATATGGTGGTATTATCGCTCTGTTTTATGTAGACATTTGAGCTTTCCCTCTTTCAGGTGTTGATAGGAGCACGTTGGAACATGTCGTACTGTATTAAATTGTCATTCCATGTTACTCATCCATTGTTTTCTTACTCAGCTAAGAAGCCTTATTGTAATGTCAGAAAATACATCCTAGCAGTGATCTGCACTCCGAAAACAGACTTTCTGTGATAAATTGTTTAAATTGGGAGCAGATGTTTGCAAAAAATTGTAGGCAAAAAAAAAATTGTTTTTCTTGCCTCGTGCTTGGTTTTGCAACCCATTTTAAAGAATTTCCATTAACCTTTTCTAAACCCTAAATATTTTTTGTTGTGCAATAGTATTATGTGACTGGTTGTTTTTTTACTAGGCATTTCCTGGTATGTTTTTTTTGTAGTGAGGACACCCTAGTTTATCCTTGCTTTGGCAAGGCACGTTTTGATTCCCTTCAAATTTTAGCAGCACGGTTTGCACGTCTTGATGGGAGCTCTAGATAAGGTTGAAGATACTAGAATAATTTTAGTCTTTGCCACCTGTTTTCTTTAATGGAGATTAACGTTGTGGGGTAGGGATTGAGCAATTAATCAACATACTTCTCTTAAAATATTATCACACATACTTCTCAAGGATTCTGCTTTAGGGGGGATAAGCCCTCTTGGGGTCATGAAAGCTTTTTCCTGTCTTTTTCCACTTTAGTTCCCTTCATTTTCTGGACCCTAGTAGATACTAAATATTCTAATATCCCAGATAAGAGATACTTGCAGAGAATAGACAGAACATGGAATATAGATTTCCTAAAAGGACTGACCCATAGAGAGCCAATTCACGTTAAAGCAGGAAACTTCAGAGTAATGTAATTTTAATCAGAAAATCAAGATTTTAATTTATTTTTGCAGGCCTGGTGCTGGGCCACCAGTGTTTTGCGTGCAGTAATATTCATGCTTGTTGGATAATAATATATTTTGATTATAACGTGGCAGCCTCCAGATCGTGGCTAATGACCACGTGGTGGAAATCAGAAGGAAAACAAATGTGAACTTAATCATCTGTCCAGACACACACTCTAGATTACAAGAAAATTATGGAATCATAATAATACAATGTTCTTAGATCAACATTGCTGGATCTAGATTGCTAGCACTTTGAACATTTCTTTCTAGGTTTGATATGACAAACTACATATCTTATTGTAATTACATTATATTGCCTTAAATAGCAGAACGCCCTCAACTGCATTCACTTAATTGCAAATTATTGTGAATTTCATATTTTAGTTCAAAATAGCTGAACTGGAAGTATTCCAAATGGACTATTTTCACCTAAAATTAAAATTCACTTCAAACCCACTTTGAGTTCCCAAACAATTTAAACTTTTGTGAATAAAACCTCTCGGTCTTTATAAACAATTCCGACCCAACGATTGGCTTATGTAAAAATACTTTGAAGAAGACCTGTCGTGAGTGGGTTATTCTTAGAGCAGAAAAGAAGAGATTAGAAGGTATGTTTTAACACTAAATTGTTAAGAATACAAATCTGTATTCCTAGTTTTTTAAGCCCTTCCTCCTTATATGAATACATTGTAACAAAATAAAGGTATTTGCTGACCCTTTTCAAGCCCCCTTGGTGCTGGTTTCAAGTTACATCATCACAGAGAAGGCTTGGCCTCCTTCATGATGGTCCCGTCCAATGCTCTTCATAGACCTGAGGATTCTGGGGACCTGCTGCACAGACGCAGTGAACACCACGTCCACATCCAAGCTTCTCATAGCAAAGAATTAAATCAATGCTTTCTTATGGGGGCTTCTGCATCACATGGCCGAATATTTGCGGTAGCGACCGTAGTGGCTGTCAGGAAGACAACTACTAGAGGAGGACTTAAAAAACTTGTTCGAGCAGGGTCCTTATCAACTTATTGTTCCTGTAACATTTTGTAATAATCTAATTTATTTAAATCATGTTAAATTTGCCACTTATAATACTGCAAAGCACTGCGGAATAAGTTGGCGCTATATAAATGCCCTGTAATACAAGCAGTGCATGTTCTAAAAAACTGAAATTGTTTTAATGCAGGATTAAAAGGGCAGGACTAGGCACCCAGACCACTTTATTGAGATGAAGTGGCCTTGATGATGTTTGTGGTCGTTTAATACGTAAAGCATATTGAATTATTGAAAAGTTTGATGGCAGTAACAACTGTGGTGCACAATTTGAAATATTTCATACCAGTGAACTGTATAGTAGTTGTTTGTTGTGTTATTGCCCCTTCTTTGCGTGTTGATACTGGTTGAATAAGTTGAGTTATTATTAGTTGGGACACTTGTAACTCACCATGTCAATGCTTTGCCCTTTATTGTTTTTTTGTACAGTTTGCCATGACAAATATTCAGTTCAATGAAATAAAACCAGAAAGCATGGCATTTTACTTACATGCACAAAAAAGATTACTTGTTATATACAGGATACTTCTATATAATATAGCGCTACGGAACTTGTTGGCGCTTTATAAATAATAATAATAATAATATACAAATATTCCACTTCTATAAAGGTTATTGTAATTTAATTTAAAAGTAACCATGCATTATGGTTGTGTTAGATTTGGGTTCCAGACAGGTGTGTACAGATAGGTGGTTTTGGGGGCATTTTGGTACCCATAATTTATTTAATACTTTTATTCAGAACATATTCCCACAGATTTAACATTGCCCTGGGGTTTAGGAAAGTGAATATGCCTTTGATCTCATTTTTGTGCCAGTTAAAATGTGAAAGCCACAGGGATGTACTTTTTGACTGAGTACATTGTATAATAAAATGTTTCATTTATTTAACCCCTTAAGGACACATGACATGTGTGACATGTCATGATTCCCTTTTATTCCAGAAGTTTGGTCCTTAAGGGGTTAATGGATAGTAAAATGTACACAATCCTTTCCTCCCCGCAATTCCCCGCAGCTCTGATTAATAGATTGCTGTTGAATTCAGAGCAAACCCATACAGCTCTGTTAAAAGCAAAACTGGTGGGATGCCTTTAGCCGGCTCATTTAAAGGCCTATATCCTGATAACCAATAAGGACCTGTTTTTAATCAAAGTGTGTGACCCTGCGAGTATTATCCCTTGTAACACTAAAACACAGAATATTGTAGTTTTGTACTTTGTTCACTGGCTGGATTATATAGTTACATAGTTACATAGCTGAAAACAGACTTGCATCCATCAAGTTCAGCCTTCCTCACATATGTTTTTGCTGTTGATCCAAAAGAAGGCAAAAAAACCTAGTCTGAAACGCCTCCAATTTTGCAACAAACTAGGAAAAAATTAGGTTCTTGACCCCAAAATAGCAGTCAGATGTCTCCTTGGATCTTCTATTAACCCACTAATTAGAAATTAATGGGTTATATCCCTAGATAAAGTGAAGAGAATGAAGAGAGTGAACCTTATGTCTTGAGTAAATGCTACTACCTTAATCCCCCGAAAATAAGACATCCCACAAAAGTAAGCCCTAGCTTATTTTTGGGGGATGCTCCTAATATAAGCCCTACCCAGAAAATAAGTCGTAGTCGCTAGTTCGCTAATATATGTTCGGGGAATTTTCCTAGAACATAGATTAGCGGGATTCCATGCGCTAGCAAGCTAATCTATGTTCGGGGAAGTTTCCTCGAGCATAGATTTGTGGGATTCCTTGCCCTATGATCTATGTTCGGGGGAATTCCCCAGAACGTAGACCTGCTTTCTTGCACATGCTTGCTACTGTTCCCCCCCATAATAAGACATGTAGTACTTCTAGAGGGTGTAGTGTGCATATTTGTGTATCGGGACTCTTGTGTAGGTGTATCTAGGGGCCGTAGCGTGTTACAGGAGCTGTAATGTGTATTTTTATGTATAGGGGCTGTAGTTTGTGTTTCAGGGTAGTTTGTGTTTGTATATGGGCTGTAGTGTGTGAGTCTAAGGGACTATAGAGAGTGTTTGTGAGTCTAGAGGGTGTAGTGTATGTGATCGGTCTATGTCAGGGGTCGGCAACCCGCGGCTCCGGAGCCGCATGTGGCTCTTTTGAACCTTTGCCGCGGCTCTGGGGCGGATACTAGGGAGGGGAGGAGGCGCATTGTGCGCCCTGACACTCCCCACTGTGGCGGGCGCTGTAGTTACGCACCGTCCTGACGTCTCCTTCCCGCCCGCTGTCAGATCGGAGGGCAGCGGCGCGCATGCAGGTCTACGACTGCGAGGAGGAAGATGACATCCGTCCAGACTCCCGTCAGCAGCAGCAGCAGCAGCAGCAGCAGCAGCGTGCCAGGCACCAGTGTGAGGTAAGTGAAGTGATGCCTCAGGGGGGGAGGGGGGGGAGCCCGGCCCACACACTTACACAGACAGAACTTAAAGACATTTTTATCCAATTTAATGTGCCACTAGTGTACAATGTATTTTTTTTTTTTTTTTTTTTTTAAAGTGTAATTTATATCATATAATAAAACATAAATCCCAAGTATTCCTATTTAGGAGGAGAAGTCCCTATTTCCCAAATTCCTTTGTCACTCATTTCTATCATCATTGCCCCTCTTTTCTAGGAGCTCCATTTTGTTGGTGAGTCTACAGCAGAGCTCCACCAAAATAATACTGACAGTAGTATGTCTTTAAACTACAATAAATGTGTCTGAGTGTATAACAGAGCTCCACCGCAATAATACTCCCAGTAATGTGTCCGAGTTTGTAACAGAGCTCCACAGTAATAATACTCCCAGTAATGTGCCTGAGTTTATAACAGAGCTCCACAGCAATAATACTGCCAGTAATGTGTCTGAGTGTATAACAGAGCTCCATAGCAATAATACTCCCAGTAATGTGTCTGAGTGTATAACAGAGCTCCATAGCAATAATACTCCCAGTAATGTGCCTGAGTTTATAACAGAGCTCCACCGCAATAATACTCCCAGTAATGTGTCTGAGTGTATAACAGAGCTCCATAGCAATAATACTCCCAGTAATGTGTCTGAGTGTATAACGGAGCTCCACCGCAATAATACTCCCAGTAATGTGTCTGAGTGTATAACAGAGCTCCACAGCAATAATACTCCTAGTAATGTGTCTGGGTGTATAACAGAGCTCCACAGCAATAATACTCCTAGTAATGTGTCTGGGTGTATAACAGAGCTCCACAGCAATAACACTCCCAGTAATGTGTCTGAGTGTATAACAGAGCTCCACGGCAATAATACTCCCAGTAATGTGTCTGAGTGTATAACGGAGCTCCACCGCAATAATACTCCCAGTAATGTGTCTGAGTGTATAACAGAGCTCCACAGCAATAATACTCCTAGTAATGTGTCTGGGTGTATAACAGAGCTCCACAGCAATAATACTCCTAGTAATGTGTCTGGGTGTATAACAGAGCTCCACAGCAATAACACTCCCAGTAATGTGTCTGAGTGTATAACAGAGCTCCACAGCAATAATACTCCTAGTAATGTGTCTGGGTGTATAACAGAGCTCCACAGCAATAATACTCCTAGTAATGTGTCTGGGTGTATAACAGAGCTCCACAGCAATAACACTCCCAGTAATGTGTCTGAGTGTATAACAGAGTTCCACAGCAATAATACTCCCAGTAATGTGTCTGAGTGTATAACAGAGCTTCCCAGTAATAATACTCCCAGTAATGTGTCTTTAAACTACAATAAATGTGGTTAGAAATCGGTCTGTATAAATAAGATATATTGTTCTTCAAGTATTCCTTTGTCCATTTGAAATGTTAGGAGGCATGTTAATACTTGTTAATAGATACTACTTGAAATCTGCTGTAGTAAACTGTATGATCAGTCATAATAATGAAATGAAATGTGTTACGCATAACCAGCTTTTGTGGACAATTGTGACCATAATACATAAAGGGTAACTGAGCATAGCGCAGCCATAATCCTTAGTAGCTGGGTTACTAATACTTTGTTGTCATCTTTTTAAGCAATCAGAAGGAAAAAAAAGTGACAAAAAAAGTTCTTTTTATAATGACGAGGATGACATTGGGCCCTCATTATTAATTATTATTTACATCAGGCACTGATTATGATTTATAGTAGACTGGGGCCCTGATTAATTTTCTATGGCATTTTGGGGCATTGATTTTGCTATGGGGCCCTCTGATTTCTAATTACGCCCCTGTTTTGGACCCCCGGTAGGCCAGCCATGGATAAAGGCAAGAAAAGAAAAATTGTTTTAAATGTCGCAATGGTTTTGCGGCTCCCAGTTTTTTTTTTTTCTTCGGAAACTGGTCCAAGTGGCTCTTTTTGTCTTAAAGGTTGCAGACCCCTGGTCTATGTGGTGTAGTGTGTGTATAGAGGGTGTGTGTGCATCTAAGGGCTGTAGTGTGCGTACACGTGTATCTAATGTTTATGTGTATGGACTGTAGTCTGTGTATGGGCAGGGCCGGTGCTAGGATTTTTGACTACACAGGCGAAGATGCATTTTGACGCCCCCCTCCCCCGCACCCAAAACAATCCAATGCATCTTCACCTCTGTGTCTCGTAGCCCCCCTTTTGAATTTTACCCCATTAGTGTTGCATATCCACTCTCTTACCCCTCTGGTCCCTTTGTGCCTGCACCCCCCTTTAGTGTGTCTCATACAACCCATCTTATGTATTTCTTCCCCGTCAGCCCCTTTCTTCCCCCCAGTCCTTTTCTATCTCTCTTTTTCTCCCATATAGACATAGACATAGATACAGGCAAAAATACATACATGCACAAATACACAAACATACAGACACATAGCCATACAAGCACACAGACATAATTATTCAGGCACACAGTCACAAAGATATACAGACACACAGTCATAAAAGGCACACAATCAAACAAACACAGTCATACAATTTACACATACAGGTACATTGTCGTACAAACACAAACATACATTCATACAGACACAGGCACACACAAAAATACAGACACAGACAAAGAAACAGATATTGGCATATAGAGAAATACATACACAGTGATACAGAGACATACATACGCAGACAGTCATAAAGAGACATACAGACAAGGCATACAGAGACATACATACACAGACAAACAAAGAACCCTGCACACTGATACCGTGTAAATGCTCCGGCCATCCACAGTGATAGGTGCTCCGTGTCAGGCAGTCATCGCTGGATCCACCGGTAAAGTCTTCAAAAGGAATAAACGCAGGCAATACTCCAATAGTAAGGATGGTATATTTATTGATAGGTGAACCACCCCATAGAAAGTGTGACGTTTCAGCTCAGCAGAGCCTTAATCATGCAATAATGCTCTGCTGAGCCAAAACGTTGCACTTTCTTTGGGGTGGTTCACCTATCAATAAATATACCATTATTACTATTATAGTGTTGCCTGCGTTTATTCCTTTTGAATACATACACAGATCGTCATACAGAGATATACAGACTGTATGACGGTCTGTGTATGTACACAGGATGGCTAAAAGATAGATCCCCATCTGTCGTGCAACTTCAACAATGCTTTGAAAGCTGGGGCTCTACCGATTCCCCATGCTTGCAGGATTGTATTTAGCACGTTGCAGTATTTGTGTGTTTGACTGTAAGCATGTGTTTGTATGGAGTATGTTTGTGTGAATGTAGGGGTGAGTTTGTATGTAGTGTTTGCGTTTGAATGCAAGCATGCATTTACGTGTAGTGTTGGGTTTTTGAATGCAGGTGTTTGTTTATATATAATTTTGGTGTCTGTGTTTGTATGTAGTGTTGACATTTGAATGCAGGGGTGTTTGTATGTAGTGTTGAAGTTTGCATGCAGGTGGTTATTTGTGTGTAGTGTTGGTGTTTGAATGTTGAGATGTATGCACATATACACATACACTGCCACACACGCACACACACTGATACACATACACGAAGATACACACACTGACACATATGCAGATACACATTCAGATAGACAGACACACATATACAGATACACACAAACACGGACAGACATACAGACACACTGACAGACATACAGACACACTGACAGACATACAGACACACTGACAGACATACACACACAAGACACTGACAGACATACACACACAAGACACTGACAGACATACACACACAAGACACTGACAGACAGAAACACACACAGACACACTGACAGACAGATATATACACACACAGACACACTGACAGACAGAAACACACACAGACACACTGACAGACATACAGGCACACTGACAGACATACAGGCACACTGACAGACATACACACACACACACACACACACACACACTAACAGACAGACATACACAGACACACTGACAGACATATAGACACACACAGACACACTGACAGACATACACACATGGACACTGACAGACATACACACATGGACACTGACAGACAGAAACACACAAGACACTGACAGACAGAAACACACACAGACACACTGACAGACAGAAACACACACAGACACACTGACAGACATACAGGCACACTGCCAGACATACACACACACACACACAAAGACACACTAACAGACAGACATACACACACACACATGCTGATCAAAAAATACACTTTTCTAGCCAAAGACAGGAGGGTGGCTTACCTGGGGACTGCTGGCTCAGGTAGTTGGGAGTTGGAGCTAGTCCTGCCCAGCCCCCCTCCTATCTGCAGTCTTCTTGGGAGGAAGTCCTCCCATGCTCACATGAAGGTGGCCAGCGGTAGCTCCGCCCCTGCTGGGCGCGCTGTGTGCTACAGAGGGAGCAGGGATATGACGTGTTCATATCCCCGCCCCCTCCACACAGTCCGCGGCAGGAAGGAAAATTGGTCTGTGGGGATGCTGCTGCCGCTCAGCCAACTACAAGAAGTGATCGGCAGGAGAGGGGAGCTGTGCGCTTCCCTCCTGCCGGTCACCCCGACATTTGCGCCCCCCGGGCCGGTGCGCCCTAAGGCGGCCGCCTGTGCCGCCTTATGGACGCGCCGGCCCTGTGTATGGGGCTACAGTGAGTTTACATTAGTGCTGCTATGTGTGTGTAAGGGTCTTTAGTATGTATTTATGGGGCTGTTGTGTAGGGTGAATAAGGGCTGAAGAGGGAGGCATATAATAAAATTTAAAAAATCAAACCATACAAAAAAAAGACATATTTATGAGTTTATACAATAAAAAGTAAAGTGCTCAGCGCAAAATATAGAAGCAGTATTTAATAATCTAGCTCCCAGGGTTCACACCACCCAATGTGTAGAAAAAGTGAGATATAGATATACCTAAGAATATATACACTGATATTGCTTCTTCCTGGAATAATAAACAGAAACAACACTCTCATAGACTAGTATAGTAATATCCCAGATTGGTCACTTAGTGTATTCTTTAGGTATTCAGCTCACATTTTAATGAGCCTGTTAACAAACTCGCTCAGGTAGTAAGGCATAATCAAATAATGCAGGTCCCATTGCAGGAATACCAGGTATTCAGGGAATTTGATGGAGAGCACCAGCTTCTTGGTTTAAAATATATTTATTATAACAAAATAAAAAAAATTTGGACATACAATAAGTGTCTCCAACAGCACAACGCGTTTCAACGCTAAAATCTGCATCTTCCTCAGGTGCACCTATACTACTATACTACTCTATGAGAGTGTTGTTTCTGTTTATTATTCCAGGACGAAGCGATATCACTGTTTTCATTCCTAACCCTAGCTATATCTATACTCACTTTTTCTACACATTGGGTGGTGTGAACCCTGGGAGCTAGATTATTAAATACTGCTTCTATATTTTGCGCTGAGCACTTTCCTTTTTATTGTATAATTTTGTCTGTGGTGGAATTTGGAGTGATTCATTCCACAGTGTTCATAACTGCATGCTGTTTAGCGCCCACACTGTTGCACAGTTTTTTGTATAATATTTATGAGTTTAAAGACTATTAGCACAACACATTTTATACACTGCCCTTCTTCCCCGCTGCTTTCTCCTAATTTAATACACTCCCCCTCTACCTGCCCCCAATTTAATATACTCCCCCTCTCCCTACCCCTAATTTAATATACTCTCCATCTCCCCCAATTTCAAACACTGCCCTCTCTCGTCCCGCTCCCAATACAATACACTGCCCTCCCTCCCCTGCTTCCCCAATTCCATACACTGCCCTCTCTCCCCTCCCCCGCAATTTAATACACTGCGCTTATTTCTCCCCAAATTTAATACACTGCCCTCCATCCCCCTCCCCTCAATTTAATACACGGCCCTTCTTCCCCCCTCCACTAATTCAATACACTGCCCTCCCTCTCTGCTACCCCAATTCAATACACTGCCCTCCCCTGCTACCCCAATTCCATACACTGCCCTCCCCTGCTACCCCAATTCCATACACTGCCCTCCCCGTTACCCCAATTCAATACACTGCCCTCCCCTGCTACCCCCATTCAATACACTGCCTTTCCTAACCCCCCTCCCCTAATGTAATACATCACTCCCTCCCCCTACCTCCAGTTTAATGCAATACCAGAAGGTCCTCCAGGCCCCTTCTAGCCTACCTCACAAGATCCTCCAGTTCCACAATCTTCTGTGCTCAAGTAGGCTATACTGCGAGCAGAAGGAAAGGGGAGTGGCTGGCCTGCTCGGCACGCAGCGAGCCACTCTGCACACTGTAGGGCCGCCGTGCAGCCGCCGGTTATGACATCACACGCTCAATGCGCATATCCGGCGGTGGGCACAGGTCACTGCGGCCCCAGGGCAGGCGGCTGACCAGGAATTTTCCTGGTAGGCAAGTCCAGCCCTGCTCATAATGTACACATTACTCTCTCTGAGACACATATTATTTAGCTAATTGTTGCCTCCCACAACCCACATTGGTTGGCACAGTGGAAATGTATGCGCAGTCACTCACTTTTTCAGAGTGACAAGAACACAGTCCCATATCATCTCCACCAAATCAGTTCCTATGTGAGTCTGCTTAGCTGAGGCCTCCTTTCCTGAGTAACAGCCAATGTCAGTATAATGGCTGATATCTTGGCATAGGCTTGTGGAATGGGAGTAGAGGGGAGGTCCTTCTTTATTCTCAAGGGTAGACACAAAGCAAATTCCAGCATGCGTGCTTAGGGGACTCTAAAAGCCTGTAATTTAGAGGGATCACATAATCCACTATGGGAATAATAATTAAGATGGTGACATCATCCCTGTGAGATATGGAAATATCATCTGGCCACAAAATATTGAATAGATCACATTATCAGAGTGTGTGTGCGTGTGTGCGTATGCGTGTGTGTGGGTGTGTGTGCGTGTCTATATACACACACTTCCGTAAGAGCTACGTTCCCTTTAATAAGGAACACACACAACGTGGAAACACATACTGTATTATACTGGAGCCAACCGCGCACACGATTATGTTGTACAGATGTTTAGAGTCTTGTGGTAGAACATAATAATGCTAATGATGGGTTCCACTGCAAGATTATACCTTTGTTCTAGCCATGTCTTTAATATAGCAGTGTTAGCATTTTGCAGCAGAATGCCAAAGATGTTATAATTACAGGAGAACTTGCATACCGTGATGTTACCACGTACATTCTTCTCTAGTTCTTCTCAGATGTGTGATGGAATAAAAAACATTAAGGTAGCCTAAACAAACTCACACACATATTCAGCTACAACAAGCCAGGAGCAAAGTGCGAGAAATTAAAAATACGCTTGCGCACGGCAGCCCACTAAGAATATCCCAGTGTTGCTGTCACAGCGCAGAATCACTGATATAAATAGTGGCAGTCTAGGAAGTAAATCACACGGATCGCCAAAAAAGTCAAGATGAACGAAAGATGGTCAACTCTCACGCCGAACCTTTAATTTTATAATGTTGTAAAAAAATAAATATTAATGATTCCTGTTGTGGTCTTATTATTGTTATGGTCCCTGTCTCTGTGTTGCACTCTCGGTCTGCTTGTGCTCTGGTCGTGTCTTCCTATGTAGATTTTGATACAGTATTCACCACCGATAATGAAGTCACTACCTCATCATTCCCGCGTCATTTTTCATGCTGAACCCTGCTTCTTTAAAACTTTCAACAACACCGGCACCCTGATGCAGGAAAGTCACCCTGGATAACAGACAGTTTCCTGAACCTGTATAAACTCCGTTCATACTTTTTACAATGCCCTATAGTGGTGTTAGTGCCCATGTGAATTCTTTTTTCAGTTTGCGTTCCTGATTTTAACTTTAACTTACCCTGACAACACTGATATCCATTATCCCAACCTGGGCTCTGCTTCATCCTATTGTTGTCTCTGCTTCATCTTATTGTTGTCTTTTTCTATGCTATTCCCTTTGCTGACATTCTCTGCTTATCTTGTACTATTGTGTTAAGCCCAGCCACTCTAAGGACCAAAAATATGCTTTATCTTATCTTCTTCTTCTTCTCTGTCTCAGGTTTGAGTGTATTGATATTCAATCCTGATAATTATTTGGTAATTGAACTTTCACCTGCCCGTTTATTAGAGAAAGTTGAGCATTATGGTGCTTATGGTGTAAATAATCATGTATAATCAGTAATACATTTGTTTAAAAGTTATTTTTGCCAATTGAAGGTTTTGATTGAGCAAATAAAAAAGACCACAGACTTTCTCCAACAATAATATGTGTCTGTATATGTTATTGGTTTGTTGCAAGTATGCTTTTCCTGACACATGGTCGTGTTGTAATGATATGCGTAATTAGCTACTGGGTTTGATTGGTGATACTTGGAGGAACACATACCATGCTGTTAGTTTTTGTCCAATACTTTATCCACTGAATCGTATCAACCAAGTTAAATCAAAGCAGATCCAGTTTTGTTCACCATGGCAAGGATTCCCATTGATCTTTATTAAGGAACCACCAAAACCTCATATGCAACTTGCTATATCCATATCATATCCAACTCTACAAATGTTCATATGTATAACAAAGATTTGACAAGCGCAATAAAGAATCCAAACTATTCTTAAATGGATCGATCTATCTGTACTCATCTTTGTGTCTTTTTCAGGTCCTGTTGTTTACCTCTACTCAGGTGAGAGATATTTATATAATTTGAATTACTTTATGGAAAATGAAATGGTAGAGTTACAAGCAAATGTATAGGTTTAAAAATAAAAATACATAACTATCACATAATGGGGCATCAAGAAAATATATACAATACAAATCGCAGAGCATTTTTCCTGCGTTTTACAGATATGCAAATATATGCAAATCAGAGTTATTGAACATAACCACTCTTTAAACAACAGATGGTGCCGCATCAAAGTCTTTATAGGGCTACACCCACTTTTCAAAATAAAAATTCTGAAAAGTGTCTGCTTTTTTGGGTTTGGCACTGTCACTTCTGTTTACCCATACAAGGTTGTATCTGTGGCTTCAAAGTTTAACTTAGAATACATGCTTATGTTATGGTATATGTGCCCTCTGCCAAAACATGAAAACATTCTAGAATTAATTTATCTCTCAGTTACAACTCTGTTTCCTACTACTGTCCATAGTACCTGCAAGCCTGGAGAATCCAGAAAGTGTGGTAGTTTCTGTGTCAAACATCAGTGCCCATGTTGGGTCCCAAGCTCAGCTTGTATGCCAGAGTTACCGGATAGTGTGGACACAAGACAATATATTGGATAGACAACGCGTTTTGCACTGGGATCTGTACAGTAGCAAAGGAGTACACCGTGGTGAACGTCTTCTGGATATGTTTTCAGCTGGGGAGATCCGTATCTACAATGGCCACAACAGAGATCGGATCCAAGTTTCAACATCAGCTTTCAAAGATGGCAATTTTTCCCTACTTATCAAAGGTATTGAATATTTACTGTTAGAAATCCTTTCTAGCCTTGGACTCAAATCCATTTCATACAATTCACAAAAAAAAGAAGAAAAGAAGAAAGTCTTCAGTTGGTCATATTCTGAATAATAGTGGGTACTCGCCCACTTGTGTAGATGAAAGATCCACCAAGTCTCAAAAATTCAGCTTCCCAGGAATTTCATTTTCATGTGATGTTGAAAACTGTTTCATAGTCAATATTTGATGGTCATTTTTCATAACTTAAAAATATAAGAATATTAACTAGCATCTCCTGATTGATGGCTGAGGTCATTATTAGATCAGCCAACAGTCAATCTTGGACATAGATTGTTTATGAAAAATCATTGAGGGCTTCAGCTGTCACTCTGAGCTAACAATAGTGGTAAGATGGCTAAAATATCCCTTTAACAGGTTTTGTGTTGTTGGTGCAAACATTTAACAGGGTGTGTTGGTGCAAACATTGCCATATCGTATTGATTCAATAAAGCATCGCAAAAGAAATACAAATGTTATATCGTGTGACTGCCATTACTTGACCAAAACAAGGACTATATATTGAGTACCTTCTTACTGCCATAAACTTTTACTAGACTTTTTAATAATGTACCAGAGAGAAAGGCGAAACAGGTCACAAGAGCAGTATGCAGGCAAATTAAAACAAATATATAAACCAAAACCAAATTCCCCAGGCTGCATTTAATCCCCTTGATTTAATGGATTTTATTGATCAACTGTTCCCAACTCGGTTCTCAAGGAACACCAGTGGTCCAGGGTTTAGATATTTCCTTCTTCAGTTTCATGAAGATATTGACAAAACCAGACTTGTTGGTGTGCCTTTGCGACTGAGTTGAGAATCACTAATAAAGACAATGCATAAAAACATACAAAACTAAGAAGAGGTTCATGCAAAAGTAATTATATATAATTTTTCAGAAGAAAGTAGTATTGCCCATGTCAAACCCAGCTGTAACTAGCTGGATTTACAGAATTCTTGATTGGGGATATTAGGTCAAATAAACCATGCTGGGGATTTTGTTTCCTTTTTCCATTTTATTATTTTTTAGTTTTTCCAAGAATAAAATCTATTGCAGGCACTCATGCATTCTCATCAAATACAAAGAGTGCATGTTGTAGCACCTGATTATTCTACAGATGTCAGCGATGACAACATACATAGCTATACTATTTGTAGCAAATAAATTATCGCTGCAGGTTAAGAAGAAATAGATAGGTGAAGTGGAAAAATGGACATCAATTATTTATAGAAAAAAAGAATAAAATTGCTCATAAATA
This sequence comes from Pelobates fuscus, assembly GCF_036172605.1. Taxonomy (NCBI): domain Eukaryota; kingdom Metazoa; phylum Chordata; class Amphibia; order Anura; family Pelobatidae; genus Pelobates; species Pelobates fuscus. The sequence continues at coordinate 106,072,999 of NC_086327.1, read as the reverse complement.
AACTCAGAGCTTAAAGGATCACTATAGTGTCAGGAAAACAAACCCCCCACCCTCAGGGTCCCCCTTCCTTGGCACTGAAGGGGTTTAAACCCCTTCAGCTACTTACCTTAATCCAGCGCCGGGCTCCCTCAGCGCTGGTGTCCTCTCCTCCCCTCCCGAGTGGAGCGGAATGCACATGCACGGCAAGAGCCCCATGCGCATTCAAACAGTCCATAGGAAAGCATTACTCAATGCTTTCCTATAGACGTTCTGCACGCTGGATGCGATTTTCACATCCAGCGTCGCAGAAGCACCTCTAGCGGCTGTCAAGAAGACAACCACTAGAGGTTGGATTAACCCTGCTATGTAAACATAACAGGGTTAATCTGAAACTGTTATGTTTACATCTGAAGGGTTAAAACCTGGGGGTCCTGGCACCCAGACCAATTCATTGAGCTGAAGTGGTCTGGGTGACCCTTTAATTAAATGAAATACGGCCTACACATGTAAATGAAAATATGTGTGTGCCTTATGTGTTCTTATAACCCCTTAAGGACCAAACTTCTGGAATAAAAAGGAATCATGACGTGTCACACACGTCATGTGTCCTTAAGGGGTTAAAAAACCTACACTGCTAACGCCACTGTCACTTTGCCTCCCTTAGCAAAATGCACGATTACTACTAAATCAGTGGTTAGCTAGTATATCATGTTTAATCTTACACTCACTGCTGAAGAACCACAAGCGTAGTGAATTATAATTGTCTCTACTAACTATATCTCAAAAGGTGCCAGTACCTCAATGCCATACCTGTGACTTAACGTGTTGTCAATGTACTTACATATGCTGTTGTGGCATCGTAAGATGTTTTTTTTACCCCATGCACAATAAAAATAAAGAATTTAAAAAAAAAAAACCCTACACTGCAGCCAAATGCAGCCAAATCCTGTATTTTTCAGAACGCATTACAGAAGTAACATTTATTTACAATATACAGTATTTTATTAATATCTCATATTCTTCTAAAATAATTGAGATTTGTATATTTTTCCCATGAACTCATTGGTTTCTTGTACTGTTTGCAAATTAAGACTTTGTATCCAACCTAGGCCTCATTTTAATCTTGACAAAGTGTTTTGGTTTGCAAAACAAATCAATTGCTGACTGTTAGCCTCAATTATGAGAGAGACAAGTTTTTTGGCAATAAACTTTTTTTTTGTTTAACATGCAACGCACAAGCAGTCTTAATCACCGTGCCAACCAGTTAACATATATTGTTTATTGGATTGACTATCCACATTGTGAAACTCATTTAGTGATGAAACCAGGACAAATATAAGAGAAATGGAAGATTTGTGACATTTAAACTCGAGGTACCTCTAAAATAACCAACATTGCTACCATACATACTTCCAAATAATAATAAAAAAATAAAAAATAAAAGGAAGCATGAGAGATGTGACAATTAATTATATTACTTTGTAGAACTATCCATTAGATAATACATAATTGCAACTGTATCATTATTTTTTCTTGTAGACGTTTCTTCAGTCGATCAAGGACTGTACACTTGTAATCTTCATCATCACTATTGCCAGTTGGCTGAAAATGTGAAAGTTCAACTGAACACTACCAAGTCAGGTGGGTATATCACCGAAATTTGGAAAACAAGGGCACTTCAATCCCCCATCATCCAAATATGCTGACTTGCATCACTTTTAATAACAAACAGATTAGCAACAGTCCAGATATTGCAGCAGTCAAATGGAATAGGACATCGGGAAGTCACGTGTAAACATCAAATTTCAAAATATGATAAAATGACACTTTATGGAAAATGCTGAGCCTGCAGGATAAGTAATAATTGTGAAGAACTGTAAAAATGGTCACTTATGAGGCTTTCTTGATACCACCACTTGGTACAATTTGCAAAATCATACGGTATGCCAGAGGGAGAGGGATGTAAAACTGGTGAATGTGGCGTTGGTGAACTGCTGGGAATTGTCCACTGAATTTGGGGGTTTCTCATCTTTGGCTTTTTTGAGAAAGCAAAAATCAGTTCCTGATAATTTGCAGCTGAGTGAATCATCATCAGTTCCTGATTATGTTCTACTAAGCTTTATTCTTTATAATAATTGGAATCACATGCATCTTTAAAACATTCCTCACTTCAAAAAATATGCTTTTTAAATATGTTATTTTTTTTATTTTATTTTTATTGGTTTGTAAATCTGTAAGAATAATAAATTAGTTATTTTGTTTTTTGTTTTTCTGCCAAAAAAAAAAAAAAGTTCCAATGGAAAGGCTTCTTTGTTCATTTGTTTTATGAGAGAATTAGCTCACTAGAGGAATTCAGCTTTTGCACAGATGGTCTGTTTGCCTTGTATTGCAAAAGCGAATACATCAAAAGAAAAATGTTGCCTACATGTGCAATGTTTTATGTATGTTTTTCTTCTTTTCAGAAAAGAGAGTGAAAATGTACTGGGATGGAGAAAAGGTGGTTGTCGTTGCTCTCATAGGTACCACAGCTATGTTGCCCTGTGAAAATTGGAAACAGATGTGGATTGACCGTCATAGTGAGGGGGACCAACAGGTGGTACACTGGGACCGCCAAGCCCCAGGGATTCCACATGACCGAGCTGATCGCCTTATCGACATGTATGCGTCAGGAGAACGACGATCATACGGACCACTCTTCATCAGGAAAAAGATGAATGTGACTGATTCAGCCTTTTCGCAGGGAGATTTCTCACTTTTTATATCAAACTTGAGTCGAGGAGATGAAGGAACATACTCGTGCCACCTTCATCATCATTACTGCGGACTTCATGAGCGAAGAATTTTCCACCTGCTTGTGACTGATCCTCCACAGCAAGTAGAACCACCTACCAAAACAAACCGAGATCCTCCTCCAGCTGTAGGTAATGTTGGGTGGAAGTGAAACACACATTGTACACAGCCATGTGGCCACTGCAACAACTCTTTGACAATAGCCTGGCAATGGAGAAGGGGTACACCCTTAACCTTAAGTAATTGTATAGTAAAAGTTCTCTTTAAATAATTTTAGTATTATCGGGGGTAAGACAAGTTTGTCACTTTGATTCAAGTTGTTTTTCAAGTATCAGAATCTGTGGTTTTAGGGCACACCAAACGTGCTGACAACAATTTTAAAGAAAGTAGCTAGAGTTGAGAAATGTACATTCCAGGAATTGACATAGGATTCGGGAAAATATATTACCTTGTAGAGCAGAACAGTATAACTGAATTCCTAAACCGGTGTGTATAATGCTATCTAAAGGTAGGTCTGTCCATTCTCCAGTTTTGTTTATTTTTGTGATATATGGTTTATTGGGCAACGCAAACACATAAACACTATACGAGCATGATAAAATGACATTAATATATTAGATTGCATTTTAACTTTTCCGTATAAGCTATGGTTGACAAAGCATTATTGCGTAGCTAACTAAATAAGCATGTCTTTAAACAAACAACTACGAAGAATAAACTTTTATGCTAAACAGAAAATAGGGGAAAGAAATTAAAAAAAAAAAATACAAGAAATGGAAAGGAGTAGGTATTAATGTTATTCACCCAACAGGGTCTTTTCCTGGTGACTATCCAAAATCGGACATTTCAATTGTAAAAACACAAACAAACACAAAAACAGAAAAAACAAACAAACAATACACCCCTAAAGAAAAACAAAAGTATGCTGAAATTAAATGTAAATAGTATAACAAATTTTACTCATGGATCAGGAAGAAACTTGGCTCATTCACTTGCAAGTGCTTTTTGCTGGTTCTAGAGCAGATGTTATCTGTGAAAATGTAGAGGAGTCCTTTTTGTAGGCATATCAAGTCACAGATGTCAGAATGCCATAAGGAAACTGTTTAAGGAAATGTTGTTTTCTGTCCATCTTTTTTATTAGGGCCAGATGAATGCCCCTACGTACAAAGATGATGTGTTTGCATTAAACTTACCAAGGTATAAAGTTGAAATGGACCCAGCTAAATTTCCACTAATAATAGTTTTATGTGTACCCGCTGTACCCACACACGTACTCTTTGATTTGTAGAAATATGCCGTTTTCCATCGCCTGTGCTTGATATGTTTTTGTGCTTCTGAAGGGTGTTATGCTTATGCTGTCTGTTATAATGTTTTCATATTCTTAGAAACTAAAAGAGTGCAGGAAAACAAAGTCATCAACGTTATAATCCCAGAAAGTCGGATTCATTTCTTCCATCAACTTGGATACATCCTGGCAACTTTGTTACTGTTCCTTCTGCTAGTAACAGCTGTGATCCTCATCACCCGCAAGCATCGGAGACGAGGTAAGAGCCATTCCGAACATCTAACACGTGGCAAATAACAGAATAAAAGTCTACCAGGACAATTATTAGTGTGATGCAAAGTGATTATGGTGCAGAGCCTGTGGGAGCCATCTCCTCGGTTTTGGTCAAATTGGGCTCTCCAGATTAGACCATCCAACTTTATGCTGCAATGATAAATAGCGAGCACTACGCTAACGACTGGTGAGCTGGGCGCGTATTATATAATATAAAAAAATGTGTTTGTAACATTATCACTTTTGCAATACACATTTCATTGCATTAATATTGTTTACCATATACCCATGCAAACACACACACACACACACTGACACACTACACAAATAAACCTGTTCATTCACTCATACGTGCACACAGACCAGTAAATGCATACATTAATGCGCGATGCACATGTCATGTACGTGTATCAGCCTGTCTTCACCCTAACCCCTGCCAGACTAATTCTAGCAACATTAAAAAAGAAGACTTGCAAAAATGATGCACCTGCTTACGTGGGGGACAAACCAGTGGTGGCATAAGGAGTCCCCATGAATTAGCAGATCAGACATATCCTTTCTCGTCTCTTCATTTTTATCTCTTCTTTTCCAAAATAACTCTACAGATTTGTTCTTAAACATTTCTATTGCCAGCTCAATAGTTAGTCTGGAAGATTTCCTTTGATCAAGTTCTCTTGTATGAGCATCCAACTCCCTTTTAATATGTGCCAAATCTTCGAAATTCAATTCAGGTGGTTTTGTATAACAGAACTCTGCTATTTCTTTCTAGGGTATGCTTACAACTTGGATAAGCCTGCAGGGTGAGTAATTATTCAGATTTTATTATAACAATAAGCCATTTTTTAGTGTTTGTAGCCTCTTGTGTAATTATTATAGTAAATGTCTCACATTTCTCCTGTCAAAAATTCAAAATTCTATAACTGTGTGAACTAACACAACACTTCACAAAGCATTGTATTCTCAGATATATTTAAAGGACCACTATAGTCACCGAGACCACTTCAGCTTAATGAAGTGGTCTGGGTGCCAGGTCCCCCAGGTTCTAACCCTTCCAATGTAAACATAGCAGTTTCAGAGAAACTGCTATGTTTACATTGCAGGGTTAATCCAGCCTCTAGTCTTCCTGACAGCCGCTAGAGGCACTTCTGCGATGCTGGATGCGAAAATTGCATTCAGTGTGCAGAACGTCCATAGGAAAGCATTGAGAAATGCTTTCCTATGGACTGTTTGAATGCGCGTGTGGGTCTTGCCATGCATGTGCATTCGGCTCCAATCAGGAGCTGACGTCGGCGGGGTAGGAGAGGTCACCAGTGCCGAGGGAGTAAGTGGTTGAAGGGGTTTTAACCCCTTTAGCCCAGTGGGAGGGGGACCCCGAGGGTGGGGGGACCCTTAGGATTGTATAGTGTCAGAAACACAAGTTTGTTTTCCTGACACTATAGTGATCCTTTAATACAAGGCCTAACCCAATAATACGCTGACACTAGGGTATATGGGTAAAATTGTCCACAGCTTTTATTAACCATTATAACCATTAATTTAATAAGTTATCATTAATAATAACAATCATAACAATATAATAATAATTTAACATATAAATATGGGTCATTGCCCCCATACTCCGCCCTCGCAACCGTATCCTTCTTTTAATATAACGGGAAATGACCCCCAACATACTAACACATATATATATCTTTAACAATTTTCAACCTTACTCCAGCATAACAATTTAAGTGCCAACCATAAATAACCACGGTAGGGGTATACCCGGATACCCCTACCCCACCAGGTTCTGAGCCACCTCCAGGACTCGAAACCTACCAACCACCAGTGACCACAATTTCCATGTCCGTGACGTTCCTCATGGGAGCCTATTTCCTCCTCCTCGGCTCCCTAACCCGCCGCTGTGACAAAACGGGAAACCATTAGTGATCTGAAAAAACCCCAGGGAGGGTGGGTGGGACAAACTCGGCTAGGTAAGAAATTAAATGTGCTCTGACTAAAATGGCTGCCTATTTAAGTAGACCAGCCCCTATTTCCCACAACCCCCCAGTCCTGGCCGGCTCCTCCTAAGCCCGCCTCCTAACCCCTGTCAAGTTCCTCCTCCGCTAAGCTGTGCTTTGGCTCCTTGGGGCTACATGACAGGTGTATAGTCGCCATATGGGCAGTCGGAACCTAGGACAAAAAAACCCACATCCCTAACCCAATAATACGCTGACACTAGGGTATATGGGTAAAATTGTCCACAGCTTTTATTAACCATTATAACCATTAATTTAATAAGTTATCATTAATAATAACAATCATAACAATATAATAATAATTTAACATATAAATATGGGTCATTGCCCCCATACTCCTCCCTCGCAACCGCATCCTTCTTTTAATATAACGGGCAATGACCCCCAACATACTAACACATATATATATCTTTAACAATTTTCAACCTTACTCCAACATAACAATTTAAGTGCCAACCATAAATAACCACGGTAGGGGTATACCCGGATACCCCTACCCCACCAGGTTCTGAGCCACCTCCAGGACTCGAAACCTACCAACCACCAGTGACCACAATTTCCATGTCCGTGACGTTCCTCATGGGAGCCTATTTCCTCCTCCTCGGCTCCCTAACCCGCCACGGGCTCAGACCTTGACCCCTTAAGCTGTCTGAGCTCCCCCACCCCGAAGAAAGAGCGCCCTTTGCATCCCCTCCTGCAGCCCCAGGTTCAGCAGGTCCCAACCCACAGCCGACAGGTGAACGCCGTCCGGGTGATAATACCCTGGCAAACCACCTTCCAAATCCCAGTGTCTCACCACTACTCCCCCCAACTTCCTCACGAAGCTAGCCATCAAACTATTAACCTTGCCCCTGCATCTATCCAAAGCCACGTAGTCCCGGGCGTGCCTCCAGCGCAGCCGCGGGACTACTTCCGACCATACCAACATGGACCCCGGGAAGCAGATCGACCAGCCTGTTAAGGTCCTGCTTCATCCACTTTACTAGCCTCCGTTGCGGAATGAGGCCCAAGTCGTTGCCCCCCGCATGCAGTACCAACATGTCGGGCCTTACCCCGCTTTCCACCTTCCGCAACACCACCCCGCATATATCCCTCCAGCAATATCCCCTGTACCCAAGCCATTGTATTGCCAACTGGTCCTTTGGAAAGCCCAGCTGCTGGCCTTTCGCTCGAGCTGCAGCCCTCCTGGCGGCCCAGAAGACGAAGGAATGGCCCACGATCCATGCAACACGACCTGGGGAAGGAGGAAAAGAACAGAGTATAAATACACCTGTGCCCTAGCTAGCACTCCAATAAACCCAAACGAATATAAGAGCGAAACCGGACAGACTCCCATCTCCCGATCCTCTTGACCAGTTCGTCCCCCAACCCCAGGCGCGCAGCCTCTGTGGCTGCTCCGATGCGAAATGAGTGGGTGCCGTAGGCGTACTAAGCCCATCCGGAAAACTTTAGTGAATTGGAAGCGGGATAGCGACGAGCCGTCCGCATGCACCAAGAGCGACCCATCCACTATCGGCCTCCGTAGTGCACCACCGCAGCCACTGGACACAAGGTCAAACCGGCAGGGGGCCCAGGGTCACGTCACGTCCCTGCCTGCCCCTTTGACGTCAGTCTTAGACCTGGCCAGGTGCACCACCAACTTTCCTTCAAGTATGCGAACCCCCGATGCCTGTATGCCTCCTGATGCCGACCGTGTGGCACTCACCAACTCACCAATCCTGAAGGCCCCGTAAAAGGCCAGGAGGAATGCCGCCTTAAACAGAGCCACTTCAAACCCATCGAAGCAGATGTCAGGCAAGGCCCGAATCAGACCCCCCAGCACCCATACCGACACCGGGCGCCTAGCGTCCGGCACCCTACGTCCCCTCCGGTAGCCCTTAAGAGCCTGCCGTATAACAAAAGTTTTTGTAAGGTCCTCCCCCCCGCGGAGCTTGAACCAAAAGGCCATTGCCAACAAATGGAAGATGAACCACAGGAAGGCGTCCAGCGGTGGCTCCCCTGACGCTTGCCTACCCAGCCCGTCCCAGGAACGCTCCCATGCACCCCAGACCTTGTAAGGTCCCATGTAAGGTCCTCCCCCCCGCGGAGCTTGAACCAAAAGGCCATTGCCAACAAATGGAAGATGAACCACAGGAAGGCGTCCAGCGGTGGCTCCCCTGACGCTTGCCTACCCAGCCCGTCCCAGGAACGCTCCCATGCACCCCAGACCTGGGTAGGCGGCCCAGGTGGCCGGTGCGAGCGACGCTTTCACAAGTCCTCCAAGCATGACGCTCCTAACTGCCACATCTCGTCCGGGCACGCCTGGCCCACGTCCAGCGCCTCCGGGGCCACCGTCTGGAACCTGGACCACTGAAAGCGAGACAGAGCATCAGCCACCTCGTTCAAGTACCCTGGTACATGTCGCACGCGAAAGACCACATTCAGGGACATGCACAGCAAGACAAATCGCCGCAACAACGCCACCACTGTCCGAGATGCTGCGGACAAGTTGTTAACTGCATGCACCACGGACATGTTGTCCGAGAAAAAGACCACTTTTCGGTCCCGCAAGCTATCCCCCCACAAGGCCAACGCCACCACCAAAGGGAACAGTTCCAGAAAGGCCAAGTTACGCATAACTTGGCTCTGCCCCCACGCCACCGGCCACCTTTCTGCGCACATAAGAACCAACAGGGTGTCAGCGCTATAGGATATAAAACATACAGTATGGCAGCACTCCAAACCAGTGATACAGAAGTACACACAGATTAAATAACAGATATTTACCAAAGAAAGCGCGCTAAACTGATCTGTAGATAGAGAATAACAACATATAGTGCAGACTATCTGGACAAAGTCCAAAATATGTAAAAAATTTCCCCACATCCCCCATTTTTACATATTTTGGACTTTGTCCAGATAGTCTGCACTATATGTTGTTATTCTCTATCTACAGATCAGTTTAGCGCGCTTTCTTTGGTAAATACCTTTCTGCGCACCATTGTCCACATAAGTAGGCCCCAAACCCCACGCTGCCAGACGCGTCAGTGAACAGCTCTAACTCGGCTGTTGACACGCCTTCCCGTCGGAAGAACACCGTCCCGTTGAAATCCCTCAAGAAGGTGTCCCACACGACCAAGTCAGCCCGCATAGACGAGGATACTCGTATGAAATGGTGTGGAGACCGGGCCCCAGCCGTAGCCGCTGACAAGCTGCGGCTAAACACCCTACCCATCGGGATCACCCGGCAGGCGAAGTTGAGCATCCCTATCAACGACTGCAGTTGCCGGAGCGTCACCTTACGCGCCTGCCTCACCGCTCCCACTTTGGACCGTAGCGCCTCCAACTTGGACAGCGGCAGACGGCATTCCCCAAGCTCAGAATCAATCTCCAAACCCAAGAAGCTGAGGCACCCGGTCGGGCCCTCCGTCTTCTCCGCCGCTAGCGGCACCCCAAATTGGCCTACCACCCATTCAATGGTCCTCAGCAGGTGCAGGCAAGCCGGGGAGCCGGCTGGCCCCACACAGAAAAATCATCCAAGTAATGTACCACCGTCCTGTCCCCGGCCTCAACCCGCACCACCCATTCAAGAAAAGAACTAAACTTTTCGAAATAGGAGCAAGAAATGGAGCATCCCATTGGGAGACACAAGTCCACATAGTAGCCCCCTTCGAAAAGACACCCCAGCAGTTGATGACACGCCGGGTGGACAGGGAGCAGCCGAAAAGCCGCTTCAATGTCAACCTTTGCCATCAGAGCCCCACGCCCAGCCCTCTTTACCAGCTCGACCGCCTGGTCGAATGATGCATAAGAGACCGAGCACAGCTCTTTGTCAATGTCATCGTTCACCGACCCGCCCTTAGGGTACGACAGGTGGTGAATGAGCCTAAACTTCCCGGGATCCTTCTTAGGGACCACTCCAAGAGGGGAAACCTGCAGGCCCTCTATTGGTGGTGCCCGGAACGGCCCTGCCATTCTACCCAACATAACTTCCTTACCCAGCTTGTCCCGTACCACTTCCGGAAATTCCGCCACTGATTTTAGATTACGCGGGTGCCCCATGCTCTCCCTAGCCTGGAATGGGATAAAGAAACCCCGCCCGAACCCAGCCCTGAGGAGCTCGGCGTCCGCCCTATTACCGTAGCTGCTTAGCCAGGGTTCCATCGCGTCTAGCCTCACTGGGGTGAGTCCCCTGGGCAGCGGAAGTCCCTGCACCGCCAACCGCGGATCCGGATCCCGATCCCCCAGACTTACCTTTCTTGAAGCAGCGCTGCAGCCCATGCGCCCCCCCGCAGCCGGAGCATTCGTGCTTAAATCGGCAGGAAGCACCCCATTTGCATTGGCTTTCATTGAACAGCCAGCAAAGACCCTTTTGCGAGGCGGCCGACGAGGCGGACTGACCTTTTGCGCCAGCCGCATGCTGAAAGGGCTGCGCCTTCTGCGCCATCACCAGCTTCATCCAGAGAGGCAGGTCCATCTGGTCCCACCTCATACCCGGATTCGCCGCCAGCCCCTGCCGGAACTGCTCGTCATACCGCCACCATGCCAGCCCGCCATAGGTGCGGTATGCCTCCCAAATCCCGTCCAAGTAGCAAAACAAGGAAGAGCATACGCCCGGCGACTTTTCCCCTATCACGCTGCCCAAGACGCAAAACGCCCTCAACCAGTTCCCAAAGGATTTCGGTATCTCCAACACCCCCCCGGTCAGTTCCGCCCACTCGCTCCCTGCATCTCCTGTGCTGGGCGCAGCCCCTGCCTCTACACTGCTCGCCGGCGCCGCCGGGGTCCCCACCCCAGGCCCACTAGCCGCTGCCCCCTGCGCCCACACCTGCCCTACGCTAACCCCTGAACCACCCCCCACCCCCAGTGAGTGGAGCAGTGATTGTAGTGTCTGTATTAGCGTGTCGGAGTGCAATGATCCGCTGGACTCACCGGCCAAGCCCCCTGATCCGGAAGCGCCCGGGGCTGCGATGGGAACTGCTGGGCCTCCATGACGGGCAACGTCCACTGAAGTCCCGCCACCCGGGGAGCCCACCCGGTGCCTCCCGAACACTGATGAGGAGCGGCTCCGCGACCTGAAATGAGGAGAAGAAGTCCTGGGCAGGGTGTACTGTTCCCCAGCAGCCCTCCCGTCCCGACCCAGGGAGCGCCTGCCGACCGCCAAGGTCTCCCGGTGCCCGCTGTCCTGTCGCTCCTCTCCTGGGGCCCCACCCCGCGGGCTACGACTCCTACCGCCACCCCTTGAAGCCTGCCCCCGTCGACCATGCCTGGGGGACCCCACCCTACCCCCCGCGGACCCACTGGACAATGACCGACGGCGCCGCCTCTTGCAATGCCTACCTGCCCTAGCGTACCTAACTGGGGAGGGGCTCCCACTGCTAGACCTAGAACCCGACCTGTCACCGGACCGAACCTGCCTAAGCCCCCCTTTACCAGCCCCCGAACTACTGAAAAACTGCCCCTACGCTTCCCCTTAGGCTCAGCTACCCCCTGCCCAGCCCTCCTCGCCAAACCCCCTGATCTGCCCGAAGATAGAGCCCGCTGCCCGCTCCCCCCCCTACCTCCCCTTCTCCGGCCTCCCTACCACTAGACCCCCGAGCCACTACAGCCTGACCCCCTCCTACCCCCTTCCGCCCGCGGCTAACCGGCTCCCTATCCCCCACTAAAAGCCTCTCAGGGGAAACCTGCCCCCCCTCCCCCTTACAGCCCGGGCCCTATCCCCTAACCGAGCACCCTTAGCACTGGACACATCATGGGGGGCCCCTGGAGGATCCCCAGCACTTGCCTGCTGCTTCCGGTTCGCCAGGGGCCCTCTCCGGGCCGTCCTGCCCTGGGCCCCGTCCATCCCGGCCTCCAGTGGAGTGGGCGCCCTCCTGGGCCGCATCCCAGACGGGCCTGGCCCTGGAGAGGGCCGTTCATCCACCGCATGCCTCCTCACGCCAGGCGCCACCCCACCCGGTCCGGGGTGCACACCGCCAGCCTCTTCAGCCGCCACCCGCCGGGAAGCACCTCGCCTAGGCCCGGGCCGCACCGCGGGAGGCGGGGCCTCAACCACGGGGTCCGCGGGCCTGCTACACGTGCCGCTTCCGCCCGCGGCCTCCATTCCGCCGTCACCTTCCTCCTCCAGTCCTGATCCAGGACTTAAGCGCCGCGGAGGCCTCCTGGCCCGTTGTGGCCTCTCTCCGCCGCCATCCCTCTCCGCCGCCGTCAGGATCTGGTCCAGTTGGGCCCGAACCCAGCCCGCGTCCTGCCGCAGCGCCGCCGTCCGGATTCCAGCAAGCAACTTCTCCACTTCATCCATGGCCCTGCAGAGGAGACAAAAAGGGAAAACCCTACCCAGCAAAGCAGTGAACACAAGGTGCACACAAACTCGGCTAGGTAAGAAATTAAATGTGCTCTGACTAAAATGGCTGCCTATTTAAGTAGACCAGCCCCTATTTCCCACAGCCCCCCAGTCCTGGCCGGCTCCTCCTAAGCCCGCCTCCTAACCCCTGTCAAGGCCCTCCTCCGCTAAGCTGTGCTTTGGCTCCTTGGGGCTACATTCAAGCTATCAAAATTTAGTCTACTAGAAAAGCAACATGCCTGCTGCCAACTACTTTGTTGTTTCTATATATCACAAGATTGCAACTACACCTAACAATAAGGCTGATTTTACAGAAAAATCTGTCCAAGGCATGCTTAAAAACTGCGTACCAATTTTGGTGCCAGTCTGAAAAATATACAGATTCAATGTTTAATTTTTTTACATTTAAAACAGATTGAGGTTTAACAAAGGCAGACAAGCAGACACTGAAATCACTGTTTGCCCAGGACACATGGAGACAGCCTACTAACCGAAATTATATATACAGGAGTTCATTTCCTAAACAAGTCATTGATTTGATTAGTATTAAACTAGAGAAATCCCCCAAATTTCATTATTGTTAAATTAGTTAGATTTAAAATAAGTTTTTTAATTTACCACTATTTAGTGATTAATCTCAACATTTATGAAGACAATACAGAGTACCGTTTTTTTCGATCCATAAGACGCACTTTTTTTCCCCTCAAAAGTGAGGGGAAATGTCTGTGCGTCTTATGGAGCGAATATGAAGCTTTACTTACCTGTCTTGTAGCGTGGGGGCAGCACAGCACGCACCGCGGTACAGGAACGTCAATTTCAGGTTCCAGTTTCCGGCGGGACTGAAAGGAAGTGCCGGAAGTCCCGCCGGAAACCGGAACCTGAAATTGACGTTCCTGTACCGCGGTGCGCGCTGTTAGGCCGGCCCACGCTACAAGACATGTATGGGACAAGGGGAGGGGGAGGAGAAGACTATGGGAGGGGGGGAAGACTATGGGTGGGGTGGGAGAAGATTATGGGAGGGGGGGGAGAAGACTATGGGAGGGGGGGGGGGAGAAGACTATGGGAGGGGGGGAGAAGACTATGGGACAGGGGAGAAAAAAAAATATTCTGAACAAACTGTCCCATAGTAAGAAACACTACGGGACCGTTTGTTCAGAATATTTTTTTTTCTGGGTTTCTTCCTCTAAAAACTAGGTGCGTCTTATGGTGAGGTGCGTCTTATGGAGCGAAAAATACGGTAAGTCATTTTTGAATATAATAAATTAGTTAATCCTTATTGATATGCTAGTATAAATGTTATTTTGACTGGGATTATTTTGATTTATCAGAAAAGAGGTGAATATGAAGGAGTTTTGCTTGACGCCTCCTGATCTTGTTCAATACAAAAAGGAACAACTCAGAATTGGTACGTAAATCGTTGTGTTGTGATAAGTAAAATAGCAATGTCACTAATATGCCTGACTATGAAACATTATCCATATTGTGCTACAAAACATGGCTGCTCTTAGGAAGAAGCAGTGCTCAAAAAACAACATGGCTACTGTGAGCAACAAGCAGTGCTACAAAACCAACAAATGAGGTGGACAGGCTTACTAACAGCCTGAACCCTCAAGAAGAATAGGAAATAGGTATGTGTGGCACTCAGTTAAATGCCACATTTTTGGTGCCTCTGGGTAGGAAATTACCTTGTTCACTGTACCAGTATCCCAATATTTAGAAGCACTCAACACTGTGGTATAAAGTGGTTGGTTTATATTCTGCTATCAAACAAAAGTTTCAACACAGAATATTTTTCTCAAGACTCTTTGCGTCGAACGGCTTTTGACAAAGACCTTGTTTGATGGCTGAATAAAATCACCATTATGCCACATTGCCATGTGCTGACCGCTCTGTATTCTGCCCCTGAAGGCAGACCTTTCACAGAGCGCAGCTGAAGAGCTCCTTGCATAATCCTGGATCTTGAAATCTCAAAGCAACAAGGTGTGCTACAATGGTAACAAGCAGTGCTGCCAACCACAATATGACTGTGCTGCCAAACACAACGCCGCACTGTGCCAATCAGCATCTCCTCATAGAGTAGCATTGAGTCAATGCATCTCTATAGGGAGCATTCAGCGCCTCAATGCAAAGCATGGAGATGCTGAACATTGGCACTGACCAAGGAAGCACCTCTAGTGGCCGTCTCAGTGATTTACTGTTACTAGGCAGTAATGTAAACACTGCCCTTTCTCTGAAAAGGCAGTGTTTACATTAAAAAAAGCCTGCAAAGACAGGCTGTAGACACCAAAACCACAACATTAAGCTGTGTTTGTTCTGGTGATTATAGTGACCCTTTAATATATCAAATACCATATTATGTCTGTGCAATCTAATCCAGGCAGACTTTTCTTAATTTATCCTGCTTAATTTATATACAGACATTTGGGACATAAACGAACATGATATAACAGGAGGGACTAACCTGGGGCTATGTTCTGTCCAGAAGGTTTCCTGATGTTACTGCCCTACTGTGAACATAAGCTGAGATATCATACGTTTATAATGCTTACTGCTCGAGACAAGCATCATACATGCACTTGGCAGCATGCCTGGACATTCTCGAACAAGTCAACATGCATGTGTAGAACTTCTGATTTTTGTTATGAGACTGCAAAGGGATTTTTTTTTACACTAACAGGGTTATTTAGTAACGTGAGAATGCAAAGTGAATTTCAAATTTAAGGCCAGAGCAGTTAAACTGAAAGCTCAGATGATTTAAATAATTTTTCCAGTTTGGCTACATAGACCTTAAATTTTAAAAACATTTTGAATTCTTAGTTTTATAAATAACCCTGTAAAGTGATACCACACCCAACAGAGACACAACAGCTCCATCTCCCCAACACTCACACAGCAGTTCATATCTCGATCCCTTCTGCACATAAACACTACAACCCCTACCCTCTCTGCATACATACAGTGTAGCCCCAATTCCCCTCAGATACACAATACAGCCCCTATTCCCCTGCAAACACACACTACAGCCCCTACTCCCCACAAAATACCCAATGTTCCCTATTCCATCAAACACAGCCTACAGACCATATTGCCCACACACCCTACAACTCCAATCCACCTAAATACACTCTACAGTCATATCCCAGCCATACATGCCCTACAGCTCCTATCCCCCAAGCATGCCATACAGCTCCTATCCCACAATCATGCCCTTCAGCTCCTATTCCCCAAGCATGCCCTACAGATCCTATCCCCCAAGCATGCCCTACAGATCCTATCCCCCAAGCATGCCCTACAGCTTATATTTCCCAAGCATACCCTACAGCTCCTATCCCCCAATCATGCCCTTCAGCTCCTATTCCCCAAGCATACCCTACAGCTCCTATCCCCCAATCATGCCCTTCAGCTCCTATTCCCCAAGCATGCCCTACAGCTCCTATCCCCCAAGCATGCCCTACAGCTCCTATTTTCCAAGCATACCCTACAGCTCCTATCCCCCAATCATGCCCTTCAGCTCCTATTCCCCAAGCATACCCTACAGCTCCTATCCCCCAATCATGCCCTTCAGCTCCTATTCCCCAAGCATGCCCTACAGCTCCTATCCCCCAAGCATACCCTACAGCTCCTATCCCCCAAGCATGCCCTACAGCTCCTATTTTCCAAGCATACCCTACAGCTCCTATCCCCCAAGCATGCCCTACAGCTCCTACGCCCCAATCATGCCCTACAGCTCCTATTCCCCAAGCATGCCTTACAGCTCTTATCCCCCAAGCATGTCCTACAGCTCCTATTTCCCAAGCATGCTCTACAGCTCCTATCCCCCAAGCATGCCTTACAGGTTCTACTTCCCAAGCATGCCTTACAGCTCATATCCCTACCAAACACCCTCTTTACCGCCTATTCACCAAACATATCCCTCCCAAGTACACCCTACTGTCCTTAACCCCCCCAACATACACTACAGCCCAATATACATAACCTACTGCTCCTATCTCTTCCAACCTACCCTACAGCCATATCTCCCACACATCCTACTGTCTGTAGCACCCTACTGCAAACAGACCCCCACACACACAACCCCATAGCAGCCTCTCTCCCTCACATGCAACTCTACAAGCAGCATACTTCCTGGTGGCGCAACCCCACCACACTCAACCCACAATTAACATCCCTAGAAATATGCATCATCACAAGTAGTCTACCCTCACACACAACACCAGCAGCAGCCACATCCCTTACACACAAACCCACAAGTAGTGTCTCCACTAAAATGCAATCAGCCTCCACACATGCACACCATCCTCTCCCAGCCCTGTCCTACTTATCTATTCCCACACTAAGTCACATTCACCATCCAATCATATCCCAAACTAGTCGCATTCACCAACCCAGTCACATTTTTGAATGTTTTGCATGCATGCAAAATAGGAAGGAGGATGCATTGAGGAAACTGGCCTTGGGGCAACAGTGAGAGTATATCCAACTCTGTGCCTCATGGGTATCTGTAAGGGACCTTGTTGTTTTCTGGAAGATGCATGATAAAAACGTGATGTCTGTTTGTAAACATGATGCCCACATAAAGAAAGTACCATACAAAGCCATGCTGTTTAGTGTGCTTAAAGGACCACTAGAGTCCTCACGGAGTCCAGCTTCAAAAAATATCCCCATAGGAAAGCATTGAGTAATGCTTTCCTATGAGCGGGTTTGAATGCGCGTGCGCCTCTGGCCGCGCATGCGTATTCGGCTCCACTCGGAAGGTGACGTCGATGCAGGAGGAGAGGTCATCAGTGCCAAGGAAGCCTGTCTGTTAATTAACCATTTCTTTGCAGCGGAGCGGGTTCCTAGTCACCTAAACGATGACTAGGGCTCTATAGCGTTAGGAATATGACTAGGGCTCTAACGCTATAGTGTTCCTTTAAAGCCCTCGTTCAATTAATTTCACTCCACAGTTACTAGAATGCAGCCATTGTACTTTGAGCCATAGTGGCTACTGGGCTAAAAAGAGAAAATGAGTTTCTTCACTTTTAAGTGGTGATTCGGGAGCAGAAGTGACATTAAGTTATGCTTATTAGACTAAATTGTGATTTACATTGCATGTGTTTATGAACTGTGAACTAGGTGTTCAGGAAGGGAGACTAAACTCCCCTGACATAAACAAATGTGCAGAAACTGCACATTCCCCAGAATAATTGAAATGTTATGTGGCAAAATATGTCACAACACACCATTTTATAGGAATCCAAAATGTTGGGATTAAAACCAAAAGCCAGATTTATGAAAGTCCACATTTAAGCATATTTTACTAAACTGCAGGACCGGTGCTAGGATTTTTAGTTACACAGGCGATGCATTTTGGTGCCCCCCACCCTCGTTTAAAATAAGGTTCATACAAACACAGAAATAATCATACAGAGACATACAGACACAGACAGAGACATACATGCATACAGAGACATGCAGGCATATAAAGACATACATACAGAGGCATACCGTCATACAGACACATACATACATACATACATACATAGACATACAGAAACATACAGAGACATCCAGGCATACAGACACATACATACATACAGGCATACAAAGACATACACGCATACAGAGACATACAGACACATACATATATACAGGTATACAGAGACATACAGGCATACAGACACATACGTACAAAGACATACAGGCATACAGACACATACATTTGTACATACAGAGACATACAGGCATACGGACACATACATTTGTACATACAGAGACATACAGGCATACAGAAACATACAGACACATACATTTTGTACAGAGACATACAGGCATACAGAGACATACAGGCATACAGAGACCTACATGCATACATACATACATACAGAGACATACATACATACATACATACATACATACAGAGACATACACAATTACATACTTACATCAGTTCAATCTTGTCCCCTGGATGCATGCTGTCTGGCTCCTTGGAGTCCTGTCCTGCAGCCCAGCCCCATCACAGGGCGCCAGCTGCGCTGTGTGGTACACAGGGAGCAGGGATATGATGTCATTCATATCCTCGCCCCCTCCAACACATGGCGGCGGGCACCTGGTCGCAGGGGTTGCAGGGCTGTGACCCCTGCGACCGCGGTATGTACGCCAGTGCATGCAGATGCACACACACTTAAAGGACCACTACAGACACCCAGATCACATCAGCTTAATGAAGTGGTCTGGGTGTCAGGTCCCTCTAGTTTTAACCCTGCAGCTGAAAACATAGCAGTTTCAGAGAAACTGCTATGTTTCACCGAGGGTTAATCCAGCCTCTAGTGGATGTCTCACTGACAGCCGCTAGAGGAGCTTCCGCTATTCTAAAACACTGAACGTCCATAGGAAAGCATTGAGTAATGCTTTCCTATGGGCGGTTTGAATGCGTGCGCGGCAAGAGCATTCGGAGCTGAGAGGCGGAGGGATCCCCAGCGCCAAGGGAGTCCGGCGCTAGAGAAAGGTAAGTGCTGAAGACACACACACACTCTCACGAACAGATGCATAAACACCAGCTAACAGACACACACATTTACTGACAGACACACTCAGCGACAGACATACACACACACTCACTTACAAAACATACACTCTCACTGACAAACACACACTCACTAACAGACATCAAACAGACTCACTAATACACACACAAACACACTCCGTAAGAGACACACAGTAACACACTCACTGACACTCACTAGCAGACACACTCACTGACACACTAGCAGACACACACACACTGACACTAGCAGACACACTCACTGACACTAGCAGACACACACACTGACACACTAGCAGACACACACACACTGACACTAGCAGACACACTCACTGACACTCACTAGCAGACACACTCACTGACACTCACTAGCAGAGACACTCACTGACACTAGCAGACACACACACACTGACACTCACTAGCAGACACACACACTGACACTCACTAGCAGACACACACACACTGACACTAGCAGACACACACACACACACTAACACATGTTTTTTTTTTTTTATTTAATCCCCCAGCCTCCTTACCTTTTGGAGTGCTGAAGGGATTCCCTGGGGTCCAGTGGGGCTGCTGGGCTCCTAGGCGGGCGGGTAAGCGGGCGGGTAGGCAGGCTGGCGGGTAGGCAGGCTGGCTGGCGGGCTGGCTGGCTGGCTGGCGGGCACGCGCGCGCGAGGGAGCACTCTCCCATGTGTGCTTCCTCTTCAGCTCCCTCGCGCACCGCGTAGGGATGCCGTCGCCGGAAGATGATGTCATCTTCCGGCTCCGGTATCAGTATGCGGCGCGCGAGGGAGCTGAAGAGGAAGCACACATGGGAGAGTGCTCCAATGCGCGCCCGCAGAACCGGGCGCTCGGCCACGCTACATTAGGTCGTCGGTTGGAGGGGAGCGCAGTGCGCTTCCCTCCTTCCGGTCAGCCTGATTTTGCGCCCCCAGGGCCGGTGCGCCCTAAGGCGGCCGCCTGGGCCGCCTTATGGTAGCGCCGGCCCTGCTAAACTGACACCATTCAGCAATAAAGGTGAAATCACATATAGGATCATTTACTAAAGTGGGAATTGTCAGAGAACTTAAAATTAATTTGAACGTTTAGGTTAAAATAACTGAATTGGAAAAAATCTCAAAGTCAGCTAAACTTTCAGTTTAAATATATTCTGGCTACTGAATTTAATTCACTTTGAATTTCCAACAATTCTCATTTTAATGAATGCCCTTGACAATATTACTCTTATTATTCCCCTGTAAAACTTGCCTTTATGGGATTCACACTCCTTGTCCTGAGCCACACATATGTTTCCAGCAGTATTTAAACCCAGTAGACCCATGGACCATTCAAGCAATGTATATGGGAGCAGTGTGGGTGGCATTGTGGGAACTCTTGATATTTTGATCCAACATATTGAAGTAAAGAGAGAAATAAATGTCCGACATATGTTACATATTATCCCTTTACTGTTATTTTATCCTTTTTAGATATTTAAAGGGTTTAACTAATTCTTTACTACTTATTGTTCCACAGTTTGGGGTTTATTCACTAAACATTGAATTTTAGTCAACGGAAAAGTCAAATGTAAATTAAGGTAAATTAGCAAAACAGCAATTTTCAACCTAACTTCTGCAGTTTGGTTTCAATTTTCTTTGATTATATTTTTAGCAAATAAACCCCTACGTCTCCATTGTAGTGTCTTTTTAATCTATGTCGCCAGGCTGAATGCTTTCTGATCATCATCGAAAACGCAGTTCAAAAAGTTCTTGGTTAGGTTACCCAAGTTAATCATCGTTGCCGTAGGCCGTGGTTAAACTGCAATGTAATCACCCATTACCTAACAGAGAAAGCTTGGGTTCACAGAAGTAATGACATATTATGTTTAAAATTGCTGCCACAGTGTGGTCCTTCTTTGAGGGCTATGGGTGAGGCAAGATGCTAAATATAGGATGTGAATGTTCTTAGTTTACATTAAATATGTTTCAGAGACTCATTAAAATGTATCTTTCTTACCCAGATTATAAAAATAACATTCTGAAGGAACGTGCTACGATGGAGAGGACTTTGACACCAAAGCACATTGATTTGGACCTAGGTAAGGAATGTCTTCTTTTTTTCTCTTACCACTAATTGGTAGGCTCGAACAGAAGATAATACTTATGTCATGGACCTTGTAGATTTGCCAGAACAACAAAAGATATTTCAAAGTGAGCAAACTGCAGAGAGCATTAGCAAAACCACAGATTTTGATCCCCATCTTGGAAAGTATCTCTAAGGGCTAAGCTCTGGAGGAGCTGGGAGGGAGGGATTTGGCTGATGATGAGTTACAGTTGCGTTTCTTGGAGCAGGCATTGGGATGTGATAAGGAAACTTAAGCTGGAAATCGGACATTTTAGTATTTCTAATAGAGTCAGAATGATGGAAACAAACCGCATGCAGAATTGAGGTCACAGGAAAGAGCAAACTGCTCCCATGGAGCTTTGATTAACATAATAATAACATTATTATTACATCAGACATCAGGTCCGTCAGTAAAACATAGTTTAAATCTTTCGAGTCTAGAAAAAAAATTGCATTTAATAAGATACATTGTCCTCATTCTACATGACTTAAATACAGCAATAAGAAGGGCATAACGGTTCTCGAAAGATGTGTCCCACGATTTTGACATCATAGATTATGGCAGTTTGTGTAGATATTTGGGGTTATTCAAAGTGAAGTCAAGAAAATGTCAAATCTAAGGCCAAACTAGTCCAACTGAAAACTGAATTGACTTGGAGAATGTCTCTTATTCAACTTTTTTGGCCTAAGTTCCAAATTCCCTTTCAATTCACTTTCAATTCCTGGCGATTCCTATTTTAGTGAATATCCCTGTTAGGGTTATTCACAATACAGAAAATAGTTGGTAATTGCCTTGGGGACTGCAAATTATTGGTAAAATAGCAGATGAATAGGTGAAAAAAATGCTGGGGCTGAGAATCTTTCAGTTCTGCTATTTTAGCAAAAAAAATTCAATTCCTGTGCTATTATTATTAATTATTTTTTTGCCAGGGACAGATGTATATCAAAATGCCCTTGGCACAATGACTGGGCGTTAGCTTCATTCATCTTAAATGGACAGAAAGAGACTTTTGTTTGGGGGGTATCACTAGAGGTGAGGCCAGTGAATGGCGCTATTTAATGGTTAAACGTCACAATAAGATTAAAATATTTTATCTACATAACATAATATATAAAACATATTTACTATAGGTGAAAAACACATTGCTGAGAGCAATGTTAAACAATCGCACCAGAAAATCAGAGCTCCTAGAAAAGAGGGACAACAACGTGGAAATGGGGGACAGGGGGCTTGTGTTCGCTTGGGGGATTGTATTGTAAATAAAGCATTTATTATCTGTTATTTATCATATGAATATTTATCCTGAACGAGTTAATAGGTTAAAGGCATTGAGATAGTCAAACTGACCATCGTGGTTCCGTACTTTTGCACGTGTCATATTTAGAATTCCGTAGGTCTATGTCTAATTTTATATTTCTGGTCCTTGCAGAGCTACGAAAAGAATACTGTAAGTAAGGATCACTAAAAACTGCTGCTGGCTGGCCCAGAAGCTGACACTTCACATAAGAAGAGGAATTAAAAATGTTGCCAGTTTTTTATTGAAGCTGATTTTTCTATGTCATTCCTGTGAGGCTGTTTAAGAGCAATGGATCAATCACCTCCACATTGTGCTTCAACATAGAAGAAACAACAGTCTTATTAGAAAAATGACACTTTAAATGTCTTGATGGAATATGTACCTTGAGGCAACTTCCATCGCCCTCTACACTTTGCAATTCCCCATTAAGTATTAAAAAAAATAATAATCAAGATTAAAAACAGCAAAACACTTTCATTATTACCACAGTAATGTTAGAACTGCTTTTGGCTATATCTGCTTTTAATGATGTTATGCAAACAGCAGGCATTATATCGGATACACTGCATATAGCTGACTTTTCTTTGCCACTGAAATATATTTTATTTTCCATCTAAAAGGTTTAGCTTAGCTACAAAACTGATTTTTAAGCAATCCCTTAAAGAAACACATCATCTTTTAAAACCTAGGTTAGTGGTTCCCACCCTATTCCACAAGGCACATCACCTGACCAATCAATAATGGAAGCATATCCCAATTTTGTTCCCGTAAAGATACTGGCAAATTTCTATGTTTCTAAATCATTTACTGACTGTGTACCTTGAGAACTGAGTTGGCATTGAGAGTGTGCACAGCCCTATTCAACTGAAAGAGTGTTAATTTTAGGAAAATGCTTGAGTTTATTATCTATAGATCTGCAGTAGGCAACCTTGAGTTATCCAAATGTTGTGGTCATGTCCCTTGATGTATTGCCAGCATTATGACTGTAAAAAGCATTATGGGAGATGTAGTCCACATGTCTTTCCGAGGTTGC
The DNA here is from genome assembly GCF_036172605.1 of Pelobates fuscus. Taxonomy (NCBI): domain Eukaryota; kingdom Metazoa; phylum Chordata; class Amphibia; order Anura; family Pelobatidae; genus Pelobates; species Pelobates fuscus. The sequence continues at coordinate 106,049,369 of NC_086327.1, read as the reverse complement.
CTATCCTTATTATTGATGTGTTTATGTACATTATAAAATACTCATTCTTTAAAAAGCCAAGTACAATCAAAAGGTGTCTTGTGTATTGTAATGATGTATGGATCACTATAGTGTATTTGTATGTTCTTTTTAGTGGAGCAGTTCATTAGCCAATAGTTTTGTAAATATGATCTTTTTAAGTATTTTTTTTATAAAATCGCAGATCAACGAAAAAGCCTAACTGAGATTTAAACGAAAAAAAAAAATGACCATATACATGTAAATAAGCCACAGGCAAACGTTGAAATTGTAGAAACAATCACAAATACTTTATAGATACACATAATAAAAAGAAATGATACTATGAGGAAATGTTTATATTGTGGGCCTGTTCATTTTCAAGAAGGCATTGCAAGACCAAGGAAAAGAAGCAAGATATGGATTGAGTCTTTCATCAGATCAGTGCTGAGCAGACGTATGTGCCATCATGACAATATTTTGATTTGAGATCTACCGTACATTAGTATTGTAATGTAGATCAGAATGGAGCGAACATAATTGGCTGCCATATAACTATGGTTCTATGTCATACTGTTGGTGGTCAGATTACCATTTGTGCCTTTTAATAGTTTGGTAAATCTATTTTTGAGAGTGTCTCACACAATGATTACATATCACAATCTATTTTTACATTGCTTTTCTTATGGTACCAAGGCTGAAAGAAAAAAAATAATTGATGAGTATATTCAAACAACACGTTTTTTAGTCAGAAGTGATATTTTTCAATAATATTCATATTGTATTCTAGTATATTATTGCTGGTTTCAAAAAAAATTAATAAAAAAATAAACCTTTAGGTGCCAAATGTACAGCCAATTTCTATATATTTGTAATACAACTTCTGGTCCGAATTTGTGCTTTTTTTTTCTCCAGGTTTGGGATAACTGCACAGACACATTTTTGTTTACAGAACTAAGAACTGCATGACTGCATGATGTGATAGCAGTCACTGCAGGCTCGGGGCTGTTATGTGGTCATTAGCAAGAGATATAATGGATATAGTATATTGAGTGGTGGTCGGGTGTATAGTAGAGAATTGTTTATGTAAGGCAATTTTACCGTTTCCCAGTCTGTTTTCACGTAAATGGTAAAACAAGGCTGCCAGCAAAGCTCCAGCAGATTATTTTGCTGTAAGTCTCCCAAAGTACTTTGCTAGGAATAGGATTCGTAAGAATTATGAGAATTGAAGTCCCTGATAGAATGTCTACTTCCTCCAGACAGTGACAGAAAGCTGTTTCATTCCATGTGCATTGGAGTGTAGTTCTCATAATGCTCAATCACACTTTTGGGAATTGTAGTCCTTAAAACAAGTGGCCAGTCCCTGCAGGTTTCGTAGTTGTGTGCGTCAGTATTAATATTTTAAAAATGACCGCTATATTTCTGTTTATAAGAAATTACCCATTTGTTTTCATTATATGGGATTTACTCTTCCATACCAAATTTTGGATAATATTGTGATGTCTGCTAAAGGGTGATACCGATTCACATGAATGCAGATGACTGGTACGCAGTGATGAGTCATTTTGTAAGCCAATATTTTGTATAGCAAAACACATTAATACATATCTTCTCAAAGTTATGTCCAAAATCTTTTCCCAGTGTTAACAGAAGAGCAGACTATGTACTAGATTATATGCCCATGTTGTTGGTGGGCATGCTTAATTTAGTATCGTATGAAAGGAAGTTTAGAGACGTCTTACCATGGTAAAAGAGGGATTAAAGCAGAATTAATCGGAGTTTGGTTAAATGCAAATATATTTACTGATGCACATGGTGTGAGATTTCTGCAATAACTAAAAGTCTCATCTAATTGAAGACTGGTGATTTTTAATTACAGGCATCCCAAAGCTATGAGGGTTTTGTAACCTTGTAATCGGGACAGAATCTGCCAGTATAGACGATCATGCCTGTTAGGATTGGGCAATTTATAAAAGATACACATTCTTACTCCATCCAAGGTAGTCCTAATTCCAGTACTAGGATGTCACTGTAAATGTCCTGCTCTGTTTTCTGTATTTAATGTATTCATAGTATCATCACCTCTTGTGAATTAATATACCAATCTTCATCTCTATACAAACATGTTAATGAGCATTTTCAATCTTTGTAGATGCATTCCTTGTGTACTGAAGATAGTTAAGCACTTTAGTGTATGCTTTGAAATTTCTAATTGAGTTAATAAGATAATTCCCCAACTGTGTCCTGTGTTGATTACATTCTTGTCAAATGACTGGTTCTGTATTATGATGAACAACCAATAAACACAATACAATTAAAAAAAGCATCATAGTCCTGAGAATATTTTGTTCCAAAAATGTTTTCGATACCTCAATTTTTTTTTTAGATCTTCCAAATGTATGGTTTAGAAGTGAAGCATGATCCCATCTTGAAATGTACTGAGAAATTTGTAAAAGGTGGAATGTATGGAGACACCATGGAACATAGCATGGCTAACATGCTATTTCCCAGAGGTTAGATTCCATAGAGGCCTAACCTAGAAAAGACATGAGGTTCCATGGTGGCCTTCCATAGACCAAGACATGAGGTTTCATAGAAGCCTTCTTTAGTACAAGGAAGAAGGTTCAGTAGGGGCTTTCCATACAATAAGACATGAGGTTCCATAGAGGCCTTACTTAGAATAAGCCATAAGGTTGAGTAGAGGTTTTCCATAGAAAAGGATATGAAGTTCCTTTGAGGCTTGTACTTAGAAGACGACATGAAGTTCTACAGAGACTTTCAAAAGAACATGACAGGTGATTCCATAGAGACCTTACATAGACTAGGATACAGGGCTCTGTGGCTATGCAAAGACTTGGACATGAGGTTCTGCAAAGGCTTTTCATAACAAGGCCAAGCTTCCAGAGAGGCCGTCATAAAACAAATTGCAGACCCCCACGGAGGCCTTATAGAACAAGGCATGTTCTTTAGTATTAAACAGACATAATTTAAATTAGGCTCCATACGGTATAAGTAGGCTTTCCTATATAAATAAATGCACTTCTTTGTTTCTGGATCATGATAAATCAAGAATAAGTCATATATCAAATTTTTTTTTTTTTTTAGTAATTTGCTTGCTACAAGCACCTTGCATTTATTAACCAAGCTTTGGTGACGAAATAAACAACTAAGAGCACTAGTACCTATAAGCAGGGCCGACCTTAGGCCTTTAGGTGCACCATGTGAAAAATACTCACAGTGCCCCTCCGTGGCCACACCCTTTCCATGGCCACGTTAAAGGGTAAGAAAATTGCTATGCCTAGGCCAATATATATTGGCCAATTATAGCTGATCTGAAAGGAGTTGAATTGGAGATTTTTTCCCAGTTGAGCTGTTTTGGAATAGTTTAGTCCTTACCGTGCCAATAGATTAGAAGAAGCAGCGGTGGGGTGCATCACATCTCCTCATCTCCTTGTGCATTTTCCTGACCCTCCTTGTGTGTCTATCCTAATACCCTCTTTCCACCTTGCGTGTCTCTTATTTCCTTTTACTTTCTTGCCTCTTAGTCCACTGTTACTTCTTGTATATCTCTTAATCCCACTTGTATCTTGTATGTCTTAAACCTTTTGTTGCCCCCAACATAACTACACAGTCACATGCATAGATGCCCAGACATGCAATCTATGACAGGGTAGGCAGGTTGGTAGATGCTGGTGTAACACCAGCTATGCTCAGCAGTTTCTTTGCCAGCCACATTCTGGGGGAGTTTCTGTGGTTGGGAACTCATCAAGGCTGCATTTCAATGCAGCCACTCAATCTCCTATCTTGCTCTAAACTGCCTCTACTTTCATGCAGTGCCCCCTTCACTTTGGCACCCAGTCACAAAGGCCCCTGTGTCCCTGGTCATCCAGTGCTTGCTCATACAGGTTCCCCGGAGGGCCGGTGGTGAATAGTAGAGAATGCTTGATGCAGATCATAACTTCTCCTTCGTCGTTCCGATGCTCAATGTTGAGTCACAGTATAGGATGGGAATCCCTGCAGCTGCGCTCAGATTCACTAACTGAGAGTTGGAACTGCGAGGGAGAGGTTATTATGGTCTAACTGTGCCTCCCGCTGGTGCGCACCATTGGACCAATAAATCATTTTCATTTAATATCCCAGTCTCTGCTTGTGGGCTGTGTTTGTCACCAGGCGCCTCTGTTGCCAGCACAGTTCACACACCCCAAAAGCGAGCACTGCTTATAAGAACTGCCCAGGATTTTATTGTTTGATACTTTTCTTTCTAATAACTTCAGCTGTTTTATCTTTACCATACACCTGTCACTGGGAATCCACAGTGCCCTATTATGAATTATCCTCACATTTTGTTTTCTAGTCATTGACCACATGAGTTAGGCAGTATTTTGATTTGCTGAAAATCTTGAGTTTCCACTCAGAGTACAAATCTGCCTTCAAATGGGTTATTTAGTTATTTTTTCCAATTTGTCCCTTCAGCCTCTCCTTTTAAATAGATAACTTTGGGCATTTTTCTTTTTTACAACAGTGAGCAGCCACTGGCTGCACACTGTTTAGTAGACATGCTCCTACTCGCGTATAGCAAGTAGGAGCATTCGGGAGATTTTATTCTCCCTTATGCTATTAAGGGGGTCATATTGACCCCCATAGAGTGAGGGAGGACATGGGGGGCTTAGGAAGTGGTGGGGAGCTCAGCTCCCTGCCACTTCTATTTCTACATAATACAACAAGGGAGCTGTGCACCGGTAGCTCCTTCCTTGTAATAAACCAAACAAATGAATGAAGAGGTTTCTAATGAATGAATGAATAGAGGAAATTCTCGTTCGCATGCCCAAGTGTTTAACTGGGCATGCGCGGGATTTTCACAGCACTTTCTAGTGTGGGCAGATGACGTGTCCCATAGATGACTGGGCCTTCATCCACCCACACGAAGATGGCGGCGCACAGGACCTAAGTCCGGCCACAAAATAAAGATGCAAAAATAGGTCATATGGGGGGGCTTAGGGGCGTTTGGGGTTGCTAGGGGGACAATTAGATGTAGTGGAGTCGGGAGGGGGGTTTAAAAAAATGGGATTCGGCCATGAGAGTGCCGCTTTAACTCCTAAATGGCAGAGAATTGAGCAGCGAGACTGCAGGGACATGATCTATACACTAAAACAGCTTCATTAAGGTACAGTTGTTTTGTTACATATAGAATCCACCTTAACGTATTGCTGTCCCTTTAAGAAATCATTTCACTAGATCATCTCTGCTCTCCTGCAGTGGGCATGTATTAGTTGAAAATGTCCAGCCAGTTCCTGTGTTGTTGTACGTGCCAGATGTAGCTCTTGGCTGAGTTATAACCATGCCATTCGTCTGGGCCTGGTCTCTCGCCTTCCCCCCTGCCTCTGTATAAAATTACAGCCTAGTACAGAAGCCACAAGAAGAATATTTCTATCCAATATTATGGACATTTCTATTTCATGTCTATGGCAGTGGATGGGGAAGCAAAAAAGGTCAAGTATATCTGATAACTGTGATTTATTTTTCTCCAATAAATCTGGTACAGAGTTGGTTAACAACAAACCCTCCTCACATAGAATATTACTTACTGGATTTCTCGGTGATTCATTGTACCCACCCTTAGAGCTGGAAAGGCTTCGGCACATTTTCATTGAATTCTATTTATTCTGTGGATTTAAACACCTGCCGTCCGACATTCCACAGAATCAAAATTCTATTTCATGCTGATATGTATTCCTGAGCAGAATACAGCATTCTTGCGAAACTATGTAATATGTCAAGCAAAAAGCAAGTGCAGCATTCTTGGCGATTTGCTTCCACTTATTATATTTGGCGCACACGCTCCGTTGAGGTCATTTTTCCATTACTCAGGTTTTAGTAATCGCATTGAATATTTTCCACAAAAAAAATGCAAAAGAAAAATATACAAATAATAAATAAATAAAATACCTATTATGAAAGCTACGGGAGATTAGAAATTATTGCATCTAAATGAGAGGTGTAACTAAAAACCATGGGGCTCCTGTGTGAAAATTGCCCTGGGGCCCCCCCATCGCATACATCCCCACCCCTCCCACACATGCAGACAAACAGATACACATGAAGACACACACATAGACAAACACATACAGGCACACATACATGTAGACACACACATATATATACAGACACACACATACATACACACATATATACAAACACATACTCACAAACATACATACAGACACACATATACACACACACATACACACAGAGAACCATACATACAGACACACATACATACACACACACACACAGACATGTAGCCACACACGCATACATACATAGACACACACACACATACAAATAAACAGGCACATACATACATACAAACACACACACAGAGACACATACACACAGACACACATACATACACACACATATACATACAGGCACACACATACACACAGAGACACATACATACAGACACACACACAAACACACATACAGACACATACAGAGACACATACACACTGACACACATACATACAGAGACACATACAGACAGACAGACATACACACACACACACACACACACACACATACACACAGACACATACATACATACAGAGACATACATACACTAATACACACATGCAAAATGTTTAAGTCACCCTCCTGTTTCCTACCTTTTACGTGCAGGAGGGCGACTTTCCCTGGGGTCCAGTGGCTCAGCCTGATGGGAGTCAGAGTTCCTACTCTGACTCCCCCCTCTCTTTCCTCCTCCTGCGTGGCTCCCAGTGGTTGCTGGGAGGAAGTGACCGGGGCAGTCACTTCCTCCCAGTGTTTGATGTCATCACAGAAATTAATTTCCAACGGGTGGCCCTAACAGCATGGGCCACCCAATGAGCCCCTTAACGTGCGACCCCGGCGGTTATACCGTGCGGGCCGGGGCCGCAACATATGGCCGGAGGGCTGCGACCCCTGTGACTGTGGTAGTTCCGCCACTGCTCTAAATAAAATTTTCATAGTCAATAATTTCAGTTAATGACCCTTTCTGTGGGTGGAACAGTGGAGGTTCCATTTGGTGCAGCACCCCCTAGTATTTAGTGCAGTAAAAAAAAAAGAAGTGGAGTCTAGCACCCCATCATCTTAAAACTTTACCAACCACCACTGGGATACAAAGTAATCATCCAAATGGAATGTATTCACATGAGGACTTTATTGAAATGCAAGGCATAATGTTTTCCAATTGGGGAGCCATTCTCCTGGAAGTAGTGTGGCTGATACAATATAGATAACTTGGCTTCACACTTTGGGGAATTGTTCTCATACATCAAGAGATCTCTGGGTGGCTGGCAGAGTATCAAACCCTAAATGTTCAGCACACATAAATTTCATTGTTGTGAGTAGAATTACAATTATCCAAGTCAATCACTACCATCCACGGTTGGCAGGATTCACATTTGAGAACACAGGAGTATACTTAATGCATTATCATGAGGCAGTAGGGGTTGTGGACTATGGGCCTTTGGATTTTTTTTTTTTTTGTAAATATAATTTTTATTGTTTTATCAACGGTAATTTTCATGTTCTCAAGAAATACAGAAAATACAGTGCGGGGATTGCAGGTCCCTTATATAACTAAGAGGGAAGTGCAATAGTCATAGAAAATCACAACATTATGTGGGCACGCAGGCCCCAAGAATCTGAGGACTCGCAGGTCCCTTATTGAATCACATTTCCAGTATAGCAATGGTAGTTTATTGCTGGGGTTTCGATATTCTCTCCCCGCACTTTCCTTTTTGTGGGTATGCTGTTTGTTATTTTCTACTTAGATATAGCCTGGAATTTCAGGTGTGTGTCAGCGCGGGGCTCGTAGGTCCCCAGAGGGCCGTGCAAGGGTTAGCGATGGTCTTGTAAGGTGGGTATACATTTGGGCTCGCAGGTCCCTGTCAGTTATGGATTCGCAGTACCCCTATCTCGCCTTGTGATACTCTGTTATGTTTGCTAGGCGTGTCTCAGATCTCAGGACTCCTACATTGTGATTCTCCTAAACTACCAAATTAAGAGAGTTCTCCCAGCAGATCTCTGGTCCCTGTTGCCCAGTGAGAGCTGTGGTCTGAGTGTAGGGGTATAGTAGAATAGGGAAAACAGGGTACGGGGTGGATACTGGGGCGTCGGGGAGTCGTCAGTGTCCTGCGTCTTTGTTGTGATTACATTCGTGGTCCGTCCATCTCATTCAGTACTGTAGCTTGTCAGCAAAGTCTGGTTTCATTGTTGTCAGCAGCCATTGTGTCCATGTTTAAATATGATTGGTGTGTGCCCACTGTGCTGGTGTGAAGGTCCTCCATTGATCTTAGCTCATCCATTTGGGAGAACCATGACCTCAGTGGGGGAGTTACCGGTTATTTCCAGTCTTGTGGGATTACTAATTTGGCTATATTCAGGATGTGGATCATGATAGATTTCTTATAGAAGATTTTAGGGGTCTTAGTGTGATGTAGAAGCATTTCTGTGGGTTTGAAGGGAGGTTGGCTTTCTGTGAATAACTCTAATTTTATATATCCCCTTCCAGAATGGAAGGATCTTCTTGCATTCCCACCAGATGTGGAGTAGTGTGCCACTCTCCTCCTCACATCTCCAGCATAATGGGGAGTGATCCAGGGTGATCTTGTGTAGTGTTGAGGGAGTACGGTACAAGAAGGTTAACAGTTTGTATGTTGTCTAAAGCTAGAGCAACTCTGCCTTGTCAAATGTGCAGTCAAGGACTGTCTCCCATTTCCCCATGAAGCTTGGTTGTTCAGTGGGAGTATGTGTCAGTAGTAAAGAGTATATGAAGGAGACCCCATGAGCCAATGGGTAAGGGTCCACACAAGTACTTTTGAATATGGTGGGGGCCGGGGATAGTACTATCCCGTGTGGGAGTGTTTTAATATAGCTCTGTAATTGTTTGTGTTTCAGTCACATAAGAAAGGTTTTGTTTGCATCGCCCCTCATGTCAGCTAGTTTCTTAATACCCTCTGTTTAGTATACATGTCTGAGTTGGGGTAAGGGGTCGTCTATAAGTGTTTTGAAGGCATTTGGGTCTAGTCCTGGCAGAAAGTCCGGGTTGTGTGTCAATGGAAGTAGGGGAGATGGGTATGTCGAAATAGCATGTTTTCCCATGGTATGATGCTATACCCGTAAGGTGCTCTTGTGTATGAGGAGCAGTCTCTCTCTCCCCCTATGGCCCCGGGTGGTAGCCATGGCAGCAAAGCAATGGGGACCCCTGCCTCGCTCTCCTCTGCCTGTTTCCATGGTTTGTGTACCTCTTGTCTGGACCACTTCATTATCTTTTGGTTGGATTAGCAGGGTGTGTTTTATTCTGGGTATTTTCCCATTCCAGATGTAGTGTCCAAGGGTTGGACAATGTTCCAAAGTCTCGAAAGGCTTTTAGAATGTTAGGGAGTAACACTTCCGGGTTTGTTATGCAGAAGAGTAGATCGTCCGTGGTACGCGGCTATCTTGAGATGCGTGTTCCCCACGGTCACCCCTGTGATGTCTGGGCTGTGTCTGATGGCCACCAGAAGGGGCTCGAGGGCAAGGACGAAGAGCAGCGGAAACAGGAGGTATCCCTCGCGGGTTCCATTCTGGATTGCAAACTCGGTGGTCAGTACCCCATTAGCCACCACCTGAGCAGTGGGTTGTGTGTATAAGGCCTCGATCCATCCCAGCATCATGGGGCCCAAACCGACTTGTGCTAGAGTCCGGAATAACTATTCCCAACAGGCCCTGTCGAAGGCCTTCTCCGCGTCCGTGGATAGCAGGAGAAGGCCATCGCTGCCGCTCTCTCTTCTGTGTATCAGTGTAAGGGTACGCGTGCTTTTATCTCATGCCTCCCTCCCCATCATGGTCCGGGTGCACAAGTGTGGGTAAGTGAATTTGTAGTCTGGTGGCTAGGATTTTGGCCATTAATTTGAGATCGCAATTTATTAGAGATATGGGTTGATAGCTCCCAAAATCCTTGCCCTCTTTAGTGAGAATGGTGATGTGTGCCGCCAGGAATTGCTTTGGAAAGTTGTGGTCCTCCCTAATGGCGTTATATGTGGCCAAGAGCGGTGTGTAGAATATGTCTGCTATTTTTGTAATAGCACAGTGGCAAGCCGTCTGCGCCCGGGCTTTTGCCAGGTTTCATTTGCTATACTGCCATGGCCAGTACCTCATGGGTGATAGGGTCGTCTAACAGGCCCGCCGTTTCCCTAACAAGGGAGGGCAGCGTGTGTACAGCGAGGTAGTTATTGATGGAGTTGTTATCTCTTATGCGGTCAATATACGCACTCTGTCTATGTTTAACCAGCATCCGTGCCAACAGTTTGCCGCTCTAAATCCTGTGTAAGGAGAAGAACGCATTGTGCCTCAATGCGTCTCTGTGGTATCTGGTATCAGGTGGGTCAGTTTCCTCCGTAGTGTTAGGAGTCTGTCTTGGTGCGTGGATAGTTGTTTGTCTTTATTTAGGACGTCAATCTCTTGGATTTCTGCTAATAGGGTGGTCATGTGTGCCTCCCTCTGGTTTTTCATTATGGCGCACTTTTGCAGAAAGTGGCCCCTTACTACACTTTTGTGGGCCTCCCAGAGTATTGTCGGGGTTGTTTGTGTTGGTGTATTGATTGTGAAATATTCCTTGAGGACCATTCCTATTTACGATTTAACATCAGGTAGGGAGAGTATTTGTTCATTGAGTCGCCATTTAGGCCTGTATAGAGGGGATGAAAGTGTGATCGTCACCGGGGCATGGTCAGACCACGTCGCCGTGCTGTGCTCAGCTTGTTGGATGAGGGGGAGATGATAATGTGACATGAAGAAATAATCTATTCAGGTGTACGTGTTATGTGGGTGAGAGAAGAATGTATAGTCCCGTTCATCGGGGTGGTGGGCTCTCCAGCAATCCACAAGCTTGTTTTTAGATAATAGTAATTTAATCATGGATATATGTTGGGTTGGCATGTGGGAGGTGCCTGAGGATGAGTCCCATCTTGGGTCTAGCATAAAGATTAAAGTCTCCTCCTAGGACCAGAACTCCCTCCGCGAATTTCCTCAGCCCATATAGGGTTTGTGATAGGAATCTGTAGTGTCTCTGGTTAGGGTCATATATGTTAGCAAACGTGTATGCCTGCCCTACAATCATCCCCTTCAGGAATATGTACCTTCCCTCCCGGTCTGTCTGGACCTCCCCCTCCCAAAAGGGAACCCATTTGTGGATTAGGATCGCCGTGCCTCTGGCTCTGCTCCTGTGACAGTCGCTGTAATATCCAGTGGGGTAATGGTGGCCGTGCATCTTGGGCCTAGCCCTTTCCTTAACCCCTTAAGGACACATGACATGTGTGACATGTCATGATTCCCTTTTATTCCAGAAGTTTGGTCCTTAAGGGGTTAAAGTGAGTTTCCTGTATATAAACTATAGAGGGCCTGGAGGAGTGAAAGTCTCGGAGGGCATTTTTTTCTCATTTATTTATTCCTCTAGCGTTAATAGAGAATATTGTGAGATTAGCAGGTGTAAGTGTCATGGTCTGCTTCCGTCAAAATGGCGGGGTTGTCAACAGTCGTGTGTCAGGAAGGGGGAGGAGAAGGGAGGAGAACATAGGTGGTGGTACCTGGGAAAGGGTGAGGGTAATTCAGGGGAACTGTCACCGGGGTGACGTTGGGATAATAGCATCGGGGGGCAGTTAAAACCGTACCCACCCGTGGGCCTGAGGTCCCGCCCTCCTGAGTATGACACTCTGTCCCGAAGGGGGAGAAGAAGGTAGTCAGGAACCTCCAAGTGGGCCGTGGCCACGCGGATAGGGTCCACTCCCAATCAGGTCGTCCTGTGGTCACTGCCTGTCTCGTAAAGCCCGACTCACTCAGAGTCCCATGTCTCCCCTGAGCGGCTCAAAATAAAGTATGTGCCAGGTATCCTCGCCAAAGAATTTGTATGGTATTGTGGTGTCAACATAAAACATGGTACAAATTAAATAAAGAACAACATGTACATATTAACTTATATAGATAGTTTGAAAACCTCTGTGTAAACAATCTGGCTTCGTAAGTTATGAGATCAACTGTTAATGGTCAAACTGGTGTGCAGTGCCTGCCCCCTAGATCCATATGATAGTGGTAGGAGGCATTCTATTGCTGTGCCCTCGCCCATCCCAAGAAAGATGAATTTATATAGGTGTAGTTGAGTGATTTGGAGGCCCCTCCCAGCTAGGCTCTCTCTTCTGCCCTAGCCTTACCCCAATTCCAGAGGCTCTCTATGTGTCAAAGATGTGAAGCCCCCATTCCCTGTTGGCCAGGCCTTGAGTTGACCGTGCCCCCGGCTCACTCCTTGGCAGGTCGTCACTTAGCATTAAGGGGGGTATGGTTGCCTGGGCCAGTCGGTCTGTTCCGTATCCTCTCCCCCTCCCTCCCGATCTTATGGCTGCACACTTCCCCCCCCCCTTTGTGGGCTCCGGTTTCCGGTGTGCTCAAATATAATCTATGGAATGGTGGACCCCATTTGGCGTGTGGACCTTTAAGCCTGAGGGGAAGCACCAGCGGTACTCCCTCCTTCCCCTATTGTCGAGGTCTTCCATGTGGTAGGCCATCTGCCGTAATTGGGTTGTGCAGAGTCTTAGGGCATCTGTGTTAGCAGTCTGCACTGATGACATGTGGTTGCAGTCCGCCTCAAGCTGGGATACCTTTTGGTGTAGGACGCATATGTCTTCTCTTAAGGCGTGTAGTTCCGTTGTTATAGTAGTACGGAGATCAGCATTTGCCGCCTTTAGGTCCGCTTTAGTAGGCAGTTCTCACAGCAGTGCCACCCAGTCAGGTCGTCCCGCTGTGGGAGAGGTAGTAAGTAATTCCACTTGGATCGCCTCTCCTTGTGGGGAGGGCTGGAGCAGGCGGCCCGAGGCCATTGAGTCATTTAAAGCTGGTGGATCAAGGTCGGCCAGGGCAAGCAGGTATTGTCTCAGAGAGGAATGTGAAGTCCCCCTGCGGGAGTTTGGAGGTTTGGGGGCATGTGTTTTGCCCATTTTTGTACCAAAAAGGCGCTTTTGGCGAGGATAAGTGTAGAGCCTTTAGGGAGCACAGGAATTAGGCTGCCATCTTCCTCGGGTTCCAAGCCTCGGGATTTTTGACAAATCAAATTGGTTTGACTGAAACCTGGAGAATGGTGCTTATAGATGCGCAGCATCATAACCACTCCAATGAGATGTAGTGGTAATGGTGCACAGAGCGCCCTGCTGGGATGTGATGTCTGCATTGTGAGAGGAAACATCAGACAAGACTGTGCTGTATAGCTGTCCTATTATTATTATTGCCATTTATATAGGGTCAACAGATTCCGTAGCGCTTTACAATATGATGAGAGGGGGCCTCAGCACTGGACTAAAGGCAGTCAGGATTAGATTTACACACTGCGAAAAAATTCAGTTTGGCTGAATCACTGTCCAAGAAAAATAAAATTAGGTCAGGTAGTCTGATAGTCCTCCTTGTGGCAGTTCGACTCGTCTGAAAATGGTCCATGCAAATGTATTCGAGAAAACAATTCAAACAAACTAGAAAGGTGCAAAAATGAACCAATTAGTGTACTTTTTACAAACCAATAAAATAAACCTGGTGGAACACACCACCAAAAGTCTACTTAGTGGAGCTCTAAGGTTTATTACACTTACCCCACTAAAATCTGGGGGAGGTATATAATGGCAAAAGATTCTCTAGAAAAGAGACCACACTCACATTGTATAGAGCCCTATAAGGATAGGCTCAGATCTCATAGGTAGAGATATATTAGGTAATACCAAACCCTTTCCAGATTCTTCTCAATGTGGAGACAAAAAAGACACAAAGTATCCATGATATATCCTTGACAAACTTGCTATACTTCCCTATTTTGTATATTCTTTTCTCTTTTCTAGAGATTTTTTTGTCATTATATACCTCTCCCAGATTTAGATTTTAGTGGGGTGTTCCACCGGGTTTATTTTATTGGTTTGACTATTTGTGTCTAATTTTGGGGTATTTACACGAGTGTTGAGCTGCTATACATATATTTGACTTGTTAAAATCTCTAAGCGCCTTATACTGCACAGAACCCTTTTTTCCATAGTGTACTTTCTTGTCTGGTTCACAGATCAAGTTAAAAAAAAAAAAAAGCTAACTAACAGAGGGAAAAAGAGAAGAAACTGAAAAATCTATATTTATTTATTATATATTTGTTAAAAAATATATGCTGCAAATAGCTCACTTGATCTGTGAATAAAATCAACATTTAGTGGCTGTTGTGCCAGCATGGTGAGGAGGCACAGCCTATGCCTCGACTTGGAAGGTCCACTGCGTGAGACCTTGATAACGTCCCCCCTGCACATATGATGACGAGGCCATCAGCCCATGAGAGTTCCTCTTGAGGGTAATCCCCCCGGGTGTTTAAACAGAGTCCAGCCTGAGACCCCCTTTGAATTCCCGGCTCAGATAGCGAGGGACTGGTCATTTTGTCTCCTAAAGCTAAACGCTTCATATTCACTGCTGCTTGAGGTGCTCTTGTGTCAACAGCCTGCCAGAACCGATAATAAATGGTGTCCGAAGTGACAAGGAAGGTCTCCTTCCAGCTCTGCACTGCATCTGTTAGTGGGACCTGTGAGGTGTGCTGGCTGCTGCCATGTTGAGGCACTTAGTACCCTGTGCCACTTCAGGATATGGAAGCGTCCAGATTGGTGGTAGGTATCAGGGGCTGTAGCGATGGGGACCGGGATGACCCACACCGGTCCAGGGGGGGAGGGGGAGGCTCTCAAATCAGACTGCAGGGTCCCGCTGAAGAGGTTGGCAACAACTCCCAGTCCTTCCCACACTAGGCCACAAATCAAGTAGGTCAGAGCACCACCGAAGCAAGCTTCCAAATGCTTGACCGGAGTGCCCAGCGACACCTGGAAACTTCCAGTCATCAGCTCGGATTACTAGTCAAGATATCTCGATTGTCAGTGTTTAAGCCGATATTTTGCAAAGCTCGTGCTCAATGAGACCGGTCGACACGGTCAAGCCAACCCCCAGAGACACTTCCTTGGTAACCCCTGATGCAGAACACTAGGGAACCAACCTGGAATGATGGGGCAGAACCCTAAAATAGGGACTGTCCAGCCAAAAGCGGAACATCTCGGAGGCACTGTGGGGTCTATAGACTATGCATGTGTGTTAATGTGTGCATATATATGTATGTTATGTTAGTGTGTTAGTGTATGTTAGTGTGTACATGGTAGAGTGTGTATCTATATATAGTGTGCGTTTATGTGTGTTAATGCATGTCTATGTCTGGGAACTAGTGTGTATATATATATATGTTAATGTATCTATGAATGTTTATGTCTGAGTAATTGTGTGTGCCTGTCTAGGTATGAATAATAGCATGCCTCTCGAATATGGGTATCTCCGTATTGTGGCAAACTCTGTGTATTGTATCTTTGTATAGTACTAACGTCTGACTATTGCATGACTAACTCAATAAAATATACATATTCATATTAATAAGCATCTAGTATGATGTTTTCTAATTTACTGTTTTTTTATAGTTCTGCAAGCCACTAGTTCAATCAGTTGCCCGAGTGTCGTGTTTATAATGAAGGAAGCAGCTACCCCTAGTGGCTGCTAAATATGATGAATTTAAAAAAGGACCTGTGACATCCCAGAAATGTTAGTACTATAATTGTTAGTCACCAAAGTGCGAATTGTCAAGAATTCAAAAGGAATTTCATATTTAAGGCCAAAATAGTGGAACTGGAACAATTATCCTAGTCAACTACACATCCAGCTCAGCTACTTTGGCTTTACAGTACACACTGTGATTGCAGCATGTAATTGTTATCACAGGAAGCATCACTGGTGTAGCTGTCCAGTAAGAGCCTGAAAACGCTGCCATGTGGGCACGGGGACAGCCAGTCACGGTGGTCCTATGGTGTGATTGACAGCTGATAGAATTGTGCATTCCGTTTCAAACAAACTTTGATTCGTTCAGATTCCGTAAATCCGAAGAGCCATATAGATTATTCACGAGCCAACACATTCGATAATGAATGAGCATTGTTTGTTTTGTGTTTTGGAGTACTATCCATGGTGCCATAGCAAGACATGATTGATGGGAAAAAGGTGATTAATGCTTAGGGCACAGCCACCTAAATGTTTATTTTATTCACATCAAGTAAGAAGTGATAAATATAGGGAAAATGAGGAGGAGTAAAAATATTTATATATATTTAATAAAAAATACAGTATAGGGGGGGCGGGGCCTGACCGCCGGCGGGATCAGACGTGCTCTGTCTGAGCTCCCGCTTCAGGGCCTGAAGAATCGGAGCCAACTAGGAGCCAAAAGCAACTACAGCTCCATACTGGTGCCCACCGGGACCTCCAGTTGATGGGGCACACGGGGACACGTCATAACAGGCATCCAAAGTACTCCGACGAGGCCCGAAGCTCGCTGGAGCTTGAGCCGGGCAGAGACGGCCGCTCTCCCGGGTCTCCGGCCGGCGTCTCGCCTTCCCCCCCGGACCGGGGGGGTTATCCCGGTCTCCATGGGCTGCTACAGAAATTCTGACCTGGGCCCAAACAACCGCCCTACTGCAGAAGACTTACAGGGCAGGGCCCCTCAAGATGGCCGCCGCACGTCAACCATGTGCGCGACCAGCAGACACGAACAAGCCGAACGCAGGAGAGACCACCCAACACCCCCGACCTTCATGACAACCTGCCCGAGCATGACCGGATCCAGGTACATACAACCAAAGCTCAGCAGAGAATAAACGAGGAGCAAGTTGTGCGGGACTCCACTGACCTAGCCTCCTAACGCAGACTCACTGCTGCACTCGGAGGGCCTGCTCATGCTGCACTTCACCTGAAAAAGGTACCTGGCACAGCACCCTACGTATGCCTACAAGCCCCATTACAACCTCCCACCTTTGCAAAGCGACCACCTACTTACCTGCCCGCAAGCAAACCAGCGCCCGCGCAGCCGCCCAACACCCACACTCACTGGGCATGGCGCCAACGCAGACCCTCTCACCAGCCTCATTGCGGCTTTACCACACGCTGATCAGGAATAGACCGACCCCACGCTCCCAAATCAACCTGGCAGAAGAGACACGTGCTACAGCGCCCACTACAGACACGGAATAGACCATGGGGAAAGGGTCTGAAACAAGAACCTTGCTGCCTGACGGCAGCCAAGAAGCAGCGGTGTAAAGGACTTTGGGACTTTGAGACCTTGGTGCTCTGGGGTGGTAGCCTACCGGCAGTGGGCATCGAACGAGCCACCCAATACACAAACTGTCAGGGCAGCGCGCAATAGTGCAGGGAAAGCTAGGCATAAGGCGGCTAACCTTTCAGATTAAGCATCCCTGCTGACGAAACCTGATAGTCCACAGTGCCTGATTTTAAGCTCCTACTCACTAACATGCCGGCAATATTAATATTTACCTGGTCCACTGTAGACACGTGCAAACCACACAGTACAGTAGTGCAGTCTAACTTGAGGGTAACCTGAGAAACGATTCTCAGACAGTAGACCAACCCTATAGCCTGGAAATCCTTGTTAACCTTGCAGAGTCAATCTAATACCACAACACACTCCTGCATGTATATATAACATGTAAATGCACAGTATCCGTTTTAGCAAATGCAGGAGTGCATGGGCTAGCATGTAACCTCACATTTATTTTAGACACCAGCAGTTCCACCCAAGCGTTGCTTATCTTACTTGATTTACAAATGCTATTCACAAATGCTATACTACTGCTTCACAGCTAAGAGATACCAAAGCGTGAATAATCCTACCAAACTGCTTATTACTTATAAAATTGTGCATGCATCAACATACCCCTTATTGTCACAAATGTTTATTAAAATAAAGCATGAGGATTGCCGTTGGGGTACCCCATGTACGTTGTTAACTCAAATGCACTGCAAAAATAAAGAATATAAAAAAAAAAAAAAAATACAGTATAGAAATATAGATTTTTAAAGCTACTTTTTTTTTTTGCTTTATTCATTACGTTTTCTCAATTTTCTGTCAACCAAATTTCGTCGATCATTTCATGAAAACAATTCGGACAAATTAAAAGGTTGCAAAAATTGGCCAATTACTGTACTTCGACATATAAACATTACGTGTATATTTTACAGTTCACTGATCAAGGGATAGAACCCAAATAGAGGGGTAAAAAGGAGTAGAAGTCAAAAATATCTTTATTTATATTATTTATATTGTATATATTTATATTACATATAAAATACATAAATATACATTTTATTTTACTGTCTCCTTTTTTTCACTCTATTAATTAGATCTCATTTGAATAAAATCAACATTTAGTGGCTGACACCCTAGCCATCAATCAGTTTTTTTCTAACAATCATAATTTTTTCCATTAATCATCTTTTTTTTTGGCACCATGTAGAAAACTATGACTCACAAACCAAACAGAATGCTTTTGTGCATTGTCCATTTCACTTGTTTTGTAATTTATCCAATTAGCGTTTCAGTGTTCAGGGATTCGGACGAACCACCGATAATTCTCTACTTGCAATTCACCTTTAAAGTTTATGTACGTTAAAAAAAAAAATGTACTGCTAAAATCAGTAGATATTGGTGGTGAAACGGCAAAATGAAAATACTCAAAATGCCCCTCAATAAATAGCTCAAGATGCCTTCTTTTGCAAATGATATGCCATCACACAGTCGGCCCAGTAAGCCCGTTGGCTCCGACTCACAGGTACATAGGGTGCTGAGGGCCCTGCTCAAACTAGCATATATTCCAGAGGGAGTGGGGTAAAGTGACACAACAGGTAAGGAAAGTAAAAGGATATGGAGCAGTACGTAAAAATGTTTAACACAAGTTGTAGATTGTTTTGAATATTTTATCTGATGGTACTGATGATCAGGGCCGGCCCGTCCATAGACCGCGCTGGAGCCACTGTCATAATCTAAAACAAGATTTCCCAACCCTTGGCGGCGGTGCAGCTGCACCGCACGGGATGGGAACCTGTGTGAGGGTCCATCGGGTGGTCCATGCCGATGAACATATGCAATGAGGGGCCTAGTTGTGCATTGTGGCACTTTAACAGCGTGACCGAGTCCCTTCTATCCTGCACAGAGAGCTGGAAGGAAGGGTCACTTCCTCCTAGCTCACTCACACAGCTGCACGGGAGGAGAAGGAGGAAGCCACGAGGATGGGTCCGGATAGGGAGAGCAGGCCCCCAACTCCCACCAGCCACAGCCAGCAGAAGGTAAGAACCTGCTGGGTGGCTTAGTTTTTTAATGTGTGTGTGTGTATCTGTATGTAGTGTGGGTATCTGTATGTTTGTATGTGTGTAGTGTGTGTATCTGTTTGCATGAGTGTAATGTGTGTGTATATGTGTATGTGTAGTGTGTGTATCTGTGTGTAGTGTGTGCGTGTAGTGTGTGTATCTGTAGGTGTAGCTGTGTAGTGTGTGTATCTGTATGTAGTGTGGGTATCTGTGTGTATATATGTGTGTAATGTTTGTAGTGTGTGTTTGTATGCGTGTCTCTGTGTATGTGTAGTGTGTGTAGTGTGTATCTGTGTATGTGTAGTGTGTGTGTCTGTGTGTAGTGTGTAGTTTGTATATACTGTATGTGTGTAATGTGTATCGGTGTGTGTGTAGTGTGTGTATATGTATGTCTGTGTATCTGTATGTGTGGCAGTGTGTGTATATGTATGTGTCTGTGTGTGTGTGTGTGTGTGTGTATGTATGTATGTCTGTGTCTCTGCAGGCTCATCAGTGTGTCTGTACATCTGTATGTGTGGCAGTGTCTGCACGTGTGTCAGTTTTTTATACATATACTGACACACATACAGGTGCACAGACACACTGATACACATGCAGATATACAGACACACAAAAACTGCCACACATGCAGATACATACACAAACAGATACAATCACTGACACACATACGGATACAGACACACAGATACAAACACTGACACACATGTATATATACAGACACAGTGTATAGGTAAGTGTAGTGGCTGCAGTGCACACACAGACACAAGCTACATCCCCAGCATACACACAGACACACTACATCCCCAGCACACACCCAGACACACACTTCGAAGACACTCCCATTGCAGAAGCATATATAATTTTTTTTTTTTTTGGTTTGTTTTGGGGAGGGGAGCATTTCATACTTGCCCACAAATGCATACCAAAATGAACTTATGAGACCACAGACACACTTATCCTGCCTTCTGTTCCAGTGACTCAGAATGACTCTTATTATTTAGCGATATTTAGGTTTACCTAAGTGTATGGTGAGATACCACATTTTAATACAATTCACGTGTGACGCATATACTGAACTGTCAGAAATCGAACATTTTAAGCCAAATTAACCGAGCAGGAAACACAATTCAGTTGGTGTATTTTGGCTGTGAATGTAATATACCCAAGTGAATTCTGAACAATGGTTTAGTAAGTAACCTCGATAGTTTATGAAATATAATTATTCAGTCTTGTCTGTACTTGGGAGTCTTACAACCCAATCCTCTAAACACCACTTGAATTCAAAAGTTAGCTACAGATTGTGCTAAAATAATTTTAGAATTCTCTACAGTTTATTCACTTTCAAGTCCAGCAGAGTATGTAAATTAAATAATTCTTGCTGCTCCATACATGTGCATCCAAGGCATTATGGGACAGTTAAGTCACTGAAATGTCTAGCTTGTAACATTTATAGCTTGGAGGAAAGACGAGACAGGGGGGTTATGATAGAAACATTTAAATACATAAAGGGAATCAACACAGTAAAGGAGGAGACTATATTTAAAAGAAGAAAAAAAATGTCGCCCCAAGCACCCAAGACCTGGCTGGCTGGCTACCTTATGCCCCTCCCCCCTGTGGTGTTAAACTACTAATATTCTATCCGGGTGGTGAGGGAGCACTGTCCTCCGCTCTTCTTGCTCCCTTGCACTCCTTTCTGTGATGCTGGGAGCTGGAATATGACGTCACCCTGGCCCTGGCATCACTAAGCAGTGCAGAGGGCTCCATTGAGCTCGGCCAGCCCCGCCAGCAGCCCCATGAGAGCCAGCAACCCCAGCCCAGCCAGCAGTCCAATTAGAGCCAGCCTAGTCAGGAGGAGCCAGCAAGGAGCATGCCCAGCAGCTGTTAGGGACAGCATCACCTCTGTCTGTCAGAGTGTGTCAAATCAGTGAGGATGTGTGTGTGTGTGTGTGAGTGTTTGTCAGTGTGTGTCAGTGTATGTGTATCTGAGAATATGTGTCTGTCAGTGAGTGGGTGTGTCAGTGTGTGTCTCAGTAAAAGTGTGTGTTGGTTAAACAGTGTGTGTGCCAATGACTGTGTATCTGTCAGTGAGTGCATGTCAGTGCATGTATCAATGAGGGCGTGTGTCTGTCAGTCAAAAAAGTGGCCCTGACATAAATTGGTAAGGCAAATTTTGACTACAGGGGTGCCCGAATTTAGCCGTGCCTAGGGAAGCACAATTCCAAAATACACCACTGCCTGTAGCACCAAATCTTTTTGCTACGACAGGAAGCCCTCCATGCCAGCCCTCACTACTACCTTAGAAGGTGTCACAAAATATTTGTTGGGCTCAAGCCTCTGTTTTTTTGTTGTAAATCTTTCTTTTATTAAGGCAAATAAGTTGGGATACAGAAGTAAAAGAAGGGAAATGTGCAAGTACTGTATAAATACACATTAAGGAGATCACAACAGAGAATAACATTTGCCGAAGAAACAATGCCTCAATTTATTTTATTTTTTAAAGTAATGAAACTTAAACATGCTGAACTGTTACAGTTATTGAGTATGGCACAATTGACTGTGTATGTTTGCACAACAGAGGGTATGCTATGCGTATACTGTATATGGGGTCCCCGGAGATGAGGCAGAGGCCCACATCCTGCAAAAAAGTAAAACTTCCCATGCTGATACATCATACATTATGGTCGCCACGCCACTAGGACCAGTGCTGGGGGTTCACCCGCGGTATTCATTAGTGTTTCTTCCCAGCCTAGCTAGCTTGTTTAAACTCAGATAGCAATCTCCCTAGATTATCTATTATGTACATGTTGGGCTACAAGCTTTGCTAGTCATGCAGTACTAAAGAGCTTAGGTTGGTGCATGGAATACATCCCGGTTGTCTCAGCCTAGCCCTGGTAATCGCTTGGACTATGTGATTGTGTGTTTGCTAGTCTGAGGAATGAGAGTGTGATGCGTTTAGTAGGTTTAGTTAGACAGGGTGGAAAAACATCAAGCTTGTTCAAGACTTATTAGAGACCGGCACATCATCAAGCTGTAGCTGTAAACATATTATAAGGGACCTCAGTCCATCAGGGTGCAGTCAACATAGGTTGGGTTCATGTTGGACCATGTAAACAGTCCGAGCGGGGACTGTAATGGGGCTCATTAATAGGTAAGTAATGGGGCTCAGCTAGTAGCGACTATGTGTGGGTCCCACCGATATATGCGTTTCTGTTCAGCCGATGCCCATGCGGGATGTGGGGGTCCTCAGATGAACGGTGCGGTGCGGGTGTAGGGAGGCCGCAGTCCTGCGCCGGGTTGTGAAGAAGGCCCGCACCTGTGATCCACAGACTCGGGAACTCCTGGACGCCGGGTCTTTCCTTTGTCGGGTGCCCGGGTACGCCCGGGTGGTCTGCTGCCACCAGCGGCGGTCGGGCTTCGGGCAGTATGGTCGGTACTTCGGAGGTACTCTCTGATTGGCCTTCGGCCCAGGATGGCCTGTAGGGTGAGAAGCAATCGCGGCTCTACATGCTGTGCCTGAGCGTGCCTCCTTCTGTTTCTGCTTCACTCTCCACTCATCGTGGTTGTGGGTTACCCTCTGGGTGGGAGCAACGGCTGCCTGGTGCTTCCTCCGGTGTGTTCCCCGATCAGAGTACATGTGGGCTGTTCTCTTGTTGATGCGCTGCCAGAATTTGGGGCATATGTCATCAAACTTGGCTTCAAACAGGGCCCTCCAGTGCTTTGTTGGGCTTCCTGCACGTTGGCCATCTTGGTCTCGTCTCGCGGTTTGTGCTGTATGGTGCCCCTGCTCTCCGGTTCTCTGTGTGTGCACCACCCTCTGCCGTTGGTGGACCGGGATAACCCCCACCGGTCCGGGGGAGGGGTGCAGGAGTGCGGCGGCTCCGTGTGCTGGGCCCGTACTCCAGGAGATCGGCCGCCTCTCCCAAATCCAAGTCCCAGCAGGCCGCCACAGGGCTCTCGGGCCGTCGGCAACGGTAGTCTTCACGGTGAGTATTATATCATGTGCCCGGAGCCCCCTGTGTGTGATAGCTTCCAAGTTTTCTTACTTGAGTCCTGATTTTAGGCTTAAAACTGCTTTTTTTCTCCACTTTATTGCAGGAGCTCAAGCTGCATGCATCTGCTCGGTTAAACTATAAATTAATCATAATGCCAGATGATGTTGCCATATTCTACACCTTGAACACAATCTCTATAACTTAGTTTTCAAATACAAATGAATCTCACCTTGTACCTTTCGTTACACGTTCTTTCAGAATTATTTAGAAAAATTTAAATTGTTAAGTGTTGCATTCTTTGAATCTCCGGAGAATGAGGATTTTTCTTAATGCATTCAAAGAGGAATGACTCAAATAATATTACCAGGAGAAAACAAAAGGAATTGTTATTTGATAAAACATCTAAAAAAAAAAAAAAAAAATCCCATAAATTGTACTGCTTTGCCATTAAATTCCCAATGGAACAAGATACAATCCTCACAATAATGGACATAAATAAAAAGCATATTGCAAATGTCATCTCTTGTTTGATTTAACTACAGAATAAAATTTATTCAGATACTTGTTTATTTGTAAAGCCATATACTCCTATCTCACTAGGGATAGTTTTGTCATTTTGACCATTCTAGTCTAAGATAATGAATTCTTACAATCATCACAACTGACACTTGTGACTGTTTGAACCAATAACAACACAGAATGCAAAGTGTGTTATTTGTTAGCATAATTCAATTCTTCTAATACGTAAATGTCCAGGACAGGACCCAATAGCAAGTCATATCTGTGCTCACTTGAGTGGAGTTGGTGTCACAATTTTAAATGTCACAAAAAACCCTCAAGTGATATTTAAGAGATACTGGAAACAGTTTAGATCCTATGTTATTAACATAGGGATTGTCAGCTTTTGCTCTTGAGTTCCCCTTCCCCCAATTCCCTTGCCTCTCCTGTTGCCTCAATCTTTCTATATACAAAAATCCACAATATTAGGTACATCAATGTCTTCAGCTCCAGGCTCATGAAGCTGTAATACCAGCTCTGGTCTTAGCTGCACGGACTGCCAAAGAGATCAATCAACCAATCAATCAATCAATCAGCCCTTCTTGATCTCAGAGCAATTTAGGCATCAGAGCGCTCTCCGTATGTTATCCAACCGCAGTGAGATTTTATTTCGAGGGCTGTGTCTATACTTTATCAAAGTTTATCTTCCTGTCTACGTATAAAATCATTGAAGAAATAATAAATTAATGAGATTTAGAAAATTTGGTTGTTAAAGCTGCACACACATGACAACTACTGCATTCAATTTCCAATTAAAAATGGATGGAATTAAGAAGTGATGGTTATCCTATCTCTAGCATACCAATAAAAAAAAAAAATCAGGTTCCTGATAAACATAAGAAATACTGCGCCATGGCGATTGTTTTTGAAATGATCAAATCCTTCTTTTCATGGGAATAATTTTGTTAGGACTGAGCCTATTGGCTTTCCAATGAACAATCTATGCACATCCTCCTTATGACGCAAGATACCAATTAGCGCATCAAAGTCCGGGAGCACAGCAGGGGTGCAGTACAATAGGATGGGAAGGGTGGAGGGGAATTCTCCTCTGATCTTGCCAACACTCTCACTTCCATATATTGTAACCACTTCAGTGCCAGAATAGTTTGAAGATCGTTTTCTTTTTCTTAGAAACAAATACATCAGCAGAGGTTGTTTTTTTTTTCCGACCGTGTTATCAATACCTGAATATCGTTTGTACATAGCAGCCACTGGTCATGTCGGTTATATTTGTCTACTGTTCTGTTATATAAATAATTCATATAAAGAACAAAATAATATATATATATATAGCGAGAGAGAGAAAGAGTAAAAGAGAGAGGGGATACAGAACGGTTATGGGGAAATATTGTTAATGAAAGGTTCTAGTGACATCAAGTGGTTCACGAGTACCACTTTTCCACAATATATACGTGCATCATTGTTTACATTTAGGGTTATGGCTACCATAATCTCTAAGTTTATAGTTCCTACACATCCCATCTCTGCCCAAGGTTGCTGAGAGTTACTCACCCCACTAAAAACTAACACATCACTACTAGACTCATTAATAATAATTGCACGAAAATTCACTAGTTTGGCTTGATTTATTACACGTTGCATAGGGGGGATTTCCAATGTAATCTTACATGTTAGGGTGCCAAGGTTTTAAAGGTTACTGAACAATATCTATATATGCACCACACTGAAAAATCTGGCGGTCTTAACTCAAAGGAAATTCTTTCAATACCCCTAGAAGCGTTTTGAAAAGAAATAGTTGGCTGCCTCAAACGGTAACATTCTTGGCAATTCCAAATAGATATAACTCAAGTACATAGCCCTGAATACAATAAGCTGCCTTGTCTTTAAATAACAGTGTTGTTGGTGTTGTTGGTGTGGGCGGAAGAGCTTCGTTGCCGTATTACTCTGCATTTGTCAGTGCTTGTCTTGTGCTGGGAGAACTGAAGCAGGCAGAGACAAGGTGTGCCATACTGCAGTGAAGAGATACCAGATACTAGTGATCCAATGCACCGGGCGTTTGGGACCTTCAGATAGTGCTGCATTGGAATGTTATCACCCAAAGAATCACTTTCTTCTTTCCTTTGAAACAATTCATCTGATTTCTTGTAATTCTCTCGCAGTCACACAACGCATGCATTCCTTGCAGCGGCGCTTAGTCATCCTCACGGGCATAAATAATGTAATCTTTATTATCAGATTTGACGCCAGGATAAATTCAGCTGATCTGTAAAGTGTGTGTTGTCTTTTTAAAGATCCTGTTTTTTTAATTTCTCCGTAGACTTTCTATGGCTCGGGTTCTATATTGCGTGAATTTGCAACCTTGAACTTATAGCTGCTGCAAGAGTGAAATTCCCATCATGTTCTGCAATGAAGATCAGATAGATAGATACATAAATAAATACACTGATCAACCACAACATAAAAACCACCAACCTAATATCGTGTAGGTTCCCCTCGTGCTGCCAAAAGAGCTCTGATGCGTCGAGGCATTGACTCCACAAGACCTCAGAATTGTCCTGTGATATCTGGCACCAAGACATTAGCAACATTTTCTTTAAGTCCTGCAAGTTGTGAGGTGGGGACTCCATGGATTTGATTTGTTGTTACAGCACGTCCCTCAGATGCATAGTTGGATTGAGATCTGTGTAATTTGGAGGCCAAGGCAACTACTTGAAAGTCATGTTCCTCAAACCATTCCTGAACAATTTTTGCAGTGTGGCAGGGTGCACTATCCTGTTGAAAGAAACCACTGCCTTCAGGGAACACTGAATGATCTCTAAATGATCCTCATTTTTCCCCTGTAATGGTCACTTCTCAATTTATGTGTGAATAAAACCAACATTTAGTGGCTGTAGGGGGACCATCAATCTGCTTGTCTAACAGATTGTAAGCTTGTTTGTTCAGGTCCTTCTCCAGCTCTTTTCTCTATTATAATCTGTATGTAAATTTTATTTTGTTTTGACCCCATGCTTTGGAATTCTAAATCACGAAATAAGATTTAAAAAAATGGTTCGCCCATTATTGTCCATTTTGGTAGTTTTGTCATTTGTTCATATAGTATTTCAAAGTTACAGAATTCAAACAAAACACGGATTGCCCAAAATTCAGACAAAAATCGCAATTCGTACAACACCGACTAGTTGAAAAGCTGATCCTGAAGACATTAGAGAGTATAGAGGTTGAGCATTAAGCTCATCAACTTTCTCACCAGCTAATAGTACACCAACAACAGCTGGGGAAGGCTGGACATCCATTAAAGTCTTCCATTAGCATTGGTTAGAGAAATCTGTTGACAAACTCTTTGTTGCCTGAGCTGATCTAAATTTCCATAGAATTATATTATTTTTTTTACTGTTTGTATAATGACAACATGCTCTTTAGATATATAAATATATTGTGAATCAGAATATAAAACCAATAATAACTGATTAATTCAAGTAAACCAATAGTTTTAAAACGAACAACCTTAATCATATTATTAAAGCCAAAAGATGATCGATCAATCTGTCTGTCTATGTGCCTGTCTGTCTCTCTGTTCCTCCATAGCCTAACGCTCTGGTTCTGGGAGTGGTGTTTAGCGCTATCTTGGTTCTGTCCATTTTACATTCCTTTTAGAAAACCACCAAACCTATACCTGGTATCCATATATCCATCAATCTATCTATCTATCTATCTATCTATCTATCTATCTATCCTTTCCATATCTTTTTTTAGATAACTAAACCTGGCCCGCATTCCCAAGATCCGCCATTAATACTGCTCTAGAGAACGCGAGTCGCATCTCTGAACCCAAAAAAAATGTGTTTACTGCAAAATGGCATTTTCACTTTTCCCTTCTACTCGCTTGGAATTTTGCTAAACTGTTGCAGTCTCTGCCAACATTTCCTCTTTATTAACTGCATATCATCTTCTCTTGTCATAACCTTTTCTGCTTCTCAGAGCTCTGCAGGTTATATATTCTCTTTGCTCTTCTCCTGCATATAGAAAGATCTGTGTCGCAGTCCTGGTCCTATGCGACACACTGTACACACAGCAGGCGGTCCTGCCTCCTGCCTGGCGATTACATAGGAAGGAAATCAGCACGTTTGAAAATGAAGCACATCAGAAACATTAAACGAATACTGTCAAAAGAACCTCAGTTCTTTGTAGCAGGAGTTTTTATTTATTTATTTATTTATTTTTAGCGGCTCAATCAGATTGGTTTAACACCGTGAACGCCATAGCACATTCTAGAGCACATCGTGAGTTAATGTCTCCGTTGGCAAGCTGACACTTTGTAAATATTTTCATAAAATATTCCACTTTGTCCAAAACAAAAATGTGTTGGGTTTACAGTACTTATAAACATGAAACAACAGTTACATCGTGCATAGAATGATGAATGGTGTATAAGCAAATATGCGTAAACCTGAGATAATCTCAATATATGCACTGTTGTAGAGTTGCAATACCTACTATATGATCAGCAAAGCGCTCACATGAAAATGCTGCGCTGTATTAAAGGGACACTCTGGTCACCATAAAAAACTTCATCTAAATGAAGTTGTTACGGTGATAGGAGTCCCCAGGTGCACTCTTACCTTGAGGGGTTAAGCCATTCTCGAATGGTTTAACCACAAAGTGAGCATCCCACAGGTGGAATCCAGTTTCTAAATCTCAGTTTTAGAAAGTGCAGGGCAGGGGCGCCAGTGGTTGACTTAGAGCGGTCAGCTGATGTTCTAAGCCAATCAGTAGCTTCTTATTGATAAAAAAATAATTTAGATGAAGTTGTTATGGTGACCAGATTGTTCCTTTAAGTAGAGACTATGTGGTACACGGGTCCTGATTGGTTTAACACCTGATTTACAGCATTTGACAACTACAGGGCAATATTTCTATATGTCGCCCATCAATTTGTATATTATTATTATTATTGGCATTTTTATGGTGCTAATTTATTCTGCAGAGCTTTACAATTTTATAAAAGGGGACATTTAACAATAAATGACACAATTACAAAATGCTAGAAGAACAATAGGTTGATGAGGACCCTGCTCAACTGAGCTTACAATCTAGAGATATATAAGTGATATGTCCTGCAAAACATAGTGTAACCACCGGCACCACAAATGTGATTCTGTTGAATAAGACACTACCCAAATTTATAAAAAAAAAAATTTTAAAAATGTCTCGTAGACTTAATTATATATGTTTTCTGTGGCTGTAGAATCACAGACTTCCCAATACAGCTCAATGAGAAGTCTTTGCAAGGTAGGTGCTTGGGCAATTGCCTGCCTCCTGAGTTTAGCTCCCCTGAGCTAACCAACAAGGAAGTAACAAGAGTTTGCAGCAGAACTACCGCACCGGAACAGCCGGTGAGGCTGCACTGGGCCTGCATGCTGAGGGGACTTGCAGCAATGTGGGAGGAAGCCAGTTACTTCCTCCCACATACCTGAGACATGAAGCTGCGCAGGAGGAGAAGGCAGAGAGGAGGGATGCAAAATGAGACAACCAGCCCCTAACTCCCAACAATCTCAGCTAGCAGAAGCTACCTTCCTGCACCCAAAATGTAGGAAACAGGAGGGTAGCTAAAAATGTGTATATTTTGACCGGCGTGTGTGTCTCTGTGTGTCAGTGTGTTTTATCTGTGTCTGTGTATTTATACGTCTGTCAGTATGTGTATCTGTTCTTGTGTCAGTGTTTGTATATGTGTGTCTCTATATCAGTATGTGTGTTAGAGTTTGTCTCTGTGTGTGTATATGAATGTATGTGTGTCACTGTGTGTATCTGTGTGTCTGTGTATCTGCAGATGTGTACCTGTGTGTCTGAGTATCTGTATGTGTGTTAGTGTTTTTGTATTTGAGTTCCTCTGTATCAGTATATGTGTCAGAGTTTGTATCTGTCTGTGTGTCTGTGTATTTGCATGTGTGTATCTGTGTGTCTGTGTAGCTGCATGTGTGTCTGTTTGTCTGTGTGTATCTGCATGTATGTACCCGTGTGTTTGTATATCTCTATGTGTGTAAGTGTTTGTATCTGCATGTGTGTATCTGCATGTATGTACCTGTGTGTCTGTGTATCTGTATATATGTCAGTGTCTGTACCTGCGCTTGTGTGTCTGTGTTTCTGCATGTGTGTCAGTGTTTGTATCTGTGTGTCTGTGTATCTGCATGTGTATCATTGTGTGTATCTGTGTGTTTATGTATCTGCATGTGTGTATCTGAGTATCTACATGTGTGTCAGTGTGTGTATATGTTTGTGTATGGTTATTTGTCCAACCCTTAAAGCTAAAGTGCTTTAGGAGTCCTGAGTGTGGACCTTTATTATTTTGTAGCATATAGTACTTAAATTAAATGAACAGAAAACAGGTTTAAACGTCCAATTAAAAGAATCATAGTTGAACATTGATTAGTTTGGGGGGGAGAGAGGGGGGAGAGTAAATTACTGGAAAACAGAAAAAGAACTGAAATAAGAATCATACCATAACAAGGAGCTAATTCTTTCATCAATCCCATAATGAATAAATTATGCAGCTTCGCTAAATATAAATGTTGATTTATGCAGAGAACATTAAATTGTGACCCACCAGCCTTTGGCATTATATGATCCCTTATAATAAGTGTGAGAGCAAGTCTGATTACAGAAATAAGCAAAATACTAAATTCTGCCCAATATGTGTCATACGCTGTTTTTCAGCTATGATGGGTGACATCTTTACGACTTGGGCATTTAGCATCATGTTTCTAAAGGGATTGTGTCAATATTTATTTGCAGGGGGTGAATCATGCATTAGTAACATTATATCCTTCCAAAACTCACATATTATTAATGAAATAAAAAGTATGGTTATGCATCAAAACAGTATGCTGTAAGCTAAATAAATCGTCGTGACTCTTTGTGATATAACAGTTTATACTCAATAAGATTCCTGGATAATCACAGCACATCACATCTGTCTGCTTCATCTCAGCTAATAATTGCAGATTTAGCTAACCTTTTTCCATACAGGTCAATGGTCATGGGCGAGTTTTCATGTACAGAGTCGCTCTATAGAAATGCTTCTGATTAGAGAAAGATAGACTTCTGTTTGGAAACCTACACTTAGTGAGAATATGCAAATGTTTTCCTTCTGCAGTTGTTTGTTAAGAAAACACTGGGGGAAAAAATTAAAACATATATTCATTACTGTGCATGCACTCTCTCATTAACCTTTGCCAATAATAAACCATTCTCAAGCCAACCATTGGGTAAGTTGGAGGCAACCTTGAACGAGTATAATGTTAAAGGGACACTTGTGGCCCCTAAAGTACTTTAGCTTGCATAAATTCTTTATATATTAAGAGTGTGTCCTCTTTTTTTCATTTTATAAAAAGTGCAGATTTCAATAGAAATAGCCGGTTTTACAAACATTTTTTAAAAAAAAGTGTATATATGATTTCGCATAACTATAGTGTTAGCTTTAAACCATAACTGTTTGCATCACAGTGGCAGGGCATGATGTTGTTAATGTATATTCACCATCCGTTTCCTAATGTTTATGGTCCAAAATGAACCCCCAACTCCACTCAGCACTTAATTAAACACACCCTGGCATTCAAGCAGAACCCAGATCTTGTTACATCCTGGTTGTTTAGCTCAGTGGACCTAACCTCAAGCAGCAGGTAATTGCCCAGAGCACGTATCTTGCAAAGACTTCTCATTGAGCTGTATTGGGAAGTCAGTGATTGGACAGCCACAGAAAGTCTGGGCAGGTTAGAAGGGGAGGGCTTGCAAAGGCAACAGACAAGAGACCTGAAGCTTTTGCAAGCTGTTTATAGATGGGCTCTATTTGCAGCTATGAATAAATGAATATATTTTAAAAAGGAAATGCAATCACAAATAAAGAGCTATTAACAGCGTGTAGCAATATTTTCCTTGCATTGGAACTGGTAAACGTATATACCTGCAGGGCGGGTAACGTGAGTAGGTGTGATCCCAACCATGGACTGATGGAATATCTCATAAGTGATATGTGGGCATAATCACACAGCGAAAATACCAATAGTGTTTTATTTTTATACAAGGCATTCTATGTGGTAGAAAGTCAAAGACACACTTACAAACATGGAGCCTCACATTTAGTTCTAAGGAACCAGCATAAAGTTGTGCAATCCCCAATCTGAGATATAAGTGTTAGAAGTCCTTCCAAAATTGTCAATGAACAATAGAATAAAAGCACAGAAGAGAAGACATATAATGTTCTCTGCTTATAACAATGCATAAAGTAAGTTGAAAAATCTACTTACATTTTTGGGAGCTTTAATTTGCTCTGTGGTATCAGCATGGATGGTATAATCCCCTCTTAGGATAAATGAAAATAGATCCAAAGGATAATGCGGGCAACAAAATTATGTATACCTAGAAGGTACATAAATCCACAAGAAAGAGCAATGGTTAACATTAGTAATTTATTCAATGTTAACGAGTATTAAGATAAATGTAAAAGCAATAAAACCAAATAACTGATTCCCAACGCGTTTCACCTCAAGGGCTTTATTATGTGAAACAAAAAGAGGTCCTGTATAAAACACTATTTATAGGGCCTCACAAATCATAAAAAAGTGGTCAGTGGTGTCATCAATGACATGACCATCATAACAGTCACATGACTAACATATATAAGTAATAATGTTAATAAAAAAAGGAAAATTATAACAACTAAAATTCTAAATAAACAGAAATCTGGGGGAACTTAAATTTACCTGTTACCAATCCTTCATGGAGATCATGTTTAGCAATTTACCAGTGGAAACTAAATATCAAAACTGTTCCTTCTGAAAATTCTACTTGGGTTGAAGTGCACAGTACTGCCCCTGTCCCACTAACCAAAATCCCACTCCTAAAGCCAACCCAACACAACTGACCTCCACGTCTCTCATTACAATATTCTACCCATACATATTACATATTCCCCAGTGGTTAAAATTGTAATTATTTATATACTGCCAACATATTCTATAGTGCTGTACAATACCTAAACACTAGACAAACACTAAATTCTAACAAAAAGTGATTGACATACTGGAAAACAAGGTGAAGACAGCCCAGCCAAAACACGCTTTACAATCTTGTACACCTGTCCAACAAGTGTCCTGTGCATCTTCCACACATTCTCCAAATAGTCCCTACACTAGGCAACCCTGCTATATGTTATACAATTTAGAAGGTTATGATGTAAAACAGGGCTGCCCAAAAGGTAGACCCCCAGATGTTGTAGAACTACAGCACCCATGATGCTTTGCATGTCTTTAGAATGCATTTAGAATAACAAAGCATCAATGGGCGCTGTAGTTTTAAAACATCTGGAGATCTAACTTTTTGGTCACCCTGGGTGTAAAATGGCAAATAGAGCTTGGCTAAAGTTCACCATTGCTGATCATCAGTCTGCATTCATCCCATTCCCACCCATACTATAAGGTATCTAAAAATCCTTTTTTATATATAAAAAATTAAATAAAAAGTATATATTGCAATAATAATAAAAAGAAAAAAAAAGATGCCCAAAGCTCATGTGAAATTGCTATTTATATTGGACTCTGTTAATTACTCTCTGCTGTGTCTGGGTAAGACGTCTGGGAAGTGCATTGCTATTACACCAGACGCTTGCTAGAGGGCAGTACAGGGAGCAGAATATCCAGCACTCAGCCATTTCCAGTGCATTTCAAGATCAGATTCTGCATATCCCTTCCTGTTTTGAGAAGCCCTGGAACAGTGTATTGTGAAAGACTATTGAGTGACTGACAGAGAGGAAAAGAATTACAGACTTGGTTTCACATTCCTCCATGATTTTACAAGCATTCTGCACCTGATCCCCGCCACATCTCATAAGAAGGGAGAACCTTGTCATTTTGGGGGGTTTACCCCCCCCTTCTGAAATCACCCTGCTCATGGCTGAGACTAAAATCATCTACCATATAGATGAAGAAGAAACTCCTTATCTGGTGAAACTGCCTGTTCCTCCTGAAAAAGTGACCTTAGCAGATTTCAAAAATGTCCTCAGCAACAGACCTGTGCACAACTACAAATTCTTCTTCAAATCCATGGACCAGGATTTTGGGTAAGTACCTTGTGCTGACAAGCACCCATGGGTACATGTTTCAGTAGCATGCATGCAGCAACACACACTGACATCTGCTTGCAATGTGTCATGTATGGATTGCTGGTGTGGCTTATGTATTGCTACAAAAATACTGAATTCTGCAATGATCAGTCAATTCTGCCTTTGGAATCTAGAACACCTGTCATTCTCTTTATTCCATTTTAAAGATGTTACATCCATCTATCTATCTATCTATCTATCTATCTATTCTATATCTAGTAAATCTTATTGCATACAGATACATGTTCAACATTATTATTAGATTTGTGTTTAGAACAGATTTGTGTGTTAAATATTTCCATTGCAGCATTATTAGTGCAGAAGGCTACATGACTTCTAGAATGCAAAATTCACAGATGATTCACAGCAATACACAGGGGATGGGGACTTTTAATCTTTACAAGTCATTTCTTCAAAGGGTTGTTGTTTCTTTTTTCCCTGTCATTTTCTATCAAGAATGATTATTATGTGGGAGGGGGAGATGCACATCTAAGGAGAAAGGAGCATTTAATAAAATGCCAGCTCTCATCTCCCCTTTGCAAGAATAAACAGTGAAATAGCAAATTGAGGATTAAAAAGGTGTATTTTGGTGGCAGGGGGTGGGGAGATGTCATATGGATAGGGTGGGAAGACTTGAAAGTTCAATACCCCCCCCAACCCCCCTCATTTTATGCCTCCCCCTGCAGGTTTATTTTAATGTAAGCCCCTGCTAGCAACTCTGGAATATGTGGATATAGGGCAGGAGTGGCCAATTTACCCCCTCCCAGATTGTAGACTTATGACTCCCATGATGCTCTGGCAGCCATAGAACAGCTGGGAGTCTACATTTTGGCCACTACTGATAAAAAGAAAGTCATGTTATAATGCATGCTGACATTTATGTCTGTGTGACAGATATCCATGTATTTAGGTAAAGCTGTACGTTAAATACAAATGTAAACTATATGTCTATATTATATATCCATGTATTTAGCTATATCTACATATTATA
The DNA here is from genome assembly GCF_036172605.1 of Pelobates fuscus. Taxonomy (NCBI): domain Eukaryota; kingdom Metazoa; phylum Chordata; class Amphibia; order Anura; family Pelobatidae; genus Pelobates; species Pelobates fuscus. The sequence continues at coordinate 106,014,451 of NC_086327.1, read as the reverse complement.
TATCCATGATTTAGCTATATCTATATATATTATATATCCATGTATATAGCTATATCTATATATATTATATATCCATGTAATTAGCTATATCTGTATATATTATATGTCCATGGATTTAGCTATATCTATATGTATTATATATCCATGATTTAGCTATATCTGTATATATTATATGGCAATGTATTTAGCTATATCTGTATATATTATATATCCATGTATTTAGCTATATCTATATATATTATATATCAGTGTTTTAGCTATATCTATGTATTATATATCTATGATTTAGCTATATCGTTATATTACATACCTATATTAGATATATTTAGCTATCTCTCTACATTACATATCCAGGTATTTAGCTATATTTCTACATTATATATCCATGTATTCGGCTATCTCTCTATATAATGATTTAGCTATATTTCTATATTACATATATTATATATCCATGTATTCAGCTATCTCGCTATATAATGATTTAGCTATGTTTATATATTATATATCCATGTATCTCTATGTATAATGATATAGCTATGTTTATATATTATATATATTATATATCCATGTATCTCTATGTATATATGATTTAGCTATGTTTATATATTATATATATTATATATCCATGTATCTCTATGTATATATGATTTAGCTATGTTTATATATTATATATTATAACTCCATGTATCTCTATGTATAATGATTTAGCTATGTTTATATATTATATTATAACTCCATGTATCTCTATGTATAATGATTTAGCTATGTTTATATATTATATTATAACTCCATGTATCTCTATGTATAATGATTTAGCTATGTTTATATATTATAAGTCCATGTATCTCTATGTATAATGATTTAGCTATGTTTATATATTATATTATAACTCCATGTATCTCTATGTATAATGATTTGGCTATGTTTATATATTATATTATATTATAACTCCATGTATCTCTATGTATATATGATTTGGCTATGTTTATATATTATAACTCCATGTATCTCTATGTATAATGATTTAGCTACGTTTATATATTATATTATAACTCCATGTATCTCTATGTATAATGATTTAGCTATGTTTATATATTATATTATAACTCCATGTATCTCTATGTGTAATGATTTAGCAATGTTTATATATTATAACTCCATGTATCTCTATGTACAATGATTTAGCTATGTTTATATATTATATTATAACTCCATGTATCTCTATGTATAATGATTTGGCTATGTTTATATATTATATATATTATAACTCCATGTATCTCTATGTATAATGATTTAGCTATGTTTATATATTATATTATAACTCCATGTATCTCTATGTATAATGATTTAGCTATGTTAATATATTATATATATTATAACTCCATGTATCTCTATGTATATAATGATTTAGCTATGTTTATATATTATATATATATTACAACTCCATGTATCTCTATGTATATATGATTTGGCTATGTTTATATATTATAACTCCATGTATCTCTATGTATATATGATTTAGCTATGTTTATATATTATATATATTATAACTCCATGTATCTCTATGTATATATGATTTAGCTATGTTTATATATTATATATATTATAACTCCATGTATCTCTATGTATATAATGATTTAACTATGTTTATATATTATATATATTATAACTCCATGTATCTCTATGTATATATGATTTGGCTATGTTTATATATTATAACTCCATGTATCTCTATGTATATATGATTTAGCTATGTTTATATATTATATATATTATAACTCCATGTATCTCTATGTATATATGATTTGGCTATGTTTATATATTATATATTATAACTCCATGTATCTCTATGTATAATGATTTAGCTATGTTTATATATTATAACTCCATGTATCTCTATGTATATATGATTTAGCTATGTTTATATATTATATTATAACTCCATGTATCTCTATGTATATTTGATAAATATGGCCTAGCTCCCCGCTGTGTAGTGTGAATGGCCCGCGGGCCGCTCAGTGCCCGGAAGCCAGCTGTGTAATGCCCGCCCGGTGTCAGTCTGGGTCGGGAATGGCTGATAACCCGAGAGGCCGCACTCAGTAAACATGGCGGACAGGAAGCCAATACCGGGACACTGACACACTGACAGCGGGCACCGACACACTGACAACGGGCACCGACACACTGACAGCGGGCACCGGGCGGACTGACAGCGGGCACTGGGCGGACTGACAGCGGGCACCGGGCGGACTGACAGCGGGCACCGGGCGGACTGACACCCTGACTGACTGCGGGCACCGGGCGGACTGGCAGCAGGCACCGGGACACTGACTGACTGCGGGCGCTGGCTGACTGGCACTCTGACTGATTGCTGGCACCGGGCGGACTGACTGACTGCGGGCACCAGACGCACTAACAAAGGGGCACAAGAGGCAGCAAGACTGTCAGAGGAGCACCAGGGGCAGGTCAAACTGGCAAAGTAGCACCTGAGGCAGACTGGCAAAGGGGCACGGGGCAGTTATGATTGGCACCAGGGGCAGCTAGACTGGCATAGAGGCACTAGGGACAGCTAGACTGGCATTGGGGCACCAGGGACAGCTAGACTGGCATAGGGGCACACAGGCGGTTCAGATTGGCAGAGGGGCACCAGAGACAGCTCAGACTGGCAGAGGGGCACCAGGGACAGGTAGACTGGCAGAACAACATCAGGAACATGTAGACTGGCAGAGCAGCACCAGGGGCAGCTAGACTGGCAGAGGAGCACCAGGGGTAGATTGCACTGACTGAATAGGACTTTGAGATTGGGTGCCCAGAAAACATCAGGTAGCAGTTTTTACATTAAAGGGACACTATTCACCAAAACAACTTTAGCTTAAAGGGACACTCCAGGCACCCAGACCACTTCTGCCCATTGGAGTGGTCTGGGTGCCAACTCCCACTACCCTTAACCCTGCAAGTGTAATTTGCAATAATAACCTTGCAGGGTTAAAAGGACACTCCAGGCACCCAGACCACTTCTGCTCATTGGAGTGGTCTGGGTGCCAACTCCCACTACCCTTAACCCTGCAAGTGTAATTATTGCAGTTTTTTTTTAAACTGCAATAATTACCTTGCAGGGTTAAGTCCTCCCCTAGTGGCTGTCTATTAGACAGCCACTAGAGGACACTTCCTGCTCTATAGCACAGGTTTTTTTTGGACGTCCTCACGCTGTGTGAGGACCTCCAGCGTCGCTCTATTCCCCATAGGGAAGCATTGAAATTCATTTTCAATGCTTTCCTATGGGGTGCGCTAATGCGCATGCGCGGCATTGCCGCGCATGCGCATTAGGTCTCCTCGGCCGGCGGGCGAGATCAGTCTCGCCCACCGGCCGACGTAAGCAGAAAGAGGAGCGGCGGGGGAGGAGGAAGCAGCGACGTGGGACCTGTCGCTGCCTCTGGTAAGTGACTGAAGGGGTTTTCACCCCTTCAGCAACTGGGGATTGGGACCCTCCAGTGCCAGGAAAACGGATCGTTTTCCTGGCACTGGAGTTTCCCTTTAAGTCCTCCTCTAGTGGCTGTCTATGTGTGGCTAGGGTTGAATAAACAGAAACAAAAGTGATTTAACTTTCAAATGGCAGAGAATTGAGCAGTGAGGCTGCATGGTAATGATCTATACACCAAAACTGCTTCATTAACCTAAAGTTGTTTTGGTGACTATAGTGTCCCTTTAACTATTGTGGTTTCCAGAAGTAGCCTTACAGCTTTAGTAATAATTCACCAATTAGTTGTAATAAGCAGGGGGTAAAGTGCTTAGACAATGGGAATACAAATGTAGTCAGCCATATTTAACTAGGCAGTGGGACACTTAAATGTGCTGGTTTATTCTTATTTTGCTTTTAATAGGGCCACTTCAGAAATCACTTAACATTTTATTACAGTGAAAAAAATCATGCAAAAAAATATTAAAAAATAATATTGCCCTTTGATTTTCCATTGTTTGCTGCAAAACCCCAATATCTGCAGAGATTAGCAAGTGGCTTAATTTCCCAGCCAATCGCGGCCCTCTCATTGCTTGTAATGCTATGCTTATTATATTATGGTTATGTTATATCACATAAATCACACATATAGGGTATGTGATTCACTTGCATGAGAAAATAAAATAATAAAATTACTCACAAATGAATAGCAGCTGAAAGATGGATTCTATTAAAAGGACACTGCAGAGATCAGTACACGAGTACCAATTGTAGCTTCACATTGAATTACTGTACAAAAAATTGAAACACATAAAGCTCCAATTTTATTTATCTTATTTTTTTATTGCTTTCACCGGTAACAAATAAGGGTTCACCACCGTATAAAGGTGCAGTGTGAGAAAAACCTTGCACCTCTAGCATAAGGTGCTTAATCATGAGTATTACGTTTTAATAATTTAAAGGACCACTATAGTCACCCAGACCACTTCAGCTCAATGAAGTGTTCTGGGTGCCAGGTCCCCCTTGCATGCGCATTCGGCTCCACTCGGGAGCTGACGTCGGAGGGGTAGGAGAGGTCACCAGCGCCGAGGGGGCCGGCGCTGGATTAAGGTAAATGGCTGAAGGGGGGCCCTGAGGGTGGGGGGGACCTAAGGACTATATAGTGCCAGGAAAGCAAGTTTGTTTTCCTGGCACTATAGTTGTCCTTTAATTAATGAAAAGCTATGACAATGCCTGTAGAAGTCATTTAGGTGATGTATCACATGCCTATTACAGGTGTGTACAGGTTGCAGGATCATACATGGGCAAAGGAGGTTAGGTATTTTATTTCCCCTGTAATGTCATTGGGATGGGCTTAGGTATATAGCTGCAATCATTTTAGGTGATTTGTACTGCAGTAATATTGAAAAGGATGAAAACAATTGGTAATACTAATGATCTCAGTCTAGTCCAACTGGGGACCTGCAGAGCGCATGGCAATTGCCAATCTCTGCTTATCTGATACTTCTCATGGAGAGGCATTGAATTTAATGATCTTTAGGTTGCAATATCACAGATATGTTTACTATACGTTTTTAAAAAAAAACATATTTTAATGTTCACGCCTCTTACCCTTCTGGGACCAGCAGCAGTGTTCACTATCTGGATTTGTAAGTGTTCGCTACTCCTGACACTTCAAACGTGTGACATAATTTTACATATATATCAACATTCACACATGATTATGCAACATTCTACCCTGTAATGCTTCTCAAATTTTATTAGACTTCTAGATTTCAGATAATTGTAATTTGGGAAAGGGATATTAAAAGTCAAGCTGGGCTGGGTGGAGCTTTATTTCACACCACTACAGGGTGACTATGCGTTGACCTTCATTCGGTCTCCATAACACCTATTAACACTATTTTGTGGTGTAAAGAAAGCCACAGCCTAAACTATCCACCCTCTCGCGCCCCCCTTTTTTTCTTCTCCTCTCCCCCCTTCTCCTCTATACCGTTCCAGTTTTAACCCCGTATAATGAGGCTTTTAAACGCCCCTAAATAATATATTCTGCACATTTCATGGGCCTTGGCCCCACCTTACGCATAACTATACCTGCGGTACTACAGTCCCACAATACTCATTTCAATGTTCTTTCTTATATATATATTTTCTATCTGTATTTTCAATGCCTTGTTATTTGTTAAAGTAGTCGAGATAAATTACCCATTTACTTATAGCGAAAATACTCACTGACCACGATCGTGGGTTACCCTTAAACTGTAAAATTGCTTTGGACCGCTTTTTACGTTATTCTCTTTTTTTTATATACTGTACCCTTCTCTTACCTTTGCACGATGTTTATTTTTAATGTACACACAAAAATGTGCTGTCACACAGCTCTGATAAATAAAGATTTTTTTTTTTAAAAAGCCACATTAGCATAAGCCTTGTGTGATGAGGATCTCTTGCTATTATATAAGGTTTGCGTAGGTGGATGTCGTGTTCCAAAACACCTGTGTTGTATTGGTGTTCGGAACATGATCTGCTCTTCCTTTATTTAATTATTTGTGGTTCACCCCTGACCATGAACTTCACCCTGTGCAGAAGATACCTTTCAATTTAAATAGTATATTTTTGTTATGGTGAGAAATCCAAGTCCAAAGCACACAAATGTTAATGTTTACGTGTGAGTTTTGTTTAAAGTGGCTTTGTCACGGGCTCTGCCAATTTTTTCACTCTGACTCACTGAGTCCTCAGTGTCCCCAATGTATTTCTCTGGTCCAAGTTTTCACTTTTTATTTGAATTTTAATTTAATCGACTTATCCAGGTAAGAATTCTGGGAAAATTTGTCTTGACAAAGGACGTGGAGCTTGTTTTAATGTTCTTGTCCAATGGTGGAAAAATGCATAAGGCAAGTTACTTGTACTTTGACATCCATTGTTCTGAAACGAAATTATTGAGTGAGTGAGATAAATACAAGCTAGGAATATTTCTGATATAGGCACAAGCAAAGTAGGCCCCCATGCATTTCTATGAAAATCAGTGGTTTGGCCTGAGATCGTCGTCTGTGTTTTATAATGGTGGTAACTTTTTAGATTCCTAAAGATAGGCCCAATAATCTAACATTTAAAAGGAACATTGTTACATTATGACTAACTGTATATAATCAAAACGGCAGCGTGTTCCGTTAAAGAAACCATCTGTAAACATGCTCCTATTCGCACAGCGCCACATTGTATTTCTCTCTATATCAAATTATTTTTAAAGTGTTTATGTGCACTAAATTGTATTTCATATGTGCATGCAAATCTGTGCTTGTGTGTATGCAAGGAAATAGTGTAGCATTTATTTCCTTTTAATTAAGAAAGTTTTTAAACATTTTTACAGTTTTGCCCACTCAACAAGTAATGTATTGAAAGATTAATTGTGAATATTTGCCTCTGCCAAAGCCAGAGAGGTTTAAACCCTAAATAAAATACATTTTGACCAGTACATTTGCGATCACTTTCCCCTTCTACGATGCTTAGATCAAATATTTTTTCTCTTTAAACTGCATTCATATCATGTTTGCTTGAAAGCTACAGTTGTAGACTTTGTAGTAGAATTAAAGGAACACTATAAAAACTGTATTCCTAACACTAACCTTCCCCCCTCTCCCCTCCTTCCACGGCTGTCAAAGCTTTTTTTTTTTTACTTACCTTTCCCTCCGAAATATGGGAACCTAAGGTGCATATGCGACAAGTGCCATATGCACTTTAGGACTTCCCCATAGGAAGGCATTGAATCAAGAGGCAGTCTTAACCCTGCAATGAAAACATTGCAGTTTCTCTAATCCTGCCGGATGTAGGATTACAGGCACATGGACACTGCATCCTGGCTAGTTCAATGAGATGAAGTGGTCTGGGTGCCTTTAGCGTCCCTTTAATCAGGAAGAAAGCACGAGCTTTCTGATGTATTTCTAATTTGCAGATAATCAATAATAGCCACACAAATGTTTTACATCCGCCATTCTCCAATAACTAGTTATTCAATCAGCTGCTGACAAGGGCATAGGCATGGCAATAAAAGGTCATTTGCAAAATGAATTTTGAAGTAATTTCATTTCAGCACAAATAGATCTCGAGGGACATAGAATATTTCACCATTAACAGATGTCGGCAGCGAGTTCCCAGTTCTCGTATGAAATCAAAAAAGCTGCGCGGGGCATATGTATTCAAAGCACAGAATACCATCATTTTGAATAGCAAATAACCTTCATGTTCCCTAACTCAATGATTGCCACTACAAATATTCTGTTACATAACCATCAGATAGAGTGACACCTGCATGAACACACACAGCAGGGTTATGGGAAAAAAAAAGCTTAACCCCTTAAGGACCAAACTTCTGGAATAAAAGGGAATCATGACATGTCACACATGTCATGTGTCCTTAAGGGGTTAAGTAAAGTATAAATGATATGGCTATATTAAAGTCCAACTGACGTGAGGAATCAAAGTGAATTCAAAGTGAATTTCAGACCAATTTTAAACCAAGGTAGGTGAATTGGAAGTATAGCTGACTAAGGGAAAACCTTTATGAAATATTTATATTGAATGTGTTGGAATTTCTTTGAAAATCCATCGCAATCAAAAGATATCATCAGAAACATAGGGATTGCCTTGTCCTGTGTTCCAAAAATAAGTTGATACACTTGACAAAGGCCCAGAGCTTCCATCGTCAAGTTTTGTTGATTCCCACACCTGGTGACGACTGTATCAGGGCCGGATTAACATAGGGGCTGATGGAGCTGCAGCTCCAGGCCTAGGCCCATGGAATAGGCCCATTGATTTAAAAAAAAAAAAAAAAAAGTTTACTTTTTTTTTTTTTTTTTTTTTACACACTACTCTTAGGGATTCCACCTGGCTTTTATTTTATTGGCACAGCCAGTATTTGAGGCTGCCTGGCTGGTTCCAATATTACAGTGATACTGGCAATACAAATGCTGGTATTTTTCTCAGTATAAACAAGAGATTACTATGCAAAACCAGCACTGGCCAGTAGGGGTCGCTGTTTATGGAGAGAGGCAGGGATAGGAAGTTCCAGCATATCCCTCCCTGCCTATCTCTAATCACTGATCCGCAGGGGAGCAGCTACAGAGAGTCCAGACAGCAGCTCCCACCCTGCAGAGACAGCCTACAGCTCAGGGAAGTAAGGGATGGGGGGAAAGGCTGCAAGGAGACATACACTGAGACACTAAGGGACATTGGGAGACATTATGACACAGAGACACATGGGGACACAGAGTCCCCATGTCTCTCAGTGTCCCCATGTCTCCCAGCCAGTGTCCCTGGCGTCTCAGTGACCCCTAGTCTCCCAGTGCCCCCAGTCTGCCAGTGTCTCACTGTCCCAATGTCTCCTAGTGCCTCCATGTCTCCCAGTGCCTCAAGTGTCTCAATGTCCCCATGTCCCCAAGCTAGTGTCCCTAGTGTCTGTGGCCCTGGTGTCTCAGTGTCCCCATGTCTCCCAGTGCCCCCATGTCTCAATGTCCCCATGTCCCCCAGCCAGTGTCTCTAGTGTCTGTGTCCCTGGTGTCTGTGTCCCCATGTCTTCAAGTATCCCCTATTTTCCCAGTGTCCCCATGTGTCCCAGCCAGAGTCCCCTAGTCTCCCAGTGTCACTGGTGTCTCCGTGTCCCTTGGTCCCCCCGTGTCCCCAGGTCTCCCCGTCTTCCTAGTGTCCTAGTGTCATGGGGACCCTGGGATACATGGGGACACAGGGAGACATGGGGCATTGAGACACTGTGATACATAGGATCACTGGGAGACCTGGGGACACGACACTAGGGACACTGGGAGACATGGGGCACTGAGACACTGATACATAGGAACACTGAGACATGGAGTAATCGACACATGGGGGCACTGGGAGACATAGGGGCACTGGGAGGTATCCATCTAAACAGCAGAATCAAACTAAGTAGTTTTTTTGGTGATTTTACAGCATTTTCTCTTATGTCACTCCTTGTGATTTACATCATGTGATGTCACCCATACATATTTAATTATGCAAATTAGCAAGGCCGGTATGTTTTTCCAAGAAAGGTGGCAACCCTAACTACTTTTCACATACTCTTACTTAAGTATGGAAACTTAAGAGGGATGTATGGGAACAAAACTTGTGTGGACTGGCTGACAATGAATATAGTTAAAGGGACACTATAGTCACCAGAACAACTATAATTTATTGAATTTGTTCTGTTGAGTAGAATCATTACCGTCAGGCTTTTTGCTGTAAACACTGTCTTTTTAGAGAAAATGCAGTGTTTACATTACAGCCTAGTGATAACTTCACTGGCCACTCCTAAGATGTCTGTTAGAGATCCTTCCTGGGTCATGGCTGCCTAAAATGTATCCAAACATTCAGTATCTCCTCCCTCTGCATGCAGACACTGAACTTTCCTCATAGAGATTCATTGATTCAATTAATCTCTATGAGAAGATACTGATTGGCCAGGGCTGTGTTTGAATCATGCTGGCTCTGCCCCGGATCTGCCTCTTTGTCAGTCTCAGACAATCCTATGGTGAAGCACTGTGATTGGATCAGGCCACCACTTCTAATGATGTCAGCAGACTGCTTGTTTTTCTGAGTCTAACAGCATGCAGAGTTACAGCTTCAGGCTTGAATACAGTAAGATTTTGCTATATTAATGGAGGCATGAGGGGCTCAGGGGGGCTAGATGGTGGTGTTAACACTATAGGGTCATGAATTCATGTTTGTGTTCCTGACCCTATAGTGATCCTTTAAGGTAATGCAGACGTTGGTCTCTCTAACACTGTGGCATGTTCCCTTTCACTACATACAGCTTTTCTCTGTCCCAGACTATATACCAGGAGCTTCTACCTGCTAGTAAGAAGGTAAGGAGACAAGTGGACCAGCGAGTGCTAGGGGACAGTCTCTAGAAAGCGTTGAGCGAGCGCATCATTAGATGCATTTATGCCAAGCTCGGGTGCTGTCTGCAGAGTATGCCCTTAGTTGGCCAGCTGCATGATTGTCAGGCAGCCTGACATGCATTCATGCCAGGCTGGCATAATTCTTTGGGCAGACATGTCCTCTTTTTGGGCATGTTCGCCCCTTTTGGCAGGTTACGTGATTTTTGTCAGTGGCACACCCTTTTACCGTGCCCATTGACTTCCTGCTTGACTGGACACTGCTGTTAGGGGTTATGGATTTGCTTGAAAGATGAAAACATAAATTAGTGAGAGATTAGCCTAGGGTATGTGTTTTCTTATAGCTGCTGTTTTCTTTCTCTCCAGCACCATCTCCATCAGATACATGACGCTTGGGAGTGTTTTACTGTTTTTGGTCGATATGATCCTGTAATTAGGCCCATCATAATTGTCAGCACCAGGCCCACTGGGCTCTTAATCTGGCCCTGGACTGTATGAAACAGATACCTTCTCATGGTCTATGGAGGATCCAGCGATCTTGCTCAGGCTTAAATCTTTCTTTATGAATCGTTTATCTATCATTTAATTTAGCAAGGCAACAAGACCGTCACACACATATGTACTTGCCTCTGTATAAAATAACATAGTATATGTCTTTTTGGACATGTACAACAGCATGCATATAAATCAGATATCCCCGCCATCAATCCCACTAAGGCAAATCATAGGTGAAGGATATTTTTTATACATACATTTCCTTTGAAGGAAACAAGTCTGCTAGATCTATTCAATATTAATTACATGTTCTGCTATTCACATTCCAACTGATTTGGGGCAAGCTCTCATTTGCTTCAAATGCGGCATTTGACCTTGAAGTGATCTGAGAATCTCCTCTAAGTCAAGCTGGAACGTTTGGTATAACGTTGGCATCTGAGAATTATCATTATCATACTCGGCTGAGAATTACAGAACAGTTTGCACATTTTTAGAAGCAGTTGAGATAACTTCTATATAATAAGAGAACGTTCAGACCTTATCAGCTCAATCTTCTGATTTGCACTTGTTTCCTCTTCAGTGAACAGAGGCTGTAATGTGCAAATGGTCCAGAACAACCATTAAGGATCCGCTAATAAAGGGGGCAGTCCAGCTCCAAAATGTGCTGCGTAAGTCATGAGGCAATGTGGGGTGAGGGCAATGCCAGACACCACCCCTCTCACCTATATATTTAGGCGTCATTGCACTTTTGCTTCAGTACTCCTAATGCTACAGTCTACGAGTAACTATTTAGATGTTCGCCCCTTTACCCAGAGTCACCACAATAAGCTGCAATGGTTCTGGTGCCTATAGCGTCCCCTTAAGTCTTAAATGGGGTAGATTTCCTATTGATATAAACATTGTCTCCCATTTATTTATAACGTATGAAGCAAAAATCTGCATGAGTGTATTTATTTATCACTCACTTGTCTCCTTTTCATCATTTTTACAAAAAGCAGTCATTTTATTTTGTTGATACTTTCAGAATTTTGTGCATGTTTCCTCTGATACTAAAATTGATTGAATCTAGTTTAACCCCTTAAGGACCAAACTTCTGGAATAAAAGGGAATCATGACATGTCACACATGTCATGTGTCCTTAAGGGGTTAAAGGGACACTATAGTCACCTGAACAACTTTATCTTAATGAAGCAGTTTTGGTGTATAGAACATGCCCCTGCAGCCTCACTGCTCAATCCTCTGCCATTTAGGAGTTAAATCCCTTTGTTTATGAACCCTAGTCACACCTCCCTGCATGTGACTTGCACAGCCTTCCATAAACACTTCCTGTAAAGAGAGCCCTATTTAGGCTTTCTTTATTGCAAGTTCTGTTTAATTAAGATTTTCGTATCCCCTGCTATGTTAATAGCTTGCTAAACCCCGCAAGAGCCTCCTGTATGTGATTAAAGTTCGATTTAGAGATTGAGATACAATTATTTAAGGTAAATTACATCTGTTTGAAAGTGAAACCAGTTTTTTTTTTCATGCATGCTCTGTCAATCATAGCCAGGGGAGGTGTGGCTAGGGCTGCATAAACAGAAACAAAGTGATTTAACTCCTAAATGACAGTGAATTGAGCAGTGAAATTGCAGGGGAATGATCTATACACTAAAACTGCTTTATTTAGCTAAAGTAATTTAGGTGACTATAGTGTTCCTTTAAGTAAATATATATTATATTATAAAATAACTGGGTATGTCATATCGATTCCTATTATGTTTGCTAACATAAAAATAAGAAACAAAGCTGAAATCGAGTACAAAAAAATCTTCCAGGACCCTTTTAAAGATAATTCCCTAAACCATGAGTTGCTGGGAATTTTTCAAGGAATTACACATTTAGACCTAACTAGCTGAATCAGAAAAATCATCCATTTCCCTCCTGTGAATTCAGCTTGGCTACTTTGGTCAATATGTGCAATTCTACAAATTCCAGACAACGGTTAAAAGAATAGCCTCAGCCTTTAATATTTCCAGAATATTCGTATACTTAGAATTTTCCCAGGTTTAGATATGTGACATAAAAATGAATTCTTTATGCAGTCGGTTACAATGTATCTTTGCCTTTGGTGAAATGTTACAGCTTTGTTTGTGTAAGATCTGTCCCTGATGTCAGGTGGGAAATGATGGGAATCTCATGTTTCGGTTGTATGACGATGTGATACATTTGGCTCATCCAAGGGGCATTTCATCTATGAACCATGAGATTAGTAGAAAAATGAGTGCATATTCAATGCCAACTTTACAGTGACATTAACAGATGGTGTAGCCATCTTGATATTTTTGAGAGGGCAGAAGCAACACAATAGGTATGTTTTTAGGTATATTTATAGATATAGCTATGATTTGCTCATTTTATTTTTCATAACATTATTTTGTTTAAGTTATTACAAGCTGCTTTGCAGAAAAAACATACAAACAAGTTATTTGTTCAGATCATCTGAAATTAAAGTGGCTGTCATGGCGCCTGCCAAATGAGGGTTTGGAAATTCTGCCGGCATCCACCTTACCTAAGCAGCAGCTCGAAGAATTAGAGACGTCGGCCTCTGCGCACTAGAGTTTTTTATGGTTCTTTAAGCTCTTTCCCATTTTTGACGGTCACATACGTGCGTGCTTCGTCACGTTGACGTCACGCATGCACGTTCCGACATCTCATGGCCTCTGTTGGCCAGTCAAAGCCCTCTTAAGTGATTTAAACCAAAAAAGCTAGTTTTCAGTTTCCTGTAACGCTTTGCAGTCTAGTTATTCGAGAGTACATTATTTCTATTAATTCTTGTGTGTTCTGGCCTTGTATTCCTTGACTTTTGACTTGTCTGCCATTTTCCTGACTGTACTGTACTTTTCTATATGAATGTTAAATCTGACCATTCTAAAATTCGGTAATACATTTTAGTGTTTCTTTTTTTTATATATTTGTTAACTACTTGTTTGGTGTTAGTCTAGGAGTCTTTGAATAATTTGACCCCTGATGATGATGTGACAAACTTCCCTTTCCAAGTGAGTTTGCCACGAGCTCCTGGAGGAGCTTGCTTGCCAGCCTCCTGCCCACAGACTATGGACCCTGTAAAATGTTATGTAAAAGTCTCCGTTCGTGTATTTGGACTATATTGTTCGGGAACCGAACAGCCACATGAACCGGAGACCACCCTGGAGCTTGTTAAGCTTAATTGATACTTTTTTAGCAATTTCCACCGCAGTGTTCTAAGTGTTCGTCTGGGTGGCTGCATTTCCTATGGACGACCACGAGGTGGCGGCCATCTTGTTCGCAAGAACACCGGCAGCGGTGTTTGGTGGTTGAGTTCATGGAACTATTTTCGGACACTGAAACTCCCGAACACCGCTGGACTTCCATTATCGCCTATGTTCAGTTGTAAAACACTTAGAAAGACACTGTTTGGTGGAAACGTTCCCACGAACAAGGGAAACAAGCTCCAGGGTAAGAACATTGACTGTGTTCGTTTTTTTAAACTACCAAACTAGATCGACCGCAAGCCCTGATTCTCTGGAACTTTTTGGGCATGGGACCATGCGTGCGGCCGGTCAAATTATGACTTCCAGGAAATTCCTGAACCCCCGAACCGATCTGGGGGATTTTTGGGTATCCAGATTGGGGCTATCAGGGCTGTTGCGGACCGGTTCAGCATAAAAGGGGAAAAATCAGTTTAGGCGATAATCCCCTTTCCTAGAGACAGGCACAGCTACTGCAGAACACCAAACTCCCGATCTGGATACAAGATAACACTCCGAACTGGAACAGCTGAACAAGAAAAGCATACAATCCGCTTACACTCCTGGCAGTCAGCTTACAATCCAATTCCCCCCAAGAACGAGACGACACTTCATTTTGAGGGTTAAACAGGAACTCTGGACTGGCTCATCCAGCCTGGCTTTTATTTCCAACTCACACATACAGGCCACACCCAGGGGAAGGCATAAAAGAACCAATGACATAGATGTTACCTCCCACACATCCCCTCCCCTTAGTGTGACACATAATCCCATTATGCATACAGTTCAAAATATACTTTTACACAACTTTCATAACTTTAAAACCATACATCACATTCACATAAAAATACATATCCACAATCAATCCATTCAGGGGAACAACATATTAAATCCGACCAGGGGTTCAAAAGTTACTAAAAGTATCTTTTGTTCCTCCTGTCTGGCAGAAAAACATCCCCACAATGCACCCTGGTTTCCTCCCTTCTGCCCTGGAGTTAATTGGAGAAGTAATCCAATTATCCAGGACTAGAGGCAGACTCCATTAACCACATGGTTGCAAAACGACATAAAACACTTTAAAATACATAAAGTCACATTTACACATAACACACAGACATTTCACCTATCCCCAGATAGCTGGGATCTGCGCGCACAAAACTACCGAATAGCGTGCAGATCCTACTCACACAGTACAATTGCCATGGAGCTAAAGTCTTTCCCATAGTCTTTCATTATATGAATATGCTCCATGGTATGGCTATCTGGGGTACCACATTCCCATAAAGTCTGGTCCATAGTCCAAAGGCAAGAGGCGGGCAATCAGCCCCCTCCAAGGACACGTGGCGAGGTCGGTTTCGCCACACTTCTCCCCTTTACCCCCCAGACTAACAGGGTACTTGACCTCCTGCCGGTCAGTGCCCTTGTTAGTCCAGCAGCCCACCCACAAGACAGAAACAGCAGTACAGCCCACCCACAATAAACCATTACTACACCTGGGTAAGGGAGAATCTTGTCCATGTCCAGGTGCCTTACCACGGCTGTGTGGGGGACTGGTAGGCTGCCTTGGTGGGTTGCTGAGGGTGCAGAGACCAGCGGTACTCTGTCCTGGTGCCAGCACTACCCCGGGAGTAGCCTGGTTGGAGCCTGGTTGCTGGAGATTGACTGTCTCCACTTTGGATATATCGCTCTGTGGCTGGGGGACAGGACCGACCGTCCCTACCCCTGGTGCTGTAAGTGCAGAGACTACGGTCCCATCTGCACGGATGCGGGGCTTAACATCTCCCCTTGGTGGGTTAGGCTGCCGCTGGAGAGAGGGTGTAACAAGCTCCTCTCTCGGGACGGTAAACTGCCGCTGGGGAGAGAGGCTAGCAGGCTCCTCTCCCTGCCATTCTCTCTGCTGGTGGAAAGGGAGACCAGCTGTCTCCCCTTTCCTTCTCTTGTCCTGCTGCTGGGGTGCGAGACTGACTGTCTCTGCTCCCTGCAGGACACACTGCCGCTGGGGAGGATGGACGACACCATCAGCTCCCTGGGGTACACACAGCCGCTGGGGAGGAAGGACGGCACCTTCTGCTCCCTGGGACACCCACTGCCGCTGGGGAGGGAGGACGCTGCTCTCCTCTCCCTTCACTTCACACTGCCTTCCTGGCATATCACTTTGCTGCTGGGGGGCAGGAACAACAACCTCTGCCCCCTGTAACTCAGCCTGCCGCTGGGGAGGGAGGACGACACCATCCGCTCCCTGGGTTACACACTGCCGCTGGGGAGGATGGACGACACCATCAGCTCCCTGGGGTACACACTGCCGCTGGGGAGGAAGGACTGCACCTTCTGCTCCCTGGGGCACACACTGCTGCTGGGGAGGATGGACAACACCATCAGCTCCCTGGGGTACACACTGCCGCTGGGGAGGAAGGACGGCACCTTCTGCTCCCTGGGAAACACACTGCCGCTGGGGAGGATGGACGACACCATCAGCTCCCTGGGGTACACACTGCCGCTGGGGAGGAAGGACTGCACCTTCTGCTCCCTGGGGCACACACTGCCGCTGGGGAGGATGGACGACACCATCAGCTCCCTGGGGTACACACTGCCGCTGGGGAGGAAGGACGGCACCTTCTGCTCCGTGGGACACACACTGCCGCTGGGGAGGATGGACGACACCATCAGCTCCCTGGGGTACACACTGCCGCTGGGGAGGAAGGACTGCACCTTCTGCTCCCTGGGGCACACACTGCCGCTGGGGAGGATGGACGACACCATCAGCTCCCTGGGGTACACACTGCCGCTGGGGAGGATGGACGACACCATCAGCTCCCTGGGGTACACACTGCCGCTGGGGAGGAAGGACGACACCTTCTGCTCCCTGGGACACACACTGCCGTTGGGGATCTGGGCCGGAATTTAATAGTTCTACATAGTCCATCTCCAGCCCTTGTTCCATGGCAGCGAAACGGCGGAGGTCTTGTCCCAGTCCAATAGATCTCGGGCCCTGTAACATCTCACTCCGGTAATGCATGTTAGCCCAGTACCGTGACTCTGCTGGACTGCCGAAGTCGACGTCTTCTGTTAGGGCCTTCCACAACAGGCCAGGGCTAGTGTAGTGATCCCCCTCCGGCTGGATGCCCTCTGCCCTCCACGTCTCTGGCTGGACAGTGCACCACCACAGTGCCCGGTATGAGACGTCCAGGCTCAGTTCCCTTTCCACGAGGTACTCAAGTTGTCTTACCCGCTCCCCTCCGGGTTGGTCCCCCAGAAGCGGTATCCGCCAGGCCATTTGTTCCTCCAACAGGTATGCGGTACCAGGAAAGCGCTGCTGCCGTTGATACTGGACTTCTTCCCGGGCATCATACCATAATCTTATCCGGGCATTATCTCTCCATTCTAATTCACTCTCTTCCTCAGGTGTGTGTGTTGCCCAGGTGTGCGTGTTGCCCATTTTCCCAAAATCCTTCGTAGATAGGGGCGCTGTACGGGTACTGGCGTTGCCCTCACTTTGTAATCCAGGAATGGATGTTGTCTGTAGCTGTCCCTCTGGTTGTAGGAACGATCCCACCGCTGCCACCAATTGTTGCGGACCGGTTCAGCATAAAAGGGGAAAAATCCGTTTAGGCGATAATCCCCTTTCCTAGAGACAGGCACAGCTACTGCAGAACACCAAACTCCCGATCTGGATACAAGATAACACTCCGAACTGGAACAGCTGAACAAGAAAAGCATACAATCCGCTTACACTCCTGGCAGTCAGCTTACAATCCAATTCCCCCCAAGAACGAGACGACACTTCATTTTGAGGGTTAAACAGGAACTCTGGACTGGCTCATCCAGCCTGGCTTTTATTTCCAACTCACACATACAGGCCACACCCAGGGGGAGGCATAAAAGAACCAATGACATAGATGTTACCTCCCACACATCCCCTCCCCTTAGTGTGACACATAATCCCATTATGCATACAGTTCAAAATATACTTTTACACAACTTTCATAACTTTAAAACCATACATCACATTCACATAAAAATACATATCCACAATCAATCCATTCAGGGGAACAACATATTAAAAAATGGCATGAATCCGACCAGGGGTTCAAAAGTTACTAAAAGTATCTTTTGTTCCTCCTGTCTGGCAGAAAAACATCCCCACAATGCACCCTGGTTTCCTCCCTTCTGCCCTGGAGTTAATTGGAGAAGTAATCCAATTATCCAGGACTAGAGGCAGACTCCATTAACCACATGGTTGCAAAACGACATAAAACACTTTAAAATACATAAAGTCACATTTACACATAACACACAGACATTTCACCTATCCCCAGATAGCTGGGATCTGCGCGCACAAAACTACCGAATAGCGCGCAGATCCTACTCACACAGTACAATTGCCATGGAGCTAAAGTCTTTCCCATAGTCTTTCATTATATGAATATGCTCCATGGTATGGCTATCTGGGGTACCACATTCCCATAAAGTCTGGTCCATAGTCCAAAGGCAAGAGGCGGGCAATCAGCCCCCTCCAAGGACACGTGGCAAGGTCGGTTTCGCCACAAGGGCATGTAACGTTTGTGGGGTTTCTATGTATTTTTAAGGTACTTTTGGGGTGTTTGTGAAATGTGTGGTTTTTGTGTCTGGAGATAATTGAGTTTAGTTCAGTTCTTGACTCAATTATCTCCCACTGGCACAGGGGAGGGATTATCTTGTTTTGTATGGGCATGTCCTGGACCCGAGAGCCAATGTAATCGTGTGTATGTTTTTACTGTAGTCTACTCTCAGGTCCAGGGGGGAGTGCCCCTTGCATGGGGACCTGCATATAAGGCCAGTTGTGGCCTCCAATAAAGGTATTCCAGCTTGTACTCCCAGAACTATGTGTCGTCTGGTTACTGGGAGGGGAAAGGGCTATTCTTTAATCACTGTTCCAGTGTGGAGGATTCAATGGGGAAAGTCCTTGTAAGGACTAGAGCTCCTGGAACTGAGTGTCGTCCAGCGCCTGGGGGTGTCTAGAACGAATTCCCCATTCGGCTCCAGGAGGGAGTGGTTCCAGGACCCCAGTCAAGCCACGGCGACTGTGGGCAGGGCAAGAGTGCTGAGGTTTGTCCCCTTTTCCAGCTAGGAAGCGGTCCTTGGCGGAGGTACCCAGCCAGGGGTACAGGGAGCTCCGTTACAGATTATATTCAGTTTGGTGTACAACAGGTAGGAGGGTCAAGTTGAAGGCAAATAAAGTAAAGCTGTGGGCAGATATATTTATTTGAATCTCCTCCTCGGAGACTCCGCCATCTACCTTTTTTCAGCTCAGCTTCATCTGCCAAGTGCCCACTTCACTTCAATACTGCGTTAATGGTCGAGAATACAGTACAAAGCTCTACAATACTGCAGGACCTTCCCATGACCAACTCTCACAATGAGAAAGAAAATGCCTGTCTCACAAAGCTGTCATGAATGGTCGGTGTAAATTGACAAAATCTGACAGTGGAAGCTCTGCATTATGTAAGTTTTATCAACTTCAGCCGTGTGGATGAGGCACCATATTCCCTACCCTCATTTCCTGTTTGATATACATGCAAATATTACAAATGTTTTTTTTATTTAGGCAAGAAAGAAATTTACAATACAAGGTGGTCGTAATAGACTTTGCAATGACCGTGAAACATAAACAGATTTTATCTTACTAAAACTAAAAAAGTACACGAAAATAAAACAGGTAACGGACAACCGATCTCTGAGAGTCAGAGTTAAGCATTATAAACTAAGTAACATTGTTATATTAGCTATGAGGATCCTAGTGAGATTAGAGCCCAAGGTGAGTAGCTGTGCTTGTTGACTGGCATTCACTGGAATGCTAAACCGTGTAGAATATTAAAGGATCACTATAGGGTCAGGAACACAAACATGTATTCCTGACCCTATAGTGTTAACACCACCATCTAGCCCCCCTGGGCCCTCATGCCTCCATAAATATAGTAAAAATCTTACTGTATTCAAGCCTGAAGCTGTAAATCTGCATGCTGTTAGACTCAGGAAAAACAAGCAGTCTGCTGACATGTGGTAGCCTGATCCAATAACATTGCTTCCAGGGCAGGTGCAAGGATTTTTGGGTACATAGGCGAAGATGTATTTTTCCGCCCCCCCCCCAAATAACATCTTCACCTATGTGCCTCTTAACCAGCCCCTCTCCCCGTCCATTATTGGTCCCCTCCCTTCCCTTCGTGTTCTTCTGACAGTCACACACACTCAATGACAAACACACAGACTCACTGATCTGACACACACTCATTCATTGACACACACACACACTGATTGACACTCAATGACAGACACACTGATAGTCAGACACAGACTCAATGACAAAGATACTCTCACTGATTTGACAGACACTCACACACACTGACAGACACACACATACACTGACACACTCATACACTCACATGCAATACTCATACAATCACTCACAGACACACACACTCATATAATCACTCACAGACACACACACACTCACTCACGGACACACATACACTCACGCACACACTCACAGTCACTCACAGACAGTCACTCAGACACACATACAATCACTCACAGACACACATACACTCACTCACACAGATACACACATACACACTCACTCACAGACACACATACACTCACACACAGTCACTCACAGACACACAGACACTCACACACTCACTCACAGACACACAGACACTCACACACACATACACACATACACACTCACTCACAGACACACATACACACTCACAGACACACATACACTCACACACAGTCACTCACTGACACACAGACACTCACTCACAGACACTCACACACACACTCACTCACAGACACTCACTTA
Organism: Pelobates fuscus; assembly: GCF_036172605.1. Taxonomy (NCBI): domain Eukaryota; kingdom Metazoa; phylum Chordata; class Amphibia; order Anura; family Pelobatidae; genus Pelobates; species Pelobates fuscus. The sequence continues at coordinate 105,993,481 of NC_086327.1, read as the reverse complement.
CATACATTCACACACAGTCACTCACTGACACACAGACACACACACTCACTCACAGACACTCACACACACACTCACTCACAGACACACTCACTCACAGACACTAATTATTTTAATAAATATTTTCCACCCAGCCTCCCTACCTGGAGAGCTGGTGTGGATGAGGAGTCATTCCCTGGGGTCCAGTGTGGCTGCTGGGCGGCGTGCGGCTGTGCTGTGATCAGATGGCAAGGGAGCTCTAATCTCACCGCTCTGCTCCCTCGCGCGCTGTCTGCTGATACCGCGGGAGCCGGAAGATGACGTCATATTCCGGCTCCCGCGGTATCAGCAGACAGCACGCGAGGGAGCAGAGCGGTGAGATTAGAGCTCCCTCGCCGTCTGATCACAGCACAGCCGCGCCGGGGGTCAAGATGGTGGCCTGGCAGGAGGGAGAGCTTCCCTCCTGCCGGTCACGGAAATCTTGCGCCCCCGGAGCCGGTGCGCCCTAAGGTGGCCGCCTGTGCCGCCTTATGGACGCGCCGGCCCTGATTGCTTCCCCATAGGATTGGCTGAGACTGACAAAGAGGCAGATCAGGGGCAGAGCCAGCATGATTCAAACACAGCCCTGGCCAATCAACATCTCCTCATAGAGATAATTTGAATCAATGAATCTCTATGAGGAAAGTTAAGTGTCTGCATGTAGAGGGAGGAGATACTGAATCACAGGATGCTGTGCACAGTGCTGCCCTGTGCTCTGCTGACAGCAGATCTGAGTGAATGGAGGCATATTATGCCTCCATCAACTCCGAAGTCCCTCTGGTTCACTCTGAATGACTGCAACTGGAGGTGTTCCTAGCTTTTAATGTAAACACTTCTCATTAAGCTGAAGTTGTTCAGGTGACTATAGTGTCCCTTTAAGGGGCCATAAAGCTCAGGTCTAAGGGCCAGGGGGCTTCTAAATGATTGACACCCCATAACCATAAATTCGTTCTTCATCCTACGCGGCACAGGTTGTCATCATACCGTTTGCTAGTGGTTCTTTATCTCACACATACACTTTTCCATTATTGAGCAGTAACTGGGATAGCTTACTGAATTAAAATGTAAGGTTTTAACGTAATTAAGAAAGAGAAAGAAAAAGAAAGTACACACTGGTTAAGCACTACAACTTCGTCAGAGGGTCGAGTCAAGTCACTGTGTTTTAATTGGAACTGACATATTTTCGAAGAAGACATTTTCATTTTTATTCACCCTAATAAACACTTAAAGATTTTTAGGCGTGAAATAGTAAGTAAATATTTTACTAAAGTTAGTAAATGCTATGATCTGGGGTCTTCTTACCATTAATTCTGAGTTGGCACCACTTGTCTTGCCTTTCCAAATAAAAAGGCCTGTATTTAAAAATATCAAATAACTAAACTGCTAGGTAAAGTTTAGTTGTTTATTTTCGTATAATCCTATCTCACAGCTGACACTTCCTCTTTAAATAGTTTCAAATTACACCAGTCTTATCTTACAGTTCCGTCTATAAAGTGTCTGGGTCTATAAAGTGCGTGGCCATAACTTTATGATACAGTCATTAAATTGCAAATGGTTAAAGGGACACTATAGTCACCTGAACAACTTTATCTTAATGAAGCAGTTTTGGTGTATAGAACATGCCCCTGCAGCCTCACTGCTCAATCCTCTGCCATTTAGGAGTTAAATCCCTTTGTTTATGAACCCTAGTTACACCTCCCTGCATGTGACTTGCACAGCCTTCCATAAACACTTCCTGTAAATACAGCCCTAATTAGGCTTTCTTTATTGCAAGTTCTGTTTAATTACGATTTTCTTATCCCCTGCTATGTTAATAGCTTGCTAGACCCTGTAAGAGCCTCCTGTATGTGATTAAAGTTCAATTTAGAGATTGAGATACAATTATTTAAGGTAAATTACATCTGTTTGAAAGTGAAACCAGTCTTTTTTTTCATGCATGCTCTGTCAATCATAGCCAGGGGAGGTGTGGCTAGGGCTGCATAAACAGAAACAAAGTGATTTAACTCCTAAATGACAGTGAATTGAGCAGTGAAATTGCAGGGGAATGATCTATTCTATACACTAAAACTGCTTTATTTAGCTAAAGTAATTTAGGTGACTATAGTCTTCCTTTAAGTATAATACTTAGAGGATACATTGTTATAACTAAAGAACAATTGAAGTGCATATACAGAACATCATAGTTACATAGAAAAACATTATAGATGACCAAAGTTACCATGGAACAAATTAGAACAATATAGAACAATAAATTACATTGAACTATGCTACAGTATATGTTTCTCCTCATCAAAACTGCTGAGTTTGAGCTAAGAGAGGCAGTGACCAGGGTGAAAATGTCTTAGTTGGGCAGAGAGGACAATTGTGTGAATACTTATGCAACCAATATTTAGATAAGGTGTTGATTGCAATCAACTTTTGTGTCATTATAAAACATATTTTCACATTAAGACTATTAGGTATCTACACTAAAGTTTTCCAATCCAGCTATTTTGAAAAATAAAAGTTAATGTTTAAGAGAAGACTTAGATTATTCAGTTACCAAAATAACAGCTGTACATGCTGAAGGCATACTTGTGTAGATCTATTGAATTTAAAATGTTAGCTGTGTTAGTCCGGTGATGCAGAAGGAAAATTGCAGATAATCTTAGCTTCTTGTAATACGTTTTTATTGGACTAACACATACCTTCCAACATTTGAAACGGACCAAGAGGGACACTATAATGTTAGGAGTGTAAGTGGGAATGCGGCCAGGGGTGGGGCTGTTCTGAGAAATGTTAAGTAACTTACCAATAACAATTTGTGCAACTAAAATGTACAATCTTATTCAAACAGACTGATTTTCTAACATGTTTATTTTATTTTAAAGACACATTACTGTTAAGTATTATTACTGTGCAGCTCTGTTATACACTCACACACACCAACAATATGAAGCTCCTACACACGAGGGACATTAGGAGATAAAAGAGGCACTGAGGGTTTTGGGCCCAAATTAGGGACTGTCCCTCCTAAATAGGGATACTTGGGAGGTATGCTAACAGAATGTAGCAATGCTTTAGTAGGCTAGACTTTAACAAAATTAGGAAAACAGGAGAATTGGTGGGAAAAAGAGAGAGAAATGAAAACAACAAAGGAAGGAAGTGATATGAGTAGGGGGAATGACAGGCAAATATAAAATCTTCGGATCATAGGCAAGTCAGGGGATAGTAGTGATTGGTTTGGCGTCATCTCCAGGAAAAAACAGAGGATGTGTGTGTATATCCAAAAGGTGGGCATGTGGTATTTGGAGTACCTTATGGTCCACGGATGCAGTTTCTATGGAAATTGTTAATGCTTTTCACGCATGGATCGTCATGTATTTCACTGAAGGGAAATTACAAATTCTGTGATAATGCCGCATAGTAGGACAGTGGAGTTTCCCCCCCCCCCCCCTCCCCCCCGTGAATTAGCTATGCACATCATCTTCTCTGTACATAAGTGGTAAAAAAAAAGTTCAAGTAATAGAGAGGATAACTGAAAACGTGTACATATTGCTGCGGCATTTGTTGGCGCTATATAAATAATAACATAATAATAATAATAATATCAAAAGCAAGAGTCGCCACTAGGGTTCATAAGCGCAGGTGCACCCACCACCCTTGTTTTTCTTAAAATTAAAAAAAACTATATAAAAATCATTATACATACATTAGCGTCATTCTTGATTTTTTTTCCATGAATGAGTGAGTCTACTTGTGGTGTACAGTCTTTCTCACAAAAAGCCTTGAGCCTGTAAAAATGTAGAACTTTTACAGCCAAACTAATGAAGTAAAATATATTGTAAGGTCAAAGGGAAGGATAAGATCCCCTTGAAGGCACAACATAGGAAATGATGCATAGAATGTTGGTAATGTATGCAAATCAATGCCTGAAGCTATATTAAAAGGAAAAGAGAGGCCACAAAACGTAGGCCGTGAACATAGGTGGACAGGGTACTCGGAGTGTTACTTTAAAAAAGAAAAAAAAAAGGATAACTCATATTCCATAATATAATAAAATTTGTGTATGAAAAAAATTGTTGATAAATGTTTGTTTTGACTTATGTCGGTGGTTTAGATTGTTTGTGTAAATGTTCTTTAAGGGCAGCTTATATATATTTCTACATGCTGTAGCATGTTTACGTTATGGTAAATCGGTTTGCTGCGCTCTAATTAAATCCCAGTCATCTGGGTCCTTCTTGAGTCCAAGGCTGCTTTGAAATGCTTTTTTTTTTACCCTTGGTTACACAAAAGCATTTCTACTCTTGGTGAATGAATGAACTATGAGAACTGAACTGCGATCAGGATCACCCAAAATATACGGGGCAAGAATAAAGAAGATAAAATAAAGGCTTCTTCAGAAATAGATAAAATAAAATCCTTGGAGCTAAGGCACTTCCATCCGTGTGTTTATTACAAAGGCAGAGTTCACTCGCTGGTTTTTAGAAAGGTTTAACGCATTGTTGCACCATCAGCTAAATCTATTTTGAAAATAAAAAAGATAATCTTTGAATCAAAAGACGCATATACACTATGTAAGACATCAGCATACATTTTATTTTAGTAGAGCCTTTTATTATAAACAATATATATAATGTTATCTTTTTTTGTTACACTTTTTTGTAGAAGGTATGCTAAATAAGTACACTCTCCCTATTTTCTCGATCCAAAGGGGCTTAAACGTAAATTGACATGGATTAATATTTAGTTTTATTATTGTATCCAGTTTAATCACGTTGGTTATTTTAGGTTGAATTTTGCAATTCAATGTTCAATTTTCCACATTCCACTGAATTTTTTTTAATGAATATTTACTATATGCATACTCTTACAAGCACACTGCAACTCCTTAAATACACACGCAATGCAACACAAATTCACACAAACACTGCAGCCCCTAGATAAACACACAATATTGCTTCTAGATATACACACAATGCAACGCCAGTACACATACACTTACACACTGCAGCCCCCATCAGGGCCGCCACCAGAAATTTTGGGGCCCCTAACTAAGCTCAAGGTCTGGGCCCCTGGGGGCCCGCCTCCAAAACCGCCCACAGAAACCGCCTCCAAACCCCACCCACAGGAATACACACACAGACACAAACACATTCACTGATACAAAAGGACACAGATACACACACACACACACTGATACATACTAACAGACACACATACTGATACGCATATAGGCATACATACTGACACACACATACTGAGACATACACATATATACAGACACACAGGCGTACATAGTGACAGACACATACATACAGACACACATGCATGAGGACATACAGACACAGACCCATTCATAATGACATACAGACAGACATTCATACATTCAGACAGACAGACATACATACACTGACATTCATACACACATAATGATATGCATACAGACATGCGTACAGACATACATTCATACAGACACTGACATCCATACATACACACATTCATGACATGCAGACATACATACACTGACATTCATACACACATAATGACATGCATACAGATAGACATACAGACATGCATACAGACATACAGACATGCATACAGACACTGACATCCATACATACACACATTCATAATGACATGTAGACATACATACACTGACATTCATACACACATAATGACATGCATACAGATAGACATACATGCATACAGACATGCATACATACATACAGACATACATACACTGACATTCATACACACATCATGATATGCATACAGACATGCGTACAGACATACATACAGACATACATTCATACAGACACTGACATCCATACATACACACATTCATGACATGCAGACATACATACACTGACATTTACACACATAATGACATGCATACAGATAGACATACATGCATACAGACATGCATACATACATACAGACATACATACAGACACTGACATCCATACATTCATACAGACATCCATACATACACACATTCATAATGACATTCATACACACATAATGACATGCATACAGACATACAGACAGACATACATTCATACAGTCACGTCACTGACATCCATACATACACACATTCATAATGACATACATACATACACACACAGACAGACAGACATACACACAGACAGACATACACACAGACAGACAGACAGACATAAACACAGACAGACAGACAGACATACATACAGACACACATACACACAGACAGACAGACACACACAGGCAGACATACACACAGACAGACAGACATACACACACACAGACAGACATACACACAGACACACAGACAGACATACATTCACACAGCTCATTTTCCAGCCACCCTCCTGTTTCTTACCTTGTCTTTGCAGGAGGGTGGCTGGCTGGGGCTGATGGGACTGGCAGTCGGCTTGCTCTCCCTTTTCATTGCCGCGAGCGCGCTCCTCCCGCGCGGAGTGAGCTGGGAGGAAGTGACCACTTCCTCCCAGCAGCACTTGCGCTGCGGCGGCATTTTATTATTTTTTTTAAAGGGCCCGGTCGCGCTTTACCACGGCCACAGCGCTGACCGAGCCCCTGAAGATATGGGGCCCATCGGGTGGCCCTAAGTGCATGGGCCACCCGATGGGCCCTGGTGCAAGTGCACCGGCGGCAGTTCCGCCGCTACACGTGGGGGCTGGGTGGCCAGGCCCCCCAGGGCCGCCGGGCCCGTGCCAACCGTTGTGGTTGTCACCCCCTGATGGCGGCCCTGGCCCCCATATACACACACACACACTTTACAGACCCTACTGCAGCCTCTGCCAACACACACACACCACAATGGGTATGTTTTCCTTCCACATCACATGTCCAAAATATTTGTATAGTATGTGCCTGCAGTACTTGATAATGCCAGTATCTAGACTGTGACAGCACCTACCCACAGTGTGTACAGAACCTGGCTCTTCCCCCAAATAGTGTCACAGTGTAAAAAGAAAACAGCAATCATCGCAAAATCCATGATGCTGAAGCCCATCCGGTCCTCTGACCCAAAGCATCGGAACCAGCAAGAAACGCTGTTTCAGTAGATGCCTTTTATTCAAGCCCAAAAGCTACCTAAACGCAAACGGAAAACCGGGGCCTACCTCGCGCCCTCGGTCCTGGGCCTCGAGCGGTTCCTACGAGGACACCCGCTAGCGGGAGCGGACCTTCCTCCCTCCCCTCCACCATCCGACCTCACGTCTTACATGCCGGCTATGGGGCGGCGTTCCCAAAAAACCCCGGCTGAGGGGAGAGACATCGGGTCGATGCTGAAGAGACCCACGCAGCCTAAAACAGCACCCACACTTATGGAAGACAGGCAGGCTACCAACAGAGCTTCCAGCCCGGAACGGAGAACACCGGAGACCCCTCCAACCACTCAGGTACCGCAGCAATCCTCACCAGAGGCACAGGATGACTCAGCTCCTACCACCAGGGGGGATGTCAAGCTCTTACTGGCAGAAATACACAAGCTCATAGCGGCCGACTCAGCATCCCTCAAAACAGAAGTGAGGGCCATCACTGACAGGGTGCAAGCCACGGAACAAGACATGGTGGGTGTCCAAACTCAAATGACAAAGCTAGATCACGCAGTACACTAGCTCCAATACCAACAAAAGCTCACGGCACTCAAAATAGCAACCATGGAAGACCGTCAGAGACGCACACATATTAAAATCCGGGGGATACCCGCCGCAATCTCGGCAGAAGAGCTGCCACATTATGTTAGACTCCTGCTAGCCACCATACTCCCGCATGCTGTGGCGAAGAGAATTGCCATAGACGGAATATTCCGCCTCCCGACATATACACGCCTGAGGTCCCCTGCGATACGAGACGTGATCCTGCGATGTGTCTCAATCCAAGACAAGCAACACATAATGGCTGCACTAAAGGGCAATACGCCTCTTTCCTTTGAGGACTCATCCCTCACCTTCTATCAAGACCTGTCGAAAGCTACTCTACTCTGGCGCAAGTCCTACGGCCCAGTCACCATGCAACTACGCAAAGCAGGAATAGCATACCGATGGGTGGCAGGCGGCTCACTGGAAGTAACACACGCAGGGTCAGCTCAAGTTCTTACCTCGATGGAGGAGGCCCCAACCTTCCTGAAGACTCTTGGACTGTCAAACCTAGAAACAGCAACACCAACAACAGTCTCCGGGGAGAACCGGGAACCCACCACAGCTACCCCTTTGGCCCCTAGAACAGGGGGAACGCAGCCTCTAGTGCCATGAACATGAGTGAAAACAGACCACACCAAGCTGCATTTCTGTTACTCTTAAGTTTGCTTATGTTTACAAGTTATTACAACCCCCTTCACCACTCACCACACACGAACAAATAATCTAGATACCACAGGGCCCTAGAGCCCCAAACCGATTGACAACCCTCCTACCGGGCGTCTTAAACAACCCTCCCCCCCCCCCCCCCCCGCTGCACCCTTGGTTAGGGGTACCCATTCCCAATGCACGGACCTAGACGGGGTCAACCCATTCAACCACTACCACCACCGACTAAACCTCCAACACGACAGGCACATCGCATTTGCCTCTAAAACGCCTCGTAAGCCTACAAAGACTTGCATCCAATCTATGTCACACACTAAATGCTATATAAAACAGAACCAAACGACAGCACATTATAGCAGATAATCCTGAAGCCGGAACGCTCTATAACACTCCACACTGGCCCCGTCAGCCCAGCATTAACCGAACCCAACTGGCGACACCAGCCAGCCACCAGAAGGATCTACCCTTTGATCGCACAGTCTCACATGTCACACAGTTCTATAGCCAGACAACATGCTTCCACCCACTACCACACCACCTACGCTTAGCTAGTTGATTACTGCAGACATGTATTTCTAACTTGTCTCTTGTTATTGATTTTTTTTTTTTTTAAATGGTGCAATATCTTTATGTCAAGACCACACTTTATCTTGTATGCAATATCACTGCTGGTTAAAATTGATATGGCATTGAATGTGAGGATGAACACAATTGCACTTCTAAATAAAGAATTTATAAAAAACCAAACAAACAAAAAAAAAAAAACAGCATTCCAGCATGTCCTTAGTAATGTTCCTTTATCAAAGTGCCCTAAGTCTGCAAAACAATGTTCCGACCGCTGACCATAGACATGGTCAAATGAACCTTTGCTTTGTTCAATTAAGACACTTTAAAGGGACACTAATTGAAGTAGTATGTGTACAGTGTCCCTATTGCCCATAGTCCTGTAATCTAAAGCCTTGCAGTTTTAGAAAAACTAGAAGAATTACTTTGCAGGATAAATACTGCCTCCAGTGGCTGTCTGCCAGATAGCACCTAGGGGCACTTCCTGAAGTTTCACGCTTCCTGGAGTTTCACGCTCTGCATGAGGACATTCCGCATGAATGAAAGCAGTGCTTTCCTATGGGGAAGGTCTAATGTAATGTGCGTGTTATGCTTGCCGTGCATGTGCATTAGGTCCCACCATCGGCTGAATTCAGAGAGGTGGATCGCGACCCAGCACCGAGGGACATAATCGCTGAATAAAGGGTTATTTTAATCTTTATCTACCACGGGGATGCAGAGGTTGGGGGGACCCGAGGGTACTACAGCTTTGTATTCCTAACACTATAGATTTCCTTTGATAAAGGAACACTGAATTGCTGAGGAGGTGCTGGAAAACTTTTTCCCTTTTGTAATATAAATATTTCGGACTGATAACAAGTACGTGAGGCTGCCGTTCAGATTTCTGGTTTCCTAATTTGGCTTGGTATTTAACCATTTAGATTTCTGGCATCCTAGACTAAATTTATACATTTATAAGCGTGCACAGACTTGCAGTGTGACTGTGTATTAATGTGTAACAGAGCTCCACAACAATAAAACACAATAACTCTCAGTTTGTGTGCAAGTGGAGAGCCCCACAGCAAGGAATGGCTCAGACTAGCCCAGGGGTAGGCAACCTTCAACACTCCAAATATTGTGGACTACATCTCCCTCTTTAAGCCAAAATGCTGGCAAAGCATCATGGGAGATGTAGTAGATAACATCTGGAGTGCGAAAAGATGGCTTCCGTGTGCTGAGTCCATGGTCACTACTTTCTTAAAACAGAATTGATTTTCTTTGGATATTTTAAATGGTGGAAGGTTTGTTTGCCAAGTTTAAGTTCCCATTTATAGATTGAGAATTGTCCAATTTCCGTCTCTAATTGTGACCTCTGGATCGTACTTGGGGCAATTCTCAGCTTGAGGAGTGAAGTTCAGCGACGCTGATTTCTGGATTAATTTGCAGGAACCTCATAAAATATTTTATTCCCTTTATCATGATTTACTCCCGAGACTAGTCTAGCCAGCTTACAAATCTCCGAACTGTGAGAAAAATGTTAATTTGTATATTTGCATAATGAGGCCGAACTGTGCTGTGCACTAATAATTAAACAGCACATGCCCAATTAATCCCGTCCAACAGCAATCTCATTTCTTGGATGTGAGGCTTACAATGTTATTTTTAAAAATTTCACTGGAGTTTTTTTTAATGCTTTTTTTTCTTTCTGGTTTTTAGTAAATTTCACTTTTTTAGTGTGACTAATAACGTAATGCATTTTAAAAACAGATGCCTGTTAATAATTTTGTGGTTTATTTGTAAAACAGTACTTTGGGGTGAAATGGCAACTTATTTGCAAAACGTACTCCAAGTAAGGTTGCTCCCTATCCTTTATGTTATCGGCACAGCCATTATTTGAGTCTGTCTGGCTGTTGCCAGTATTGCAAAAATACCAGCAATAACAAGTCTGTTATTTTTTTTCTGATTGTGCTCGAGAACTGGAGCCAGAATAGCCATCTTTATTATATAAGGCAGGTACAGACATTGCAACATACACACAATGACAGCCACTAGTACACACTATTTTTTTTTTCAAAGAAAGGTTCCAAACTTGCACAATTGGAACGATTGCCTTAATTGACTTAAAATACACAATTCATTCAATATATATGACCAAAAAAAAAAAAAAAATTAAGACAAAAATAAAGTCCCAAACACCAGAGTTTGAAGTTTTATAATTGAGCCATTCCTAGCTTTCCTGTTGTTTTCAGTAGGAGTTGGAAATATCCATAAAAAGCTTTCCAGCAGGAGGTTTTGGGATTTGTAGCTCAGCTCTATCTACTTGTACCCGTGTGTGTGTATATATATATATAATTTTTTTTTTTCAGGAGTACAGTTTTTCGTTAAAGGTTTAGGAAGCAGCATTGCTCAGCATTGGCACAGCCAGCAGGGGAGACCTAATGCACATGCACGGCTATGGCCATGCTTGCATTAGTACTTCCCCCATAGCAAAGCATGGATAATGCTTTCGTATGGGATTTTGGGTAATGCTGGATATCGTAATGCATAGCCTGAGGACGTCCAGTGTCAGTTGGGAGACCTAAAGTCGCCCAGGCACCCAGAGGTCCCTCTAGTGGCTGTCTGGTAGATAGCCACTAGAGGTAGAGTTAACCCACCAAGATAATTATTACAGTTTATTAAATACTGCAATTATTACCGTGCAGGGTTAAGGGACTTGGGACACTGCACCCAGACCACTTCAATGAGCTGAAGTGGTCGGGGTGCCTAGAGTGTCCCTTTAATTGTATTTTTCACATCTCAAAAAAAAACATATTTTTAAATATAGGTTATAAGTATACATAAAATGTTAAATCTTGGCCGACAAGGGAGCTGAACGGTCGCAAATCTGTGGAGCTCCGTCTCGGCCCCACGGATAAAGAGGCTAAAAACATAGAAAAATCAGCGAAAGATTCTTCCAACTTACCCGCCACCCGACAGCCGACAATATGGGGCGCAAACATAAAAAGATAATCCGTGTGGAGCGACCCGCGGCACCCGACATTCGGATCGCCTTCCAGAGGCCTCCTCAAGCGCGGCCTGCCAAGATGGCGCCGGAACCGCACATGGAGCAGGAGACCTCCGAGGAGTCCCAGGATGAGAGGGACTCGCAGACATCACCCCAACCCGAGGACACCCCTCACATGTCTGACTCGGATGATGATGATTCCCCATCCACAAAGGGGGACATCAAAAGGCTGCTAACAGACCTCAGACAAGTCTGGAAGGCTGACCTAAAGGAGACCCAGGCTGAAATTGGGATCCTCCAGCAGAGGGTACAGGAGGTGGAGACCAGAGAGAAACGCAGGGACAACCGCCTCCAAGACAACACGGAACGGCTGGACAAGCTCACCGACCAGGTTCAACGCCTGCACAACACGGTGGTCTCGCTGGAGTCCAGACACCGCCGCCGCAATATACGTATGAGGGGCATTCCTGAAACGGTGAGCGAAGAAGACCTGCTACCCTTCGCCCGGAGGCTTGTTTCCTCAATGGGCCCAAGGTGCAACACAGACACCCCAATAATCGTGACTGCCTTCCGAGTGCGCAAATCACCAGCGGCACCAGCAGGAGCCCCCAGAGACACCATAGCCACAACCAGAGACATTACAGCGAGAGCCGCCATTATGGCCAGCTCCAGAACGCTGGGGACAGTCAAAATAGAGGGCTGTGAGGTGGCCTTATACAGTGACCTCCCCTTCTCTGTACTTGCTGCAAGGAGACAATTAGCGCCGGTCGCTAAGAAACTAAGAGAACACTCGGTCCGCTACAGATGGGACACAGCGGGTTCACTAGTAGTACATCAGGGCACCGAGGCATTCACTCTGACCCCCAATGATGACCCAGAGACTCTCCTCAAAGGCCTTGGTAAGACTGCCTCCAAACACGGCAAGAGCAGTGCGGAACGCAACACCTAAGGGAACTCACTGTCCACAGAAGCTGGATATTGCCCACTCTTTTGACCCCTCGAGCAGTCAACACTGGACGGCTTTCACCCACTGATGTTTCACATGTTTAACTGTTTTAACTGTTTTAAATGTTTTATCTAGGCTCAATGTCTTAGAGAGTACAATGCTGTCAGCAACTCACGACCTCAGGGCAAGCGGCACTGCAACCAGCGCCGTACTCACATAACCGCCCGTATACACATAGCTCAGGGCTGCGAGATTCCAAAGCCAGGCAGCCCCATTAAGCATTAAGCGATAATCTCAGCACATAAATGTACTTGATGTTGCCCATTATATGCTTCCATGACACTGTTACTATAACTGAGGAGTGTAAGGCTCATGATTGTAATATCGCATATGACTGTGCTTGTAACCATAATGCATTATTACTTGTTCTTACTATACCACATATAATGAGAAATGTATACCATGTGTACAAAACCAATAAAATACAAATTTAAAAAAAAAAAAAAATGTGGTTTGGGTGTTGAAATCATGTTACCCCTTCTACAGAGAAGCTTTGTCTTGCTTGCTCCTTAGGCCCTTTAACCATGTCATCGCCAAATGGAAGATAAAGTGCTTTTTGCATGCAAAGATTTCTCATTTGCCACTGAGCTCAACCTAGGCAAACTTTTTTTAAAGTGTCTGTTAATGTAGTGGTTTTGTTTTCTTTCTTTTTTTTCCTGTTTATACCATTATCCACAAGTAATGGCATTTTTTTTAAAGACTATATTTAAATGTTTAAGAACATTTTAAGTAGATCTGTATAATGGGCATGGTTTGAAACTCATATATGTTTTTTTTTATTAAAGTTTGTGTTCCTACACTGAAAAAAAAAAAAAAAAATGTTAAATCTTAAAAAAGTGACTGTTCCCCTTTAAGCATACGTAAGTTAGCAAGCACCACAGTGAGAACATTTTAAAAACCTAACCTGAGTACAGATTTGAGGATCACTGCTGCATTCGGTGGCACTTTGGTGAATGCTGTATTAACTCTTTAAATACTCTCACATACCGTTGGTCTGTCTACACTCCACTAATGAATCCACAGCAAATTCTTGGCAAGTGCACTTTAATTGATTACTCTCTAAAAGTTTAAAAATATTTTTTTTCCCTGAGATATTATTTTGTGGATTTACACAGACCTATAGCACCAAATTATGCAATATTTAGATCCAAACAAAACATTTCTCAGTGAGGTTTACTCTGGTTCAGCAGAGACACATGCTTAGAATAGCACAACCAATGCTGATAATGGCAAGTTCTGGAGAACGTTGGGCTATGACATGGCTTGGCAAGCTCTCAGTTGGAAGATCGATAACAGCACTTAAAGGGAAACTCCAGACATCACACAAGACCTGGCCAAGTTAGAGGTTAATGTTTTTCCCCCCTCAATTTCACTAGTTTTTTTCCTTAAAAATTTGAATTGCAGGGGGGAGGGGGTTTGTGGCTGCCAACTGAACTAATAGACATCTTTCCACTGGACTCTGTACAGGGCCAGAGAAAACAGCAATTTCAGCCACGAAAATAGATAAATTCCACCCAGGAACAGAGACACCTCTTAAGCAGAGACAATGGTGCGCAAACACAAGAAGCTCTAGATAGGGGTTTATACCTCTACGTTCACTGTATGCGCATATCTGTGTGTTATTGTTTTGTCCAAGTATACTCTACCACATAAAATGAAAAAGTTGTAAAATGTTGTGAACAACTTAATAAAATACAAATTAAAAAAGAAAAAAAAAGGAAATCTAATATCCTTCATCAGCAACCGATTCTGTTCTCACCTTCATATTTGCACCATAACAACTTCATTGGAATGAAGTTGTTATTTTGCAAGGAGATTCGAGGGCCTGGCTTGCTTCTAGGAGTTGAACCATGACAAACAGTTTAACCACAAATCCTTCGATCTTGCGCCTGTCATGTCTGGCCCTGAACTTCTGATACAGTCCAAGGCTTCAACCAGGAAGCCTCAGTCTGCACGCCAATGATGGACTGAAAACGTCAGCTGACACACTCGGCCTACCAGTAGCTCCCCATACACAAAGCAGAGTGAAAAAAAATTAAGTACCCTTTTCACTCCGTTTTGCTAGCGACAAATAGACAGAGAGAGTCATTTTTACCTGCTAGAATTTCTAGCACAACAACAAACTACATATTTTATAGAATCGGAGTGAACAGGGTTTGCTTCCATTGAAAAAGGAAGATGGGGTTAATGCAGACACCAGTCAGTCAATGTATATTTATTTGTTTGTCTGTTCAAACAAGAGGGCTAGAAGCACTTTCTTTATACACTAAGTGCTGCATCCATTGTGCAGGTGGATTTGTGAAGCAGCTGGCTAAAGGCCTGATGATGTCATGCTATCTGGGCGAATGTTGAGGAGGTGAAGCACCAATGGAGATACTAAAATAACACAAAGAATTTCTGTGTCATGCTCAAATTGTATTGTCCTCCATAGTGATGAGTATTTGAATTATGACTCATTTTTTTTAATAAAGTGGATTCATGGTTCATATGTTGAGTGTGGAGAAACAAAAGCAGATAGTGTGTAGCATAAATAAAATATGTGAAACATACAGGCAGAATTCCCCGGTGAACATATTTCACTCGCCTTTCCTCTTCCTTTGTAGAATGTTGGGTTCTGTATATCTATTCATAATTTAGGCATGTTATTTAATATTGTTGGCCTTTTCAAATAAGTTTATATTTTTGGATAAAATTGGAAAATACTTTTTTTCAACAAATTAAAATATCAAAAATATGTCATATAGAAATATATATTCGAAAAAATATCAAAATATTAACATTTTTAAATATTTTCATAATTATAAATATTGTTTATGCAAACAAAAATGTTAAATCATTTGGTAAGCTTATCCAGGACAGGGTCTCTGCACCAAAACTAATACATTAAGATGTAGAGATGTTGGTGGTTCAGAGTGTCCCTTTAAAGCAGGGCTGTCCAACCTGCGGCCCCCCAGATGTTGCTGAACTACAACTCCCATGATTCCCTGGCTATCTGTTTAATGGAAAGAATCATGGGAGTTAACAAAGAAAGAAACGAAAAATACTAGTAGTCCAAGTTTAAGGAGGAGAATCACCAAAAAGGAAGTGTACCATTCTCAACTCTCTAACATGGAGCTAGTATACTATAAGCAACCCACAAACATACACGTATATTTGTAATGAATTAAAATATAACCTTTAATGAAAAAACATTAAAACGTAATAATAGTAAATAAATATCAAAAAGTGATAAGAATAATGGAATAAGAGCTGCAATCAGCAGGTCATCTAAATAGTTTAAAGAGGCTAAGTTGCCTAAGTCTAATAGCAATATGAGTGGTTTCGGTAGAGGAGAAAAAAAATCCAAATCAATAGCGGTATTAGGATATTAACACCAATCAAAGGTCCCTCCATACAGAGAAAAATATATATATATTAAATGTACATCTTGAATCCCAAAAGGGGGAATCCTCTAAACCAAAACTTGGCACCACCCCGGAGATAGTTAAGTAAAGAAAAAACAAAACCAAATCCCCTTATTAATTGCTGTTAGCATCCCAGCAGCTCAAGGACCTCATACATATATCTACTAAAGATCGTAGAGTTAAGTTAAATTGGCTTGGTCAGCAGCATAGGAGAGAAAAAACGTTTACACTATCTATACTCTAAATGCCTGATATAACTGAACGGTACTTTAGCTGAGCGTCCCTGCGGCTGGAGAAACAGAGCGGTAAAATAAATTTCAATCACATTTACTTAAGCTAGAAAAAGTGCTCTGGAGAGTAAAGTTATAGATTCTGCTGTCTGTCCCTTGTCTCAAACTCCACAACTAGCTTATTAAATCAAAGGTCCCGACTCGCGTTTCGCCGATAACCGGCTCGTCCAGGGGAACCGGGTAAGTGAACAAATGTTGTTTAAATATCCCGCTCTCAGTAACGATTGGTTGACATATCCAACCCCTGTCACTGAGAGGGGAGGGATAATGGAAGAGCAAAATTAACCCTTTAATGGCAGGGTATCAATCAACACATGAAATAAAATATTGAATTAGTGTAAAGCATTTAGGCAAATAGACGAAATATATGTAATAGTGAAACCTTGTCAGATATAATGTTTAAGTTGGTAGTAGATCTTTAAAGGCACTGAAAAGATACAATTAGTCTTAAAAAAGGAAACATTTAGTCTCCCAACGTAAATAGCAGTGTGATCCAAAATAGAAACGTATTTAACAGTGTGATCCAAAATAGGAACTTAATGTTCAATGATTAGTCATGAGATAACGTTGTCAGATCTTAGGGGAATGTGCAAAGGTTAAAAGGATACTAATAGGTATTGTACTTCTGTGTAACCCAAACAACCTTTTTCTGATCTCTATATTTCTACAGAGATAGGAAAGTATTTTATTAGTTTATTGGTAGACCCAATTGTCATAAAGGGAAATGTTCACAAGAATAGAGTATTAAGAAAGGAATATATATCTAGTAAATGTATATTGAACCTACATCTGGGACCCACATTTTTAGATAGTAGGTATACACACCAGAGTGCGACAGATATAAAAAGAGCAAATTCAATAAGCCGTAGTTGTTCTGGTGACTATAGTGTCCCTTTGACCCTGCAATGTAAACATTGTCTCTAAATAAAACTGCAGTGTTTTACATTGCAGGGTTAAAAGGACAGAACCACTGGACCCAGATCACTTCATTGAGATTAAGTGGTTTGGATGACTATTGTTTTCTTCTAATAAAGCAGCCATCTGATTCATCAGACTTCCCGGACTTTAGTTTTGTCTGTTGTACCAGCATGCTCTCTAAAATAACATGTCACATTTCCAGCAGTTTTAATGACTCACAATCTAAATTGATCTAGAGGTGAGGCATTTGTGCCAGAAGATATTTTCATAACCAAAATCTCAATTTGACGTGTTCCCGAACTAAAGGAACAATTTATTAGAGGGCACCTGATGTACATCCTACTACACGCGCATGTATATCACCAGAACATTTCCACCCAGACATGAACGTATCAGGAACACAACCTTCCTCTTAACGAGTGCTGGGATGATATATACTATTCCAGGCGAGCTAATTGGATCATTGGCATTCCTCCTTCACTTCAGTCTCATAATTGGAAAAGTTGGTACCTTATGTAGCTGTTTGACCAGTAAGAGATATATATATATTTTATTCTTTATTTTTGTTCTGCAGTACATAATCACAAGCTGACATAGCCAAAGCACATGTTTTGCAGACGACATCAGTATACAGGGAAGCCCCTGTTATTGGCATTACATAAGTGCACATTTTAACAAGTTTTTGTTTGAGCTTATAACCAGGTACAATGCGAACGTATTCAATATCTTAAAGGACCACTATAGTGCCAGGAAAACATACTCGTTTTCCTGGCACTATAGTGCCCTGAGGGTGCCCCCACCCTCGGGAACCCACTCGCGCCGGGCTCTGGAGAGAGGAAGGGGTTAAACTTACCTCTTTTTCCAGCGCCGGGCGGGGAGCTTTCCTCCTCCTCTCCTTCTTCCTTGCGACGTCATCGGCTGAATGCGCATGCGCGGCAGGAGCCGCTCGCGCATTCAGCCGGTCGCATAGGAAAGCATTTACAATGCTTTCCTATGGACGCTTGCGTGCTCTCACTGTGATTTTCACAGTGAGAATCACGCAAGCACCTCTAGCGGCTGTCAGTGAGACAGCCACTAGAGGTTTAGGAGGCTGGATTAACCCTCAGTATAAACATAGCAGTTTCTCTGAAACTGCTATGTTTATAATAAAAAGGGTTAATCCTAGAGGGACCTGACACCCAGACCAACTCATTAAGCTGAAGTGGTCTGGGTGCCTAGAGTGGTCCTTTAAGCATAACATAACTTGCTTTGCAGTGTCCTGCAGATATGACGGTACCTTTGTGCATTCAGCACCGCACCCTGTAAGAGAGGGTTGTGGTAACTAAAAAGTGGAGAGTATAAGTGGATAGGAAAGAATAGGAGAGGTAAGAGAAGAGAAGAGAAGAGAGAAGAGGCAGCGCGTCGAGGTGCGAGGGAGGAGCACAAGGGGAAGGGAGAGGAGGGGGAGGAGAGGAGAAACGCGGAGGCATCCCTGGGACCCCTTACATGTTCAGTGGGCTGTCGTCCCACGGCTCCCACTTCCTCTGGAAAGTCTCTGAGATATTTTGTTTTTCACGAGATGAAAACATTCTTTTTGAAATACATTGCATTTTATCCTGTGCTGGTTTTTGGCATTCTTTGCCCCTTTCTTTGTTTCACGGCGATTTATTCCAAGTTTTTTGTTACTTCCTTTTGGAAGACAGGCCTGTCTATAAAACGTCTTTATTAACCTTATTCCTTATATTCTCCCTTTTATCTTCAGAGAGAGCAAGGGAGTGTGCTGCCGGAAGATGTGGGTGCGTTCCGTGTCGTCAGAAAAGAGCTATAAAAAAATACTATTTACAGTTAAAAATCTGTAATAAAGATGCTGGCTGCTGTTCTATAAACAGTAGAATATTCTCATTGACCATAAAGCCCCACCTCTGTGCACCACACCGCTTTACTGCAATGCAGAGCTGACATTCAATCCTAGAGCAGGCATTATTCCAGATTCAAGCACTTTATTATAATTTTTGTGAATTATTGACATTTTAAAACTGGAGCTGGAAAAACGTCCAAACGGAAGTCTCATTTTATCTAAGTAGCTGAGTGTGCTGTTTGAGAGAATTTGGAGCCAGATTAGGTGCATTGCAACAAAGATTCTAAAAACACATTCCCTTTCCTATGAAAATGCTTGGTGTTGTTTTCAGACGTTAGAATCTTTTTCCGTTGCCTTCCTGTGACATTTTCTGGGGAAATGGCAAAGAGGTGTATTGTTGAACTTTTGAATGGTTTGCCACAAGAGAGCTGATACTAAGCTCTGCAAAAAAATGCTGAACGCTCTCCATAGAGATGCTCAATGCATCTCTATGAGGAGATGCTGATTGGCTCAGTTTTTAGCCGCGCATGCGCAATAGAGTCCCAGTGCTTTTCTATGGGAAAGCATTGGATTGACTGAGATTGTCAACTTTGATGATCTCAGCCATGGGCAGAGCCAGCCACAAGTTAGTTTATTACCTTTTTAAAGAGTTCCAAGGGGGGCCTCCACGTAAAAATGCCTCTCTGTGACAAAGGGTATTTTATGTGATGCATTTTTGTATTTGTGTGCAAGGTGTGTGGTAAGGTGACTTTTTTATATAGCCTTATTTATTCTTTGATTCATAAAAATGTGTAATTAATATTTATGTATTGATTCATGAAAATAAATAATCGGCTATCATTGAATGTGTAAAAATAGATTCTTTCTCACAACAAAAATCATAACAGGAACAATTTAACTAACTGAAAAATGTATATATTCTTAACAAGTAAAGGGAGCTGTCCTCCCTTATCCTCCCACAAAATTATCTGTGGAGATCCGTGACCCCTAGTCATCTCTACTCAGTACATCAGGGCCTTTTAGATCTTCTGATTGCAAGAAAACAGGACAATTAACATTGGCATAGTGTCTACAAAGATCAGATTGTGATTATGGCATTAAAGGATCACTATAGTGTCAGGAAAACAAAGCGGTGTTCCTGACACTATATAATCCTTGGGGGACCCTCACCCCCAGGGTCCCCCTCCCGTGGTGCTGAAGGGGTTAAAACTCTGAAACTGCTATGTTTACATCTGAAGGGTTAAAACCTGAGGGACCTGGCACCCAGACTACTTAATTGAGCTGAAGTGGTCTGGGTGACTATAGTGTCCCTTTAAACTGTTTTGATCCGTAATGGGTTATTTTTTCAAACTTTATTTTAATGAGTGTAATGTGTACACCTATTAGGCACTGTGAAAGAGACACATTTAGACACATAGATGACGCAAAACATACACAGTTAGAGCCACTATGAGTATATCTGAGTTCTGTAGAATTGCTTCCCACCCTGAATAGTGTTTGGTGATAACAGGAAGAATGTACGCCTCCTACCTTTCTCAAATTAGCCAGGACAGCCATATTTTTGGACTCCTTCTCCTGTTTTCCCAGTTAGTACACTGGTGTCCTAATTCTAGGGTCACCAAAGTCAATTCCTCAGGTAGGGAAGGGCTTTAAAGACTGTTGTATTGTGCTAGAGTGAATTGGTATGTTGCCCATAGCAAAATAATTCTAAAGCTCTGTGATACCCTGGACAGCCCCCAGTTTAGGGAATCCTTCACTGCATTGCACAGAAAACTAATCTGACCTTACTTAACCCCTTAAAGGGAATCTCCAGTGCCAGGAAAACAATCAGTTTTCCTGGCACTGCAGGATTCCTCTCCCTCCCACCCCCCAATCCCCAGTTGCTGAAGGGGTGTAAACCCCTTCAGTGACTTACCTGAGGCAGCGACATGTCCCACGTCGCTGCCTGCTCCTCCCCTGCCGCTCCACCTTCTGCCTACGTCGGCTGGTGGGCGAGACTGATCCCGCCCACCGGCCGAGGAGACCTAATGCGCATGCGCGACAATGAGGGGGGATTTAACTATAAATAGGACAATTACAAGAAAACTTAGAAGAACGATAGGTTGAAGAGGACCCTGTTTAAACGAGCTTACGGTCTATAGGGAAATAAATAAAACTAACTAAATTCATTGTTTAGTAGATGTACTCCCAATAACATGTATGTGTTTAATCATGCATTTTTCTCATTGAGTTTATACCTAAAACAGCTTGCAAAAGTTGCAGTTCTCCTGTCTGCTGCCTGTGCAAGCCCTGCCCTTCTAACCCCGTCCAGACTTTTCTTGGCTGTCCAATCACAGACTTCCTAATGCAACTCAACGAGTAGTCTTTGCAAGGCAGGTGCTCTAGGCACTTGCTGCAACTTGAGTTTAGCTTTACTGAGATAAACAACCAGGAAGTGACACGACACCTGTCTAACAGCTGAGGGTGGAGGGTGAATCAAGGTTAATTTAGAAATGTAACAATTTCTATAGGAATCTGCATGTTTTTTTAAATTTCAAAAAGAGGACACCCTCTATATACATATATAGCACTTCAGGAAGCTGAAGTCCTTTTAATTATTATTGGACACTCAAGAAGTCGTTTGAAGGTCTGGAGTGTCCCTTTAAACACCGAGCATTATGTGAAAGTAACCAACAAACCTCTGTGCCACAATTAGACATCAAATCAGTAAATTATAGGCTTGTTTGGGCAGAAGCCAACTTAGTATAAGTCTATCAAATTTGCAATCACTTTGAAAATTAAATTAATGAATAATTATTTAAGAAATAACACCTACTATATTTCAATGCATTAAATGTATTGTTGAAACTCCCCCTTTAAATCTAACCTCAGGCGTGTTAATTAATATTAGCACCGCTAGCAGTGCACTCTGACCTATATCTCACGAACATCTTGCTTCCTGCTTTTTTTTAAGCCAAAGGGCTGCAGGAATCTCTAGTTAATATGTGAGAATATCACACATCTACTCTCGCCCTAAGAAATCTTTAGGCCCAAGACAAATTAAACAGGCAGGTTCAATGGACCCTTTCCAAGACCCCTTTGCACACATGCACATTCTCCTTACAATGTCCCTAGGAGGAAACAATAGTCCTTTAACTACATAAATGTTTTGTTTTTTTAAAACCCAGAAAGTGCTGATAGCGGGCCAGTGTTTCCAACTGGCGAGAGACTTTAAAAACGTCCCTATTGTCTTTTACAGGCGTTTAATGGATATTACCAGACAATGTTAGGCAGTAACTAGCATAGTGTTGCAAAGCAGCTGTTTGCGTATCTTCGCAGTAAAATAGACTGCAGAGTGTTGTCCACAGAGGGTGTTTCTCCATATTGCATGTTAGCATATCAAAATTCTTCTGAAAATAAAATTAGTGATGTCAGCACTAGTTAGAATCAGCGCAAAGGTTTTTGTACACACAACCATTTTTATATTTTAGCTTTTGTTATTGCAGTGACCCTTGCAGTTACGTACTCTGGGCAACTCTCAAATTAGTTAATAGAAATGTGACGGTTCTATTGCTGGTTTCAAATGTTACACAAACTACAATGTTACAACACTCACATTATGATAGGTACCATCGACATTCCATGTATAATGAGATATATCATTTTGGCATGAGATGTTTTGTTCCTCGGTAACTAGCTGGTCGGAGAGCTGTCCATGTTTCAATGTCACTGCATATTTCATATTTTTATGTTCAAAGTGGTCACCAATCTATTTCTTTCCATTGGAAGAATAATCTATGTTATCATGTTATCAGTCAATTTGTCTTTTCTCTGAACACCCCATAATATTTAAAATAGTCAAATGCAGACATTTTGTTTAAGGGGAGTACCTGGATGCATAGTTTTTTGGGTCCTGCAATAGCAAGAATGTTTAGATGCCTTATATCAGTGCTCCCCAACCTTTTTATCGCCGCGGACCGGTAAACGTTTGATAATTTTTCCGTGGCCCGCTTGTTTTGATTTAATAAGACAAAAAAAAACCAAACAGTCACATATATTAAAAAAAACACGCAGACACATACATAGTCAGAAAATCACAAACACAGTCACATAAAGACATAGACTCAAAATTGTGTGTATGTGTGTGTGAGCGGTGCAGTGTGTATGTGAGGGTGGCAGTGTGTGTGAGAGTTGCAGTGTGTGTGTGGGGGTCAGTGTTTGTGGGACAGTGTGTGTATGGGGGAAATGTTTGTGGGGCAGTGTGTGCAGTGTGTGTATGGGGGCAATGTTTGTGGGGCAGTGTGTGCAGTGTGTATGGGGGCAATGTTTGTGGGGCAGTGTGTGTATGGGGTCAGTGTTTGTGGGGCAGTGTGTGTAGTGTGTGTATGGGGCAGTGTGTGTAGTGTGTGTATGGGGCAGTGTGTGTATGGGGCAATGTGTGTAGTGTGTTTATGGGGCAGTGTTTGTGGGGCAGTGTGTGCAGTCTGTGTATGGGGCAGTGTTTGTGGGGCAGTGTTTGTAGTGTGTGTATGGGGCAATGTGTGTAGTGTGTGTATGGGGCAGTGTTTGTGGGGCAGTGTGTGTATGGGGACAGTGTTTGTGGGGCAGTGTGTGTAGTGTGTGTATGGGGCAATGTGTGTAGTGTGTGTATGGGGCAGTGTTTGTGGGGCAGTGTGTGTAGTGTGTGCATGGGGCAGTGTGTGTAGTGTGTGTATGGGGCAATGTGTGTAGTGTGTATGGGGCAGTGTTTGTGGGGCAATGTGTGTAGTGTGTAGTGTGTATGGGGCAGTGTTTGTGGGGCAATGTGTGTAGTGTGTGTATGGGGCAGTGTGTGTAGTGTGTGCATGGGGGCAGTGTTTGTGGGGCAGTGTGTGTATGGGGGCAGTGTTTGTGGGGCAGTGTGTGTAGTGTGTGTATGGGGCAGTGTGTGCATGGGGCAGTGTGTGCATGGGGCAGTGTGTGCATGGGGGCAGTGTGTGCATGGGGCAGTGTGTGCATGGGGGCAGTGTGTGCATGGGGGCAGTGTGTGCATGGGGGCAGTGTTTGTGGGGCAATGTGTGTAGTGTGTGTATGGGGCAGTGTGTAGTGTGTGCATGGGGCAGTGTTTGTAGTGTGTATGGGGCAGTGTTTGTGGGGCAGTGTGTGTAGTGTGTTTATGGGGCAATGTGTGTAGTGTGTGTGTGGGGGCAGTGTGTGTAGTGTGTGCATGGGGGCAGTGTTTGTGGGGCAGTGTGTGCATGGGGGCAGTGTTTGTGGGGCAATGTGTGTAGTGTGTGCATGGGGCAGTGTTTGTAGTGTGTATGGGGCAGTGTTTGTGGGGCAGTGTGTGTAGTGTGTGTATGGGGCAGTGTGTGTAGTGTGTGTATGGGGCAGTGTGTGTATGGGGCAGTGTGTGTATGGGGCAGTGTGTGTATGGGGCAGTGTGTGCATGGGGGCAGTGTGTGCATGGGGGCAGTGTGTGCATGGGGGCAGTGTGTGCATGGGGCAGTGTGTGCATGGGGCAGTGTGTGCATGGGGCAGTGTGTGTAGTGTGTTTATGGGGCAATGTGTGTAGTGTGTGTGGGGGCAGTGTGTGTAGTGTGTGCATGGGGGCAGTGTTTGTGGGGCAGTGTGTGCATGGGGGCAGTGTTTGTGGGGCAATGTGTGTAGTGTGTGCATGGGGCAGTGTTTGTAGTGTGTATGGGGCAGTGTGTGTATGGGGCAGTGTGTGTATGGGGCAGTGTTTGTGGGGCAGTGTGTGTAGTGTGTGTATGGGGCAGTGTGTGTATGGGGGGTAAGGAGGCTTTTTTTAAATTTATTTAATTAAAATTAATATATTAATGTCCCCCCTCCGTTCTTACCTTTACTGGGAGGAGGGGGGACATTTCTTAGTCCCTGGTGGTCCGGTGGGGAATCCCTGGTGGTCCCAGCGGTGGTGAGATGAACTCTAGCCCAGTTACAGGGCTAGAGTTCACTCTCGCGAGATTTGGAGCGTTGCCGTGGTTACCGCGGCAACGCTCCAAATCTCGCGAGAGGAGGACCCGGAGGAGCTGCAGGTAAGAGCTCCCGGGTCCTCTCTCACTCCCTCCCCTGCCGGCTGTCAGCACAGTGCCTGCAGACCGGGGAGGGAGATCTCTGATCTCCCCTCCGGTCCGCAGGCACATTGCAGGGCTGGCACTTGGGCAATGCCAGCCCTGCATTAGCCGGCAGGCTCGCACACCCCACACCCCTGGGCGGCCCGGTACCGTTTGATCCACGGACCGGTACCGGTCCGCGGCCCGGGGGTTGGGGAACACTGCCTTATATAACTAAATTAATTTATAAACACATATAAACAAATAAAAAATGAAAGTCAAGAGTTTTATTGTCATTGATGTCTGTGATCGACAAATACACATGAAACTTCTTAAAAATGTGCTACAAACGAGAAAAGAGGGAGAAAAGATTAGTCCAAAAGACTGGGGTGGTAAGCCTCTCATGTTTTGGATCATGTTGGATAGGCAGCTTGTCTCAAACCTTTAAAAATGTATGTATATTATATGTTTTCCTTAGTGAATCTAGCAGTTCCATCTATATTCTGTCCTGCTGCCTAAGTCCTACCTTAAAGGACCACTCTAGGCACCCAGACCACTTCAGCTTAATGAAGTGGTCTGGGTGCCAGGTCCTTCTAGGGTTAACCCATTTTTTCATAAACATAGCAGTTTCAGAGAAACTGCTATGTTTGTGAATGGGTAAGCCTTCCCCTATTTCCTCTAGTGGCTGTCTCATTGACAGCCGCTAGAGGCGCTTGCGTGATTCTCACTGTGATTTTCACAGTGAGAGCACGCAAGCGTCCATAGGAAAGCATTATGAATGCTTTCCTATGTGACCGGCTGAATGCGCGCGCAGCTCGTGCCGCGCGTGCGCGCATTCAGCCAACGGGGAGGAGAAGAGGAGGATTGGAGGAGGAGAGCTCTCCGCCCACCGCTGGAAAAAGGTAAGTTTTAAACACTTTCCCCTTTCCAGAGCCCGGCGGGAGGGGGTCCCTGAGGGTGGGGGCACCCTCAGGGCACTCTAGTGCCAGGAAAACGAGTATGTTTTCCTGGCACTAGAGTGGTCCTTTAACAGCTTATAGTATGGCCATATACATAGTTGAGCCATCTAAGTTTTTCGCTAAAGTGAGACTTCACAGTGAATTCACAATTTAAGGTAAAAATAACTGAAATGGAAAAAATTCAAGTCAACTATGCTTTCAGCTCAGCTACTTTGGTTTTAAAGGGATACTCAGGTGTTAGGAATACAAACCTGATATTCCTAACAAAAAAGCTCCTTCTGCCCACCCCATCCCTCGCATCCCATCCCTCCGGCCAATAAAGGATTAAGAAAACCTTTATTTACTTACCCAACCCCAGCACTGAAGTCCATCTCTTCCAATGTCACCCGATGAGGTGGAGAGGTGCGCATGCACGGCAAGAGCGCATTATGTCCTCCTCATAGGAAAGCATAGCATGTTTTTTCTATGTGCATTTTACTGATGCTGGAGGTCCTCATGCAGAGCGTGAAGATGTCCAGCGTCAATTAGGTAAATTAACCCCTTAATGACACAACTTCTGGAATAAAAGGGAATCATGACGGAATATATCTGTCGTCTGTCCTTAAGGGGTTAAAGTCGATTAGAAAGCAGGAAGCACCTCTATTGGCTGACTTAGAGGCTGGCTTAGTACTGCATGTAAATATTGCAGTTTCTCTAAAATTGCAATGTTTTACATTGCAGAAATTAGGGCAATAGGGACACTGTACCCATACCACTTCAATAAGCTGAAGTGGTCTGGGTTCCTAAATTGTCCCTTTAACCCCTTAACGCCGTTACGGCGTGCTATGCCGTCACGGGTTAAGTGGGCTTTAAAGCCGTTATGACGGCATAGCACGCCGTAACGGCTTGCAGCCCCAGGAGGTAAGTTATACTTACCTCCGCCGCGATCCGCTTCGGGAGGACTGCCTCACAGCCCAGGCAGCCCTCCCACGGCAAATGAGGCCCCCGGGGGCCATGTGATCGCTCTCAAAGAGCGATCACATGGCCCTCTATAGCTGGCTGTGGATCTGCCAGTCCCCCTGCTGGTGGGAAGTATAAAAAATAAATAAAAGACAAGTGTAAAAATAAATTAAATATATTTTTATATATATATAATATGTATATATATTATATATATAATATATATACATATTATATATATGTAACGTCATACAAAGTGTATTTTAATATTAATATAAGTATATATATTAATATTAAAATACACTTAGAATGGGGGCGTGGCTAACCGCCGAGCAAGATGGACGCTTGAATCTCTGCTCCGGCACGAGGGCTCCACTAAATCGCGATAATCATTGAGCTGAAACCTATATTTTGAAGAAAAACCTGATGGCCTCATCTAAAGCGAGGAAAGCTGCACTCAAAGCAGAAAAATTAAACTTTTTCGGCCACAAAACCTCCTATACAGCAGAGAGCATGCGGACGGCGGAACACGAGGGCGCGAAGGATGCTACTCCCAGCCCGATGCCGACAGGGCCGGAGACCACCAGGCCTATGGACTATTTAACCCAAAGCAGGTTCGAGCAGGCACTGGAAGCGATGGCAACGAGACTGATTTCCACATGGCAGGCAACGGCGGACCAGATAAAGAGGGAGGTGAGGGACCTCACGACCAGAACCTCAGTAGTTGAAACAAAATGTCAGGAGCTAGCCTCCACACAATCCGCAACATCGCAGCACCTACAGGCGCTAAGCTGCAAAGTGGAAGCCATAGAAATGCGCATGGCGGACCACGAAGATAGGGCTCGAAGAAACAACCTACGGCTCCGAGGGGTACCCGAATCAGTCCTCCCAGACGACTTGCAAGCACATGCAAGAGGCCTCATGAAGGCCTATGCCCCGGACATACCTGCGGACATGCTCTTGATAGACAGGATCCACAGGGTGGCGAAGCCTAAAAACCTACCTGACTCAATCCCACGCGACGTCCTCCTAAGAGCTCACTATTTCCACATCAAGGAACTGGTCCTTCGCTCGTACCGTAGTAGGGATGCCCCGCACGAGGACTTCCCATCGGTGCGCCTCATGGCGGACATTTCATCAGCTACTCTACGCCGGAGAAAGGACTACACCCAGATTACCACTACACTCCGTAACAAAGGCATACGTTACAGGTGGGGCTTCCCCACGAAGCTGATTCTGTCGAGGCAAGGGAAAACGTTTGTCATATCATCCCCAGAGGAAGGTCAGCAATTTCTGGACAAGTGGGGCCTACTAGGGGAGCCCCCTGAAGAGGATCCTTCAACCGACCGCAGATCATACCGACCAACGAGCATGAACTGACTTAACTCCCTAGGAGCGCTAATGGCGCTTACCGCAAGTATCATTGACTAACCACATATGTTCCTTCGCAAATAGGTTGCTATTTAACTGTATATGCATACTGTCTATATGCCACATATATTGCATGTTCTCCTTATCAATGTATAATTACCGCCTCCCTAGCGCCCCTGCGTGCATCTGCAAACCATCAGATTCTCCTACGTTGGGAATAATGCCGCAGGGGGGCCAGCTACACAACATACCTGCGATAAACTGTACTGTCAACCCTAGCATATTCCCTAGACCCGAGGTAATAATAATGCAAAATACCATTATACGTAGGATAGGTGGAGGCATGTAACAAGAGTAAAGTCAGGCCTGAAATCAGGGACAGACATGTATCTGCTATCTGTTTACTGCGCAACACACCCTATCATTACTAAGGCACCCGGCTTATTAATAATGTTAGCAAGAGTCAGGGGCTCAGCAAAAGATCCCATGCGGGGTATACCCAGGCACTGCTCACTCTACCCCACGGATAGGCACAACTCTATCCCCAGTTACAATGCTAAACCCCTGAGCTAGGGAAGACCAAAACCCCCTAAGACCTCTGCACCCTATGATGACAAAGGACGCCCGCGGGCCAGCAGACTTTCACTATGATTGAGGAAGCTAGGTATAACTAACACATCAAAAGGAATAGGACATGCAACAATCAATTAACCTATAAAGTTGAAGGTCATAATGCCGATTACTTGCCTCTTCGCAAAGTTATTTACTGTTATATGCTAATATTGTTATGTTACATTATCAGGTTACTTTACATTTTCGATATTTCACCACTTTTTACATATGGTTTCAGCTCTGCATCAAAACACAACTTGGAGCCCGATAGCCACGTACTTGGAAGCTCTAGCTCCACAACCCCACGGCGCGACTAGCGTGCCAGACCATACGGTCTCAGTACATAGTACCAGTGTTACCACAACTCCCCAACCCGCCCACACCACTACCTATACCCCCTCATCACCACAGTCACCAGAAGGAGCCAGTCAACATCACTGAACACACAGACAAATCACTTACACGCCACAACAGCATCATCGAACATGATCATTTACTCACATAACACCAAAGGCCTTAACACGCCACATAAACGGCGTATGCTACTTGAAGATATAAAGAGAATCAAAGCAGATGTGGTTTGCGTCCAAGAAACGCACTTCGTAACAAACAGGGTCCCTAACTTCGCCCGCAGAGAATACCCTACGCAATACCATGCAACTCACACCTCTAAATCCAGAGGGGTCTCTATACTGTTCCACAACTCCCTAACTGTAGAAACCCTACGAATCAAAAAGGACACTCAAGGAAGATACCTTATCTTACACTGTAGAATCAATAACCACCCATACGTCCTAGCATGTTTATATAGCCCCAATGACCACCAACGCAACTTTCTCCACAAGGTCCTCAATAAACTACCAAACGACACAAACGACCCCCAAATCCTATGTGGGGACTACAACCATACGATGGATACCCGCTTGGACTCGACAACCCCAAGCACCTCGGACAAACACTTTAAATTAGGCCCGAACAATAGGGCATTTGCAAAACTCATCCACGAAAACAGTCTGTACGACGTCTGGAGAACGAAACATCCCTCAGACAGAAATTACACATTCTTCTCACAAGTGCACAAGACGTACTCAAGAATAGATCATATACTAACCTCTGGCAACATGCTTCCCCGTATAGAAGATTGTTCTATAGGTAACATAGTGTGGTCCGATCATGCACCACTGACAATGACACTAAACACCAATTTCCTACACCGGGGTAAACCACCATGGCGCCTCAACGAATCCCTTCTCCTTGACAAAGACTTCACGGCATCAATGGCGTCGGAATTGGAAAACTTCTTCGAGACCAATGACAATTTGGAGGCCTCAATATTCTCAATCTGGCAGGCCCACAAAACGGTCATAAGGGGCCACCTCATCAGTCGAGCATCATACCTAAAACGCAAACGTGAAAAGGAACACTTGGAACTCTTAAGAAAACTGAGAGACATCACTTCTGCACACATGCTGAACCCTACGGAGGCTCAAGCAAAAGACATAGCAGACATCACCAATCAAATTAACACATTGACATTCCAAAAAACGTCACACACTCTAGCAAAACTGAAAATGAGAACGTACACCCAAGGCAACAGAGCAGGGAAGCTTTTAGCCAACCTACTTAAGAAACAACAGACTAATTCTAAAATACCACATCTAATCACAGCTGCAGGTGACAAAATACATAACCCACAAGACATTAACGACCGTATGGCAGATTACTACCACTCCCTTTACAACCTCAAACTAGACCCCAACCTACACCAACCGACCCCTAAGGAAATAGATGACTTTCTCAAAATGGTAGAACTCCCGACACTCTCCACCACCCAAAGGGATGACTTACAACACCAGATCACTATACAAGAAATCACAGACACTATCGCCTCACTCCCACCAGGGAAATGCCCGGGCCCAGATGGAATGACCAATGTTTACTACAAAACATTCGCACCAATCTTAGCACCCTACCTGCAAAAGGTATACCACCACGCCATACAAATAGGACAACTACCACAAGAGATGCTGATGGCCCATGTCGCCACCCTTCCCAAACCAGGGAAACCCCCGAACAGAAGCCAAAACCTACGCCCTATTTCCCTACTAAACACAGACATTAAAATCATAGCAAAAATCTTCTCCAACAGGCTAGCACGAATTATACCCTCCCTAATTCAGGAGGACCAGGTGGGGTTTGTCGGGGGCAGACAAGGAACAGACGGCACTAGGAAAACCCTAGACTTACTCTATGCGATACAAGAAAGCAAGAACCCCAGTGTCCTACTGTCCCTAGATGCCGAGAAAGCCTTTGATAGACTCCATTGGCCCTTCCTGAAAGCGGTACTTCAAAAATTCGAATTCCCACCACAGTTCCTATCCACCATTCAAGCACTATACTCCACACCAACGGCTAAGGTGGTCAATGGTGGCTTTGCCTCAAAACCGTTCACTATCTCCAACGGCTCTAGACAGGGTTGCCCACTCTCCCCACTACTTTACATATTAGCACTTGAACCCCTTACGCAACTAATAAGAAACAACCCGAATATACATGGGATAAAATCCAAAGGTCAAGAATACAAATTGTCACTCTTTGCGGATGATATCCTGCTCACGTTGGAGCAGCCGCATATATCTTTACCCAACTTTCACGACATCTTATCCCGCTTCAGTGCATGCTCATACTACAAGCTAAATGTCACCAAGACCCTAGCTCTAGGCATTCATATCCCAAAACAAGCCCTGACGGCTCTCCAAGAGAACTTTAAATACGATTGGAGACATGACCATATTAAATTCCTTGGAATCTACTTTACCCCATCAACCAACAAACTATTCAAAGCGAACTACACCAAACTACACAAAGAAATTAAAGCCCTGCTACACAGTTGGAAGGGGAAATACATATCATGGACCGGCAGGATAGCCTCGGTAAAAATGGTGATCATGCCAAAAATCCAATACTTATTCCGCTCACTCCCACTCAAGCTCACCAAAGCCTACTTGACGGACCTGCAACGTAGTATAAACAGGTTCATATGGGACTACAAGAAGCCAAGAGTGGCTATGACCACGTTGTACAAGCCCCATGATCAGGGCGGAATGGGGCTACCGGACATAGAGAAATACTACAGAGCAGCCAACATAACTCCAATCATTGCAGCATCACACCGACAAAACCCTTTGACTTGGGAAGACCTGGAGAAACACCATGCCAGGGGGATCTCCCTCCCAGCGTTAGCATGGATACCGAACAGCCACAGACCCAAACCATCAGAACTGTTACCTACCACCACACTAACTCTCTCAATGTGGGATGACTACTGCCGAACACAAGGAATAACAATACCCTTTTCATCAGCAACCCCGATTGAAACAATACGCCAACTTATTCCGGATTTTAATCACAAACTCTGGCAGAGACATGGCGTACACACACTATCACAAATACTACAAGGAAACCACCTCAAACCCTTCTCGGTTCTATGTGATGAATACAAGCTCACCAACACAGCAACCTTCTCCTATATCCAACTGCAATCATGGATTAATCTCAACAGACCACAACAGACTACAACCACACCGGACCCACAATGGGCTAAATTAATACAAATATGCACCAAAGCTAAACCGGCAACGAAACTCATCTCGCAGATCTATGCCTCCGCAAACTCCGAAACTATGATGACACCGACCTCCTTCCAAAGGGCATGGGAAAAGGACATTGGCCAAAAACTCACACAAGATCAATGGCGAACTATATTTCAAGCCAATAAAAAACTTACCCTCTGCACAACACACATAGAACTCTCACGCAAAATACTATATAGATGGTACCTAGTCCCAACAACACTCAAACACAGCTACCCGAAAGCAACAGATACATGCTGGCGATGTCAAAAAGACCGAGGTACCTTACTGCATATATGGTGGCAATGCCCGTCACTGTTACAATATTGGACACAAGTCATAGAATTGATACTGAACTGCACCAAACTACGTATCTCCCCCACACCAGAAACACTCCTACTATTACTATTACCTCCAACACAGCATATACACACTAAATATCTATTATACCACATCTGTATAGCGGCCCTTGCTACCATTAGCAAAAACTGGAAACAACCTAAAGCCCCAACGATCACTCAATGCATCACAGCTATAGAAACATCCAAGAAGTATGAAATGATGGCACGGAAATCCAGCAGGACGAATCCCTACTGGATTGAAGCATGGAATCTTTGGGACCGAAACAAGCCACCGAAACCACACTGAAACGCTGATAACGAACCCTCCGCAAAATGATAAGTCTCCGCGACTGGAGGCAACCTAGAAACGCACATGCTGGCTCACATACACACACACACACACCACACACATGCACCGCACACACTTAGCACCTACACTGAGACCGTACACGATGATGATACAACAAAATTCTGCATTCACACAACCACCGACCCCACACGCTTCATACACCCACCCCCCTCATATCCCGACCCTATGAACCCCAATATGTCCACCACCGAAAATGAGGACTGCCCTACACCCATTATCCACAATAACCCGACCCACAAAAGAAGTCACAACACACAGAAGCACAAGACGGCTTACTTTAAATTTGTATACACCTGGGCAGGAATTCCTCTCAATGGGAAATGTTGAATATGGATATGGGCATAATCCCCTTGTCTCCCTCTTGCCTTCTGTACCCTCCTACCCCTAAGCATGATATTATTGACATACTGTGCATGAATATAAGCTAAACCCTTCCCTTCTTGCCTTCTGTACCCCTTACCCTTGACTGCAAAATAAAAATAAAAATTGTCAAATTCAAAAAAAAATACACTTAGAATGACGTTACATATATATAATATGTATATATATTATATATATAATAGATGTACATATATATATTATATATAAATACGTATAATTAAAATAATAAATAAATTAAATAATAAAATAAATAAATAAAATATTGAAACAAAATTTAATATAAATTATATATGCATATGTAATTTCATTCTAACTGTATTTTGTTAATAATATATATATATCGGTAACAAAATACACTTAAAATGACATTCTATATATATCTATATATATATAAAATACAAATAACCGCAAATATATATATATAGATAAATACATATAATTACATAAAAGATTACATCAGTATACACGTAGAATTTAAATACCTATAAATGCATATATATTAAAATTCTACATGTATATTTAAATAATCTTTTAACGTAATTATGTGATTTGATTAATTAAAATTTGATTGACATGCATGACAACACAGGGAGAAAGTGCAGAGAATTTAATTCGCAAGCACTATATTTGACCCTGTAACTCTCCAAGACACCATAAAACCTGTACATAGGGGGTGCTGTTTTACTCGGGAGACTTCGCTGAACTCAAATATTCGTGTTTCAAACTGGTAAATTGTATTACAACGATGATATTTTAAGTAAAAGTGACGTTTTTTGCATTTTTTACAAGCGAACTGCACTTTTATGGTCTATATTATTGTTGTAATATGTTTTACTGTTTTAAAACACTAATATTTGTGTTTAGTGAAGTCTCCCGAGAATAACAGTACCCCCCATGTACAGGTTTTATGGTGTTTTGGAACGTTAGAGTCACATATAAGGCTTGCATTTCATTTTTTTCACATTGAAATTTGCCAGATTGGTTATGTTGCCTTTGAGAGCGTATGGTAGCCCAGGAATGAGAATTACCCCCATGATGGCATACCATTTGCAAAAGTAGATAACCCGAGGTATTGCAAGTGGGGTATGTCCAGTCTTTCTTAGTAGCCACTTAGTCACAAACACTGGCCAAATATTCGTTTTTTGCTTTTTTCACACAAAAACAAATATGAACGCTAACTTTGGCCAGTGTTTGTGACTAAGTGGCTACTAAAAAAGACTAAACATACCCCACTTTCAATACCTTGGCTTGTCTACTTTTTCAAATGGTATGCCATTATGGGGGTAATTCTCATTCCTGGGCTACCACACCGTCTCAAAGGTAACATTACCAATCTGGCAAATTTCAATTTGAAAATGGAATGTTCTATATTTGACCCTGTAACTTTCCAAAACAACATAAAACCTGTTAATGGGGGGTACTGTTTTACACGTGAGACATCGCTGATTACAAATATGTGCATTTTTTTTGCAGTAAAACAGTATTATGACATTCAC
The DNA here is from genome assembly GCF_036172605.1 of Pelobates fuscus. Taxonomy (NCBI): domain Eukaryota; kingdom Metazoa; phylum Chordata; class Amphibia; order Anura; family Pelobatidae; genus Pelobates; species Pelobates fuscus. Next base: position 105,958,040 of record NC_086327.1, on the reverse strand, counting down.
AGTTAAAATGTCAGACGGAAATGCAAATTTAAAAAAAATCTTATTTTCTCACATTCTTTTTACTTTTATTCATAATAAATTATGTTCCATATATGAATAGTTAATGATAGATTAAAGCCCTGTTTCTCCTGAACAAAATGATATATAATAAGTGTGGGTGCATATAATTTGAAAGAGGGGAACTACGGTTGGACAGACACATAGCCAGGGCCGGATTAAGAGCACACTGGGCCTGGTGCTGACAATTATGATGGGCCTAATTACGGAATCTTATCGACCAAAAACATTAAAACAATCATACCTCCCAAGCGTCATGTATCTGATGGAGATGGTGCTGGAGGGAAACTCATAGGATGCAGCTATAAGAAAACACATACTCTATGCTAATCTCTCTCTAATTTATATCTTTCATCTTTCAATTAAATCCATAACCCTTAACAGCAGTGTCCAGTGAAGCAGGCAGTCAATGGGCGGGGTAAAAGGGTGGCCACTGGTGCGAATCACGTGACCAGACCTGCCAAAAGGGGAGAACATGCCCAAAAAGGGAGCATGTCTCTCCAAAGAATTTGAAGGACAGCCTGGCATGAATGCATGTCAGGCTGCCCGCCAATCATGCAGGCTGTCCAACTAAGGGCATACTATGCAGGCAGCACCCTGAGCTTGACATAAATGCGTCTAATGATGCGCTCACTCCATGCTTTCTAAGGACTGTCCCCTAGCACTCGCTGGTCCACTTGTCTCCTTACCTTCTTACTAGCAGGCAGAAGTTCCTGGTATATAGTCTGAGACAGATAAAAAGTGTATGTAGTGAGTGTAGATGAATAGAGACATGCCACAGTGTTAGAGAGACCAACGTCTGCATTACTTAAACTAATTTTATTGTCAGCCAGTCCACACAAGTTTTGTTCCCATACATCCCTCTTAAGCTTCCAAACTTAAAGGGACACTATAGTCACCAGAACAACTACAGCTTATTGTATTTGTTCTGGTTAGTAGAATCATTCCATTCAGGCCTTTTGCAGTAAACACTGTCTTTTCAGAGAAAGTAACACTGGCTACTCCTTAGATGGCTGCTAGAGGTGCTTCCTGGGGCAGTACTGCCTAGTGTGGAGCACTGCCATTCAGTGTCTCTACCCTCTGCATGCAGACACTGAACTTTCCTCATACAGATGCATTGATTCAATTTATCTTTATGAGGAGATGCTGATTGGCCAGGGCTATGTTGGACTTGTGCTGGCTCTGCCCCTGATCTGCCTAGTTGACAGTCTCAGCCAATCCTATGGGGAAGTATTGTAATTTGCTCAGACCACCACTTCTGATGATGTCAGCAGACAGTCAGTTCAGAGGCAGAGCCAGCAGCTGCAGACTTGAATACAAGTTATATTTTACTATACTTAGGGAGGCAAGAAGGGGGCAGGGTGGTGGTTTTAACATAATAGGGTCAGAAATACATGATTGTGTTCCTGACCCTATAGTGCTACTTTAAGCAAGAGTATGTGAAGAGTAGTTAAGGTTGCCACCTTTCTTGGAACAAAATACCAGCCTTAATCCTTTGTATAATCACAAGGAGTGACATCAGAGAAAATTCTGTAAAATCACCAACAAACTACTCACAGTTTGATTCTGCTGTATAGATGGATTGCTCCCAGTGTCTCAGTCTCGCAAGTCACCCAGTGTCTCAGTGTCCCTATGTATCACAGTGTCAGTGTCCCCATGTCGCCCAGTCCCCTAGTCTCCCAGTGTCTCAGTGTTCCCATTTCTCCCAGTGTCTCAGTGTGTCCCCATGTCACTAGGACACTGAGAGACCTGGGGACACTGAGAGACCCGGGGACACTGGGAGACATGGGGACACAGACATTTAGGGAAACTGGGAGAAATGGGGACACAGACACTAGGGACACAGACACTGGGAGACATGGGGACATTGAAACATTTGGGGACACTAAGACACTAGGGACACAGACACTGGGAGACTATGGGACACTGGGAGACTATGGGACACTGGGAGACTATGGGACACTGGGAGACTATGGGACACTGGCTGGGAGACAGACACTTGGGACACTGGGAGACATGGGGCAGTTGTGGACATAGACATGGTGACACTAGGCACACAGAGACATGGGACACAGACACTGGGAGACTTGGGGACACTGAGACACTAGCGACACTGGATGGGGAACACTGGGAGAAACCGCGTCCCCATGTGTCTCAGCATCCCCTTTTGTCTCAGTGTCCCCAAGTGTCTCAGTGTTCCCAGGTCTCCCAGTGTCTGTGTCCCCATGTGTCCTAGTGTTTGTGTCCCCATGTGTCTCCTAGTGTCTGTGTCCCCCTATGTTCCCTAGTGTCTCAGTGTCCACATGTGTCTCAGTGTCCCCATGTGTCCCTGCTGCCTTCCCCCCCCCCATCCCTCACTTATCTGAGCTGTAGAGCCGCTGTCTGGACTCTGTGCTGTGTTGCTGGTCCCCACGGATCAGTGAGTAGTACAGAGAGGCAGGGATATGCATAGACATAAAATACTAGACGCCGCATTGACTGCTACTTCCTATTGGCGCTGATGAGCCGCAGGGCCGCCATCTTGGATCGGTCACAGTGTGATCTGCAGCATAGACATATATAGAATATATATGTCTATGATTTGCAGAGCAAGGTCCTCAAAGTAAACATGGTTAGTCTTAAAATCCACCTGGAGGGTGTATAGATCCAGTAGCATGATGTTTAATCCTGGGATATTAAATAAAATTAACTGACATTTGCTGCTTTAAGACCTCTGTGGTTATTTACGTTATCGACTAAGTTTACTCAATACATTGAAATTATTTGAATTTCCAGATTGAAACTATGCGTTGCATTTGGATTTAGGTTTGCTAAAATTATAAGTTTAGTGAACTAACCCCACAATCCCTAATCTTAATATACATGTTCTAAAGTGGGACTGGATCTTTGCCTGATTTGTAATGTATTTACTTTTCACCTATTTTTAACTAATATGGATTTTGGAACTGTGCAAAATAAAATGTAGATATTTACAACTCTTTATTATTGTGAGCTCTGTCTTTTGCACTTTGAAGTCCGCATGGAGAGAGCATAAAGAGAATAGGAGAACAAACAATCACATCACTATTTACTAAAGTGAGATTTGTCACTAAGGCAAAGTAAATTAAAAAAAATTAGGGACAGAAGTCCTAATATATAGACATATATGCCACACCGGGTGACCGGCCCAAAATGGCGCCCGCATTTCATGGCCCCCCGAGGTCAATGCGGCGTCTAGGTATTATATGTCTATGGGGATATGCTGTAACTTCATATCCCTGCCTCTCTCCACACACAATGACCCCTACTGGCCGGTGCTGGTATTGCAGAGTAATCTCCACTTATTCTGAGAGAAATACCTGCATTTGTATTGCCAGTATTACTGCAATACCGGCACGGCCAGGCAGTCTCAAATACCGTCTGTGCCAGTAAAATACCAGTCAGGTGGCAAACCTAAGAGTAGTATGTGTGTTAAAAAAAAAAAAAAAAAAAATTTTTTTTTTTTCAATGGGCCTATTCCATGGGCCTGGGCCTGGAGCTGCAGCTCCATCAGCCCCTATGTTAATCCGGCCCTGCACATAGCGCAAATTCCAGTTTTTGTTTACGTTTTGTTTTGATCAGAATGTGCACTATTGACTCCGTCCTGAAGGGGTTAAATTTGAAATTCACTTTGAATTAATTTTGAATTTTCTCTTTAGTGAATAATCCCACTAGTGTTTATTCATGTCAGGAGAATGGTAGTTTCACCACTATTAAGGTTATTCACAAAAGTGAGAATTCAAAGTAAATTTCAAATTTAAGGCCAGAATAGCTGTTTTGAAAGCACAGCTGACTTAGAGAACTTTTCTAGTTCGGCTATTTTGACCTTAAATGTAAAATCCTCATTTGGTGTTCTCACGTTAATGAATAACCCTGTATATTTTTGGTACAAAATATGCCATCCTGTGGACTTTCATAGTATTGCTAACATTGCCACTAAGATTCTGGGTTCACATTCTGAAACTGGCCACATGGATGCCATGTGACCACAGCTACCGTGGGACAGTCTATTTGCTTCTTTAATATTAAATAGTAATCAGTCAGTCACCATATAAATATAATACCAGATGTACAGTTTAAATTATGCAATGATATTGATTCACATACACAGCTTGCAGTTTGGGCAGCGTTTAAAGGGAGTATGGGTGTAGTTCGGGAGGGATCACAAGATGCTCATTTAACAATGTGTACACTTTTAAGATCATTATTTATCACTGTGTTTTATACATCAATAAAACACTTTTTAATATTGCAAAAACTGTTCAATATGTTTTTTCATGGCATTTTTATTCTATATACAGACAGTGAAACCTCGGAACTCGAACGTAATCCGTTCTCGAGGGCTGTTCGAGTTCCGATTTGTTTGAGAACCAAATAAACATTTCCATTAAGAATTAATGTAAATGTTATTAATCTGTTCCAGACACCCAAAATTACAGCATTTAAACACAAATTTTACAGTATAATAATGCCTTACATGCATAAAAAAAACATATAGGAAAAAAATAATAAACACAATGTGCAGTAAATAAAATAAAAATGTAACTTCACTTCACCTGTAATGATGAGAGTTGATGGCGTAAGTGGAAAGGAGAAGCAATATTATTGGATGGGGATAGGTAACTGTTCTTCTGGCATTTAAAATGTGTCTAAAGTGAGACATAGCTTTAAAATTGAACATGTTTGTGGCATGATTATCGCTCGTGTACCGACACATTTTTTTCTCAAAATTTTTGTTCGACTACCAAATAGTTCGAGTAAGGGACCGTTTGAGTTCCAAGGTTCCACTGTATTAGTAATATTGTGAATAATTATTGAGAGTTGTAAAACTCTGAAGGCTTGATCCCCACTGTCATGTGTTGCCAATCTCAAGTTGTCACGTTGGCAAACTGTATGAAAGGTTTCTCATGAATTTTGAATAAAACCAAAAATTGCAATGGCATTGAAAGCGGAAACTTCACCAATATGTGAAATTTGCGCATTGCAAAAATTCTGAAAATCACCAATAACTCGTGTTATCCATTAAAATTGATGCTACGTTTTCTTTTAAATGTACAGTAAAGATTCAGCAGTTGGCATCACAATCCAGTTTTGGCCAGGCACAGCCAGGGAACACATCGCACTGCAGGGGGAGAAACAGAAATAAAATGTACATTTCTATGACATGAAAATCCATCTGAATGAATAAATACTTTTAAGCTGAACTATTATTTGAGACGTGCCTGTTACATAAATAGCTCCTTTTTACACTAAAGGGTCACTCCATGACCATTTCAGTGATTTGAAGTGGATATGGTGCCTAGAGTTAAACCATTTTGCTGACGGAGGTGTAACTCTACCCCAGGCAGCATCAATGGGGTGTTTAAGCGCTCACAGACAATCAATAAGCTGCATTTGTCTTCAGAGCTGCAGAAGCCGGGTGTCATAAACTTTGCCTTGGAAGAAACCCAATAAGAGGGCAAACCATTGTAAAACGGTTCGCCCACTTAAAGGGAATGAAGTCAAATCTTAACCTCTACAACAGGCCGTAGTGATTATGATAGTTAAAGTAACCCTTGATATTTTGTCTTTAAACTGTTAATGGGTTATCACTGAGATTCACCAGTAAATGCATAAACCGTTTTTTTTAAACTAGCAGGATACAATTTATCAGTTCGCTTAACATTGTGCACGGTGAGCAGAGACTTATGGGAAATTTAACCCAAGGCTGGACATTCCGTATGTAGAGCTTGAACATTTTCTTTTTTCAGTCACAGTCTAGTAACCCCATGGATTTACAATCTTGGAACTTACATCCAGTTCTTGCTCTTCAAGTAAATGGTAGATGTTATCAAGAGAGAGTATGACTAATGATCACATACATACTGTACCGGGCTGTGTACACCCAAACCTGATAACCTCTTGCCTAATGTAAACTGCGCACATTGTCTAGTAATCCGGCTGATCGGAAAAACAGTAAGTTTACTTAGTGTTCACTAGGACACACGGCTGTTTTGGCAACAGTGAAGGTGTAAGTAAGGTTGAAGGTGGGTGCTATGAATTTTAACATCACGAATCCAAGAAATGTTGACAGAGAATATCAAAATTAGAGATTAATTGTATTTGTTTAACTTTCTTCTGTTAAATAAAACACATTAGTAACCCCTTAGTGACCAAACCGTTTTTCATTTTTCTTACCGTTAAAGGACCACTATAGTGCCAGCAAAACATACTCATTTTCCTGGCACTATAGTGCCCTGAGGGTGCCCCCACCCTCAAGGCCCCCTCCCGCCGGGCTCTAGGGGGTGGAAGGGGTTAAATTTACCTCTTTCTCCAGCGCTGGGCGGGGAACTCTCCTTCTCCATATTGCCGTCATCGGCTGAATGCGCATGCGCGGCAGGAGCCGCGCGCGCATTCAGCCAGTCAATAGGAAAGCATTATCAATGCTTTCCTATGGACGCTGGCGTCTTCTCACTGTGAAAATCACAGTGAGAAGCGCGGAAGCCCTCTAGCGGCTGTCAATGAGACAGCCACTAGAGGCTAGATTAACCCTATTATCGACATAGCAGTTTCTCTGAAACTGCTATGTTTATAGAAAAAAGGGTTAACCCTAGCTGGACCTGGCACCCAGACCACTTCATTAAGCTGAAGTGGTCTGGGTGCCTATAGTGGTCCTTTAAGGACCAGGGCTATTTTTACAAGAAATGCAACTTTTACTGACAATATCATCGCTGTAATATGTTTTACTGTTTTGAAACACTATTATTTGTGTTCAGCAAGTCTCCTGAGTATAACAGTACCCCCCATGTACAGGTTTTATGGTGTTTTGGTTAGTTACAGGGTCAAATATAGTGCTAGCAAATTAAATTATCTGGATTTAAAGCCTGGGTTGTCAGGCAGGTTCCCCAAATTGCAATCAATAAAATTACTTAATTATGTAAAATATTACATAAATATGCAGGTAGAATTTAAATATATATACATATTTATATATTTGAAGTCTACGTGTATATTTATGAAATTATTTATGTAATTATGTATATGTACATGTGTATATTTCGTATTATTTTTTATTTATTTATATATATATATATTCATTCTAAGTGTATTTTAATATAAATATATATATATATTTATATCAAAATTCAGTTAGAGTAAATTACATATATATATATATTTTTATTATTTGTAATTTTTTTAAATGTATTTTTAATTAATTATGTATTTTTACAATATATATATACAATATATATAGTTATTATATATATATTTATATATACACATGTGTAATTTAATTATATGTGTATTTTTATATTAATATATGTATATATTAATATAAAAATGCACTTAGTATGACAAAATATATATAAGATTTATATACATACAGTATATTGTTATTTTGTTTTTAAATTACTAAAAAAAAAATGTATTTAACAGATGCAGGGAGACAGCCTGTCAGTTCAGGCAATCCTCCTGCAGGCAGATGCCTGGACGCCTATTGGGGCCATTTATATCAAAATACAGTTAGAATAAATTACATATATATATTTTTTTTTATTATTTTAAAAAAATGTAAAAGTATTTTTAATGAATTATGTATTTTTTATAATATATATATATAGTTAATATATATATATATATACACACATGTGTATGGCCCGCGGGGGTCTAATTTGCCGAGGGGGGACTGTCTGGGCTGTCAGACAGCCCCCCCAGAACGTGAGGAACATTGATCGCTGGCGGGGGAACGGCGGCGATCGGGTAAGTAATTAAGAATGCCACGGACGTACTAGGCACGTCCGAGGTCCTTAAGGAACATTATGTCGGACATACCTAGTACGTCCGCGGTCGGGAAAGGTTAAACTGGAGTGCAGGCTATTCTGACACACTACCTTTTATCACCACTAGTTTACATTCCTTGTATTGAAATATATTTTAGGCATATCCTTAAAGAATCATTTGCAAAGACATTGATGATGAGATCACCACGTGGAGGCGCTCTTCTGAGGGAGCAGTAGATGTGAGTTATACTTATCTGATGCTATCCCCCCATAGGCAAGCAAGATAATGCCTTGTTCCTACAGCTGTTGATAGCGACAGTTGGGGGGTTTGAAAGAACTTGATGGTGGATTCCCTGGATTTTTGCAAGTTTTGTCAACATAAGGCTTTACCGTAAGACAACATAGTCCCTACTCTGTCTTACGATATGTTTCCACTTGATCAGCATTTAATAAAGAGAATGATTTAACAAAGATAATAAAGTTTGGGGTGACAAGGCCACATTAACCCCCACAAGAAAAAAGAATTGCTGGTTTCTGTAAAGGAACACTCCAAGCACCGTAACTACCCAGCTTGCTGTAGTGGCTGTGGTGGTGCCAGGACTGCATTGGCCTGCTCTCAGTGTATGCAGTCAAACTGTTACCTGGGGTCCGCCAGGCACTGGTCGCCAACCTTACATTGGTAGAGCCACAACTAGACCTCTCTCTAATAGATGCAAGGATAGGATTGTATATTCTGAAGAAGTAGGGCACTCTCCTACGAAACGCGTTAGACAAGACACAGTGATTCATCAGGACTGAGTTCCAGCATACTGAGTGTTTACCAGCAGAGAACCGTATTCGCACAGGACCTTTGGCGCATTTGCTGAGTGGAGCCGTTTGCAGAGCACGTCCCCTGGAGAGAGATCTTTATCGGGACGCACACAGAGAAGCCCGCCGTCCTCACCGGCAGCAGGATTTCTAAAGCTCATCGGCCGACGCCAATCCACATCAATCCCAGCCAAATCCAAGGGTTTCTACACTTTTCTGAGCCTCATTAGACTGGTAACAACTGTATGAACTGTTCCTGAATTATATTTTTATATATTCTCATCTTTTTATCAATTAACTGGTTTATGTTATACACATCCAGTTTGTACCATTGCTTTCTACTTTCTAGTGATACATTTTCTGTATTACCCTAGCATCCAGTTCCTTATACTGTACTGCTACTATATTTTTAAACATTTGAATCGCATCTTTGAAATATACAAAGTATAATATTTGGAGCGGATATCAACTACCCTGTTTTATATCAGGGATAGAGATATTTGCACTGCACATATCATCGGCTGCATTTTTTTTTTTTTTTAATATTTCGTTTTTATTGTGTTTCAGCACTTGTGTCACATTGCTTTCAAAGCGGAATGTATAACAGATAAACATTATAAACATTATAAACATCCTTCCATGGTATAGTTTAACCAGATGTTACAGAGAGTGCAGCTTTACGGCCATATCTTGGTTTGCAAGTCACATATAAAGGGAGTAGGAACATTGGATGGCAGCAGGTGTCTTATCGCTGTAGTCTGGTGGGTATATAGGCAAGCCAAATCTGGCTATTTTGGATACCGTGTGTGAGTACTAGGAAGGGTTTAACCCCTTAAGGACACATGACATGTGTGACATGTCATGATTCCCTTTTATTCCAGATGTTTGGTCCTTAAGGGGTTAAAAATAAAAATATGATACGAAAGGGAGGGGGTAACTAGTGTTGGGAGGGGAAGGGAATGTGAGTGGGGGGAGGAGTTTGGAATGCTGCATCACCACATCGGCTGCATTTTTACTATTCACCTATTTCTATTTTTATCATTTTTGCATTAATATATTTTTTATTTTATTTATTTTTATTTTATTTTAATTATTATTATTTTTTATTTTTATTTTATTTTATTTATTTTTTCTATTCTTTCTCTCTGTTTTTATCTGTTGCTTATTCGATTCATCTTTTGTTTTTACTATCATTCTACCACTTTTCCCTCTGTTTTATTTTATTTTATCTTTGCCACTAGATCTGCCACGCATACTATGTTAGTTTTCTTAAAGGCATACCACACATTTATTATACCTTAAAGTCGCAGCACGCATTTATATACCTGTAATTTCTATACTTGTACCTTCTACCATACCCAGCCAACATCATAGGTTAGCTCCTGGTATCTGCATACTATAGCAGAGTGTTCTATTTATGTATAGGTTTTAGTGAATCCCTATTTTCCAGTTTTGAGCGACCTACTGTTAGTCAGACTCCCTCTCCCCTGGGCATTACATTAGGTATACCAGAACTGTTTATTCGTATATTGGAGTGTGCCTGCCAAAAGAGCTCGTGCTGTTTGCACAAATGGGCAGATTTGGACAGCAAAGAAGGGAGTAAAAAGTTCTTATCTGATGTCAGTCAGAAAGCTTCAGTATTTTTTGTCTTATAATTGCTGTGATTTTTTTTGTCTTATAGCTGCAGTAATTGTTTGTCTTATAGTTGCAGTGATTTCTTTTTGTCTTTTAGCTGCAGTAATTTTTTGTCTTCTAGCTGCAGTATTTTTTTGTCTTATAGTTGCAGTGATTTTTTTGTCTTCTAGCTACAGTATTTTTTTGTCTAATAGCTGCAGTAATTTTGTTGTCTAATAGCTGCAGTAATTTTGTTGTCTAAAAGCTGCAGTGATTTTTGCTCAACACTACATTTACAAACAATTTAGTGCAGGGACATAGGGCAGAGCGACTGCCTTCCTGCCTGCAATGTGAGTTGGTTGTTATGGTGTATGGAGTGTTTCTTTAAGCTGATACTTTGCAGTCTGGCAGATAGTTTCTCCTGGAAGCCCTGTGTCAGAATGCCACGATAAATCACTTCAAACAATGTATTTCTACTGCTCGGATTAAAAGACTAGCAAAGCATTACATTACACCATTTGGCACTCAGCATTCACCATGGTCATTATTGGTTTGTGTGAGGCTGCTTGGCCATAAAAAGATATTCCCATTTTCCTGTATCCCAATGAACAGTTCTTGCGCCACCATCACTCCAGTGTCCGTTTAGAACCCACTAGAGAGCAGTGCATATGACAACATGATCTTTATGGGTCTTTGGTTCTTGGCAGACCCCGTTCCATGAGCTGGTGTGACACTTACAGTTCGCTAGGTAAGTTCTCATCTAAAAATTTGGAGAACTAAATTATCATAAGGTGTCTTGTTATAACAGTTACGTAGCAAGTCGTAAGCTCCGCAGTCCAGGCCATCATGTTTGCCTATGGAGATAGAATAGCTACGTGCTTTCTATTTTACTGCTGTCAGCAATGGATGTGTCAGAAATATCCGAAAACCACTAATTGGAAGGCTACATAGTGTATCTTGTTGGATAAGGATTCAAGATCTTTCCTACATACCTCTCTGCCTGTCAGGCTATCTCTGCTATTTACAAAGTCTGTTGACAGTTTGTGTATTTACTGTTGTTTGTGCATTTTAACCTTTTTGCAATCTCGTACTGATCTGCTGTATGTGCCAACGTGGCCAGTGTACCAATTCAGTTCAAAGGATATAGAGTAATTCTGATTTACAATATAGAAACATGGTAGAATTCATTAACAATATAGAAACATGGTAGAAAATATGCCTGTACGTGTCATCAGATCACATGTGTGACAGGAAGATGATATAAAAATAGCTGTGCGCAGGTTTCTGCATTCAATGCAGTGTAAATGTTTAAAGGTCTTCACCTAAAGCAGGAATGCTGCAATAAAGAATGATGAAAAGTGTCAGAAGACACTTGTCCCTTACAGGTATCCTGAAAAACAGTGGACAAGCACAAATGACTGCGATATATTATAGATATCTTAAAAAAAAATGGGATTCACAAATCACTTCTACTTTAAATTATGTGACATAAGAGAACAACCTTTACAACCTGTAAAATTAATTAAATTAGTTCATACTAAAAAATCACCGGCGTGGGCGCGTCAATATTTTTCCAAATTCCTAACAGTCGTTTTTTTCTTCTTCCTGGAGTTGATTCATTACTGTATTCTAAAGGGTGCATGAGACTATAAAACAGGACTTTATATCGGGTCCAGTAAAATAACTGGAATCACATGGTGTGAATGCAGATGTGACTTTTATAAGCTTCCATTGCAGAATAATATGAAGATGAGAGTAATCTCACTAATCAATGATTGACAACCGGACGGCTTACCATTCGGAAAGGAACGCTGAACCTTTGTAAAAGCTGTAGTCCTCGTTTTAAGTGTAACTTGCTTGTTAGATGGAATGCAAAAGCTCTCATTTACATACAATCCCTAAAGCAAATTAAGACGAAAAATATATTTTTCTGAGTTGAAGACTTTTTCCAATTTGATTAATTTTAGCCTAAAATTTGTAAATCTGCTATCGTTGTTCAACAACTGTGATATTAATAAATAACTCCATGAGTCTTGTGGGTTTCATTGAAGTGTTTAGTTTTGAGAGTAACTGGTCTGATTTTTGTGACCAAAGATGGCTCATTTATCTTCTGGATAGACTGTGTGATAACTGAACCTCTGACTTTTTGTAGGAATCCTCTACAGCGCATTGTAGTGCTTTTGGTGCTACGAGCGCCCTACGGTAAGTAGTCAAACCCTTTAGAATGGTTTAACTTCATACCTGTGGTCCATTGGGGGCAGTCCCTACCTCCTTTTAGAAGCCAGGATTGCCAAAAGCACCTGTTTAGGAGCCAGCTTTAGCTCTCCTGAGTTAAGCCATGCACCTCCAGGCCTAACTCAGACAGAGAGCTTCTGGCTCTACTGTATGCTGTAGTTAAGACATTGGGCAGTGCCCGGCAGAACCCAGGTGAGAAGTCAATTCATTCTAAAATGGTTTAGCTACTTACATTGCATGATGGAGGGTTGTCAGCTCCCCTTGTAGTGGTTATGGGATTCCTTTAATCATGCACTATCGTTGATTTATACAAGTAACTTCATTAATGATAATATGCTAAGCTAAGGTTCTGATAAGAATGTAAAAGGAACATTCCATTATATAGAGTATTGAGTCACTTCAAAGAAGTGACTCTCAGTGGCAGAAGTACCAGAGTCATGATGGTCACTATTGTGACTGAGCCCTGGAGTTCTGCCTATCAGGGGGGCACAGACCAGGCAGTGGTCCCTCTTGCAAAACAAAACAATTACATTACACAGCAACTGGCCACTGAGGGTGGGGGGGTTGTTGAGCTCTTCATTCATGTGTGCCGCAGAGGCGCGTCAAGCTGTCATTTCAGAACTCATTGCCTCGCACTTACCTCTTCCTGCACGGAGACAACAAATTCTGGCTGAGCTGCCCCCTAACCTGCTAAAAGCACCCCTCAGTCCCCAGGATGCCCACAACCCTTAGAAGTGCAGGGGAAGCAGCAGAAGGCTCAGAGCCAGAAGTAGTGGCACACAGGATGAGGGCGAGTGATATACTATGCCTAACATCTCCCTGCACACATATAAGGCTGTCTCTCCTTCTCTGTCTCCCTCTACCTATACTAAGTGTGTCTCTTTTCCTCTCTCTGTCTCTCTTTTCCTGCCTTTGTGTATCTCTTTCTCTCTTTCTTTGGCTCGCTGTCTCTGGCTCTCCTTTTTGTGGGTCTTTCTTCCTCCCACCTTCCTGCTCTGTCTCAGTCTCTCACTTTCCCTTCCTGGCTCTCCTTCTTTCTGTATGTATCTCTCGGTCTCTCCCTCTCCCTCTCTGGCTCTTCTTTCTGTATGTATCTCTCTGTCTCTTACTCTCCCTTCCTGGCACTCATTCTTTAACTCTTCTTTATGTGTGCCTGTCTCCCACTCAGCCAACCCCACACACTATCACACTCAGCCAGCCTCGCACATCCAACTATAAACATACATATCTCAATAAGTCAACCAGCACACAATCACACTCAGCCACCACAATCATCCCACTCATTAAGAAGGAGTGTCAATAGGGCCCAATGGTTCTTAGTTACGCCCTGGAACATCTATTATAAGCTATTAAGCAAACAGTGTCAGTTTATTTACCAGTCCCAAGGTATGTATACATTCCTGGTTCCATTAATGTTCTGCTATCCCAGCTGTGTAGAGAGGAGAAATCTTAAGACCACATTTGGGACAACAGAGGACAGAAAACAAATGTAAAACTGTGCAATACTAAAAATGAAGTGTATCAGTAAAGTTGTATACTCAGTAGAATCCACAATGACTCCTTATGAATCTGTCAGATGGAGTCATAGAACATAGTTATTGTTTGCAAGCACAATTAAATGCAGTGTATGCTCCACACCACAGCTTAGATCAGGGATAGGCAACCTTCGGCACTCCAGATGTTGTGGACTACATCCCCCATAATGCTCTCACAACCAAAATGCTAGCAAAACATCATGGGAGGTGTAGTCCAAAACATCTGGAGTGCCAAAGGTTGCATATGCCTGGCTTAGATCCTTTCTGGATTAGATTCCCTTAAAATCAAGTAATAAACTCTGATGTCACTATAGATCATGTAATGAAAAGCTTTCCCCATTCATACGCATTGCACATTATGGAGGCCTTGCTAGTAGCAATGACTACTAAGATCAATGCATGAAATAATAAATTGGTATGAAGCGCTTAGTCCTATGGAGCAATAGCTTTCTGACCATTTTGTTTCTTTGTTGTTGATATGATCACGTTTGCGCACTAGTGACCGGCTGACAAATACCAATTTCACGCCATAAATGGACAACTAGTGACGCTCTTGTTCTATATGTTTAAATCCCTGAACTTGGTTGCCAAAACACTGAGTTGCATACACACAAACATAGTTATTTTGGAATGAAGGGCAGTGTGCATTCTGTATGTGTCATGTGATTGTACATGTGAATTTTGCATTTAAAGCCCCACTAACTAACTGCTAATAGATATCCTGCTTCCTTTGCGTGAAGTCAATAGAATTATCCCCAGAGTCTTTTAGTCTCTTGTTCCATCTGAACTTCATTCACAAATTATTATTGAATGTACTAATTGTACATTAATGGAATGGCAACCTATGGACTAGAAGCCAAGCCATCTCAAAGGATGAATGGATCCATTTGGCCAAATGCGCCTGTAGCTCTTGTTCCATTAGACTTCTTTTTAATATGCCCTTGGGATGAAAACACACTCTAAAGAGCGTTCTTCTTTGAACAGAAAAAAATATTTCTTCCAACTAAAAGCTTAGACTCCGTAATAAATCATCACATTTTTAACCTTTTGTGTTTGTATGATAAAATAAAATAAAAAAAATTAAGAAGCCAACGTATGAAATACATAGATCGGGTACTTTAGCATTCGTTTAAATTTAATACGTAATTCCTTATTTCTAAATATAAAAGAATATCAGCAGAAAGTAGAATTTACTTTTTGGAGTGGAGTGGAGTGGGCCAGTAGGGGACTTGCAGTGCCATGAAGGCCAGTAGCTGAACTAACCAACCCTGTTTAGGATTATATTTTCCGACTTTTGACTAGTGTCATGCGTCACAGTTCCAAATTCGTAAGCTTTTTTCTACTGCTAACGTCACCAAAGTCAGAAAAGTTATCTTTATAGTACTTATAAAGGACATTTCTGGGATACATATTATGTGCATTTTTAAAGTTGTGATTTTGCTAGTTGATCATCAAGGAACTGTTGGTGGTTTGTACACATAATCAAGTCAAGGCAGGTCTTTGTGGTGTGCATTTGTTAATACTTACAAATAATTTAAAGTATTAACTATTTGTAGACTTGTGCATTTGATATCAAGCAAGTTATGATATGTCACAATGATGGGTGATTCGTCTACAAAATTAGCGAAATGGGCAATGGAAAAGCCATTTAATTTGTTTTGAGATTTGGAGTTTCGTACATGTCGTGCCTTCTCCCCACCACCAAAAAAAGGATTGATGAAAAAAAGATATTTGATGGTTAGGGGACAACCACTTCTCACGGTCAAGTGAGAAGTGACCATGGGGGAAAAAAGGAGCAGTGAAATAGTCTATATTTATACATTATATATTTTGCAGTACACTGATATGTACATTTTCACACCATTTCGGTTCGTCTGAATAGTTTTTCCTCACTTCAAACACAAAACAGTGTTTTAAAGTAACCTTGCCTAACAAAATAAGGTGTCAGTTTGCAGATGGCAATTAAATAGCGTATAACACGCACCTCATTTTAAGAAGGACATTTCCCCCCCTCCCATAGTATTCTCCCCCCCTCCCATAGTGTTCCCCCACCATCATCCCATAGTGTTCCCCCCCTTTCCATAGTATTCTTCCCCCCTCCCATAGTATTTTCCACCCCCTCCCATAGTGTTCCCCCCCTCATCCCATAGTGTTCTCCCCCCCTCCCATAGTGTCCCCCCCTCCCATAGTGTCCTCCCCTCCCCTTGTCCCATAGTGCACTTTCCCTCCCCTTGTCCCATAATTACTTACCTGTTTTGAAGCGCGGGCCGGCTTCACAGCGCGCACCGCGGTACAGGAACTTAAATTTCAGGTTCCGGTTTCCGGCGGGACTGAAAGGAAGTGTGCACACTGAGTGCGCACTTCCTTTCAGTCCCGCCGGAAACCGGAACCTGAAATTGAAGTTCCAGTACCGCGGTGCGTGCTGAACACCGGCCCACGCTTCAAGACAGGTAAGTAAACCTTCACATTCGCTCCATAAGACCCACAGACATTTCCCCTCACTTTTGAGGGGAAAAAAAGTGCGTCTTACGGAGCGAAAAATATGTTTATCGGCGTATAACACGCACACATCATTTGCCCCCTATTTTCAGGGAGAAAAAGTGCGTGTTATACGCCAATAAATACGGTAAATATTACTGTATGTTCTTGTCCATTGTGATGATCTGTATGCACAATTCACATAATTCCTTTTTATGCACACATTGAAACCCAATCATACTAGTCCTGCATATCTTGGCCTTTAAGTAGTATGACCCACTTGGCTAATAAACGTTAATGTGGAAACCTATAGATAGATCAGCTAAATATAATGTGACAAAAACAATATATAAAATACACTTTTTTACACTATACTTCAAAACTAAACTTATTTCCTCTGTTTAGCACAATAGAATGCTGGGATATTTTGAGTAAATCCATCATTGTGACTGGCTGCTGACAAGCTCTCTGCAGCCTTTGTTTTAATACAAATATAGCCACAACCACATTAAAAGCTATCATATCCTCTCCTGGTAATAAAGCTAAGCATGATTTAAAGGAAAATAATATTAACATGTTATGATTATAATATTAAATCAA
Source organism: Pelobates fuscus (assembly GCF_036172605.1). Lineage (NCBI taxonomy): Eukaryota > Metazoa > Chordata > Amphibia > Anura > Pelobatidae > Pelobates > Pelobates fuscus. The sequence continues at coordinate 105,940,936 of NC_086327.1, read as the reverse complement.
AGTTATGAAAAGAACCAGAGTAACGGTGCCAGTTTAATATCTCTTCTCTCTCTAAAAATGTACAAGATTTTCTCTTTAACCTAGTTTCAAAGTTTTTGTTATATACTTATTATGTTTGTTGATGTAGCTTATTGATTATGTGCATTAATCCATTTAGTGCCAGAGGGACACAACCATATGTTGCTTAACCCTGTTGGAATCAGGGTCATTCATTAAAGTGACAATTGCCGATTATTTGAAGTGAATACAAAGTGATTTAGAATTTTAGGGCCAATATTTTAGCCAACATTTTTAAAAAACCTCCAAGATGCATTTTACGTTAATTTGCCTATTTTGGCCTATAATCTGGAATTAAGTTTGAATACTTAGGTAATAACCCTGTAAAAAGAACTTTAAGGAAAAGCAGACATTAACAGAGTACCAATGAAATGATTTATATCATGGGGACAGGAGTGCGATAGCCAAGACTTATACATCCTTATACTGATTCTCCTCTTCTTATGTGTCTTTTAGGGTGGTCAAAGAAGAGATCTCAGACGACAACGTCAAGCTCCCTTGTTTTAATGGTAGAGTGGTATCCTGGGTAAGTTTAATATAAATATCTGTGAATTCTTTGGTAGAATGCATGGCTAAAATGAAATGAAATCTCAGACAGAACATATACCTAATGTTATTATAGACAATACATTATAATTAGATCTATTCGATGACATTGGTCATTATGCCGTAATGAATAAAAGTGAGAGCACAATACTGTAACAGGGTATACTTTGTCTCTTTCATGCATGAAAAAGCATATATCTTTTTATATCACAAGGATTTTTGGATAGTAAATACATTGATAAAAACAGATCTGCACTCACCAGTCAAGCCATAAGACTTGCTTTTTCCCCCCACATAAATCTCACATTTGCAGTGCTGTTACTGCTGCGAGGGATGCTGGGTAGGCATGTGCAAATTAGTTCAACAAAGAACCACAATTTTGCCTGATTTCTTCCACTTTATACATGGATTCATTGGAGTATATGTCTGTTGTATACAACAGTTTTGAAACACAACTCAGGAAGAGATGCAAAGCCAGTGAACCACTCATGGACAGCCATTTTGTTGTTAATGCAACTCATCAGCATGAGCATGAGGTTGGTTACTAGCTTGCTATTGAGGCTTGTTGTTGGAGCACAAATAAAAAAGTTATGGAGGGAGGCGAGAGTGGTTGAGAACCCCTTCCACCTGAAATCAGTGGGTAGTAAATACATAAGGATTTTTGGAACAGACAACAATTGTCTCATAAATGCAACAATATATTGCTGGGGATAATTGTGGGTAAAGTTATTACAGGACTTTTGTTTAAAAAGATACCTACTATTTTATCTCTGATTCTAAATTCTTGTGGTTCAACCTAAATTTCTAATTCAAAACAAAATAACACACAACTATATTTCCTTAAAATATAATTTATTGTGAATATAACAATAGATGCAAAAGCATTTATCAGTTAGCATACAACTGTAACAGAGAACATTGCTTTAAAACATGTCCCATTATAATTGCCATAGCAAACAGTGTAATCCGGATAAATGACAATTTAGTTTGTCTCAAATCATTTATCACCAACAAATTAGCAAAGCATAATGTATTAAAATGTAATATTGTTCACCTTGGTATGATAGGGCATCACGTCGCAAAATATGCTGTAATAAAGAAGCATTAACCATATGTATTCTAAGAGTTTAAAAGGAAATGCAGTTGGTGTTACTAGAGATATCAATTCCCCCAAAAAATATTTTTTGGTTGTGTAATAATAGATCAATAATTGAAGCTAAATCAAAGGTTAATTCACAGTATATGCATAGCAGTTGGACATGCCGTTAGCAAACAATAATGGATGGGTTACTGCAATACTTAGGAGCAAACATATTTATCATTAAAACCCACATTTACTGCTCCCACGGTGTATCAATGCTTGTACTTTACACAATCTTTAGTAATAGCCAAATCTTTCCACACATGGTTTCAACATAAATTAAGTTTTTCCAATACACTTAGCAACCAAAACTATTTCAGCTTAGAATTACAAACTGACAATGTGCAAGATACACTACAAAGTGGTAATAAAAACGACTATAAATTCCTTTAAATTTGGCGCCGTTTTCGCAGCGGTTTTCTTCACTTCCGGGTTCGCTGTGCATCCGTGTCATGTGACCAATCGTCCAGTCACATGATTCTGACGTCATACGCATCGGCGTCACTTCCGGTTTTTCGGTCACAGCTTAGTTACTGACAGTCAATGCTGGCGATTTCGCCATATTGGAAGAGGGAAAAGAGCCACTACATGCAGAAAGTTTAAATATAAAATATCATATACATTTTTAATACATCTCAACATAAAAATAATTTAGAAAACATATTTATACATATACTAGTGCTACATATAGCACAGTTGCATCACAATGTCATATCAATAATATTAGGAGGATTAATCCCCTTAAAGTGAAACACACTTCTACAGGTTAATAGTAAATATATAATTATACAAGGAGATTTTCCACAAAAAGGAAAGATGTGTACTACATCTGTAAAAGAGGAGACAAAGGATATTAATAAAAAATCATTATTAAATATTAATAAAAAAAAATATTATTAATAAAAAAGGGATTTATTTTAAAAACTATAAATGAGGATAAAAAATGGAAGTAATAAAAGGGGTGAAATTTACAAAGTCAGATAAGTGCTGTCATTTAAAAATCGACGTTGAGTCCGCCGGGAGACAAAGTGTCCAGATTAAATATCCACTTCATCTCGCAGCGGTTCAACGTCGATTCCAGACCCCTTCCCCTCCAATGGGCTTCCGTCCTTTGTATGCCAACAAATTGAAGTCCGGAGGGGTCTCCTCCATGGCACTTTAAAAAAATTTAATGATACATTGTGTTTTAAAAAGCCCCTCCTGATATTATAAATATGCTCACGTATCCTTGTCTTAAGGCACCTAGATGTTTTCCCAACATACTGGAGCCCGCAAGGACACGTGAGCAAATAAACGACACTCTTTGAATGGCAGGAAATAAACTAATCTATCTTGTACATAGGGTTACCTATCCTAGACTTAAAATTCTCAATTTTACGATTTAGGGGTTTATAATTTTTGCAGCCCATACATTCACCACAATAAAAGAATCCCTTTTTTCCATCTTTAAAGGATTCTAAGAAATTGGTATTGGTAACATCTATATAGCTTGAAGTCAGTATGTTTTTAAGGCTTTTGGCTCCCCTAAATACCACTTTCGGTCTATTATCTATGAACGGGTGAATTTCTAGATCCTGTTGAAGGATGTGCCAATTCTTATTTAAAATTCGTTTTAATTGTTTCTGATCCTTACTGTAGTTAAAAATAAGTGGTATAGTAGAATCTGTTTTGTCTTTCATTTTAGTCGGTTTATATTTCAGAAGGGAAGTCCTATCTAAATCTCTGACTTTGTTTAGATCATAATTCAGTTTCTCTAGCTTATATCCACGATTTAAAAATTGTTGTTTCAGAGTGTCTGCCTGGTTGTCAAAAGACTCCAAGTCGGTACAGTTCCGTTTGAGCCTTAGAAACTGTCCCCTTGGAATATTCTCCAACCATGGTTGGTGGTGGCAGCTCTCTGTGTGGATATAGCTGTTTACATCTACTTTTTTGAAAAAAGTTCTCGTTTTGATGTGGTTATCCTCTACAACGCTTTTCCCTCTTCCAATATGGCGAAATCGCCAGCATTGACTGTCAGTAACTAAGCTGTGACCGAAAAACCGGAAGTGACGCCGATGCGTATGACGTCAGAATCATGTGACCGGACGATTGGTTACATGACACGGATGCACAGCGAACCCGGAAGTGAAGAAAAACGCTGCGAAAACGGCGCCAAATTTAAAGGAAGAACCACTATAAAAGCGAAAAGAAGTTAACAGCAACCACACACTTTGACAAAGACCTGGAGGTCGAAACGCGTTAGTGCTGTGGAAACTTACCTATGTTATTTTAGCTTATTTTATCTCTTGTATTGTATCCAGTAAAGTTGTATTTACCTTTACCCAATTGGATATCCTGAATTATTGAGAGGCTGGAAAACGAGCTATCCTGGTGGGGAGCCTGAAAGCCTGAATAAGCTTATTATTCACCTGCCATTGAAGTCAGAGCCAGCTCTATGTGGCTCTGCATACTGTGAGTGACCCATTACCCTCTTTTTATTGAATTTCCTTTTAAAACAGTGTTACACTATATATATATGTTTTTATTATAGGAAAATCAGGAGGTGTTCCACTCATCGTATTAAGTATACCATATTTTGTGTATATTCTGTTTGCACCCCCCTTATACTTCTTTCTTTCACTGTACTTGGAGTGCCATTTAGTGATTTTAGGCACTGGGGGTAGTTGCTTACTTTAAAAGCGCCAATCCACCATTTCTGTGTTGTGTTTGTATCCTCACAAAAATGTGTTAATCCAAACCTTTACAGAGGGAGTATTGCCTCAAATGACCACCAAACAGTTTAATATCTGTTACGGTATGCAGAGGAGCTTTCTTGTGCGAGTCTGGAGCCTCTATCACCGACCTGCGGCTCGAAATTAAATTTGGGCCTACAAGCTTGAGGTGGGTCTCGAAGAGGAGAAGCGGCCGTTCTCCTTCCTGGGCCTTCTGCAATAACTGAAGAGGTGCCCCGTTCACCCCCCCCTTTGGACCTGTGGGGGTTATCCCGGTTCCCACCAGGGAAAAAGCAACAGTGGACCTTGTGGCGATACAGCTAAAATCTACTGGGACAAAGCATAACGGCGTGGCGCTGTTAAAATGGCCACCACAACAATCACACACTCAGTGAGCAGCTGGGAAGCCAAATTTACAGCTACCTTTGACGCGATCTGCGCAGCATTTTGGAGCCGATTGGAGACACGTCAAGCAGAACGGATACTCACCGTACCCTCGGTACTCACCGTACCCCCTGGGCTGAGAGTCACAACGGGCGCGGCACCCATCAAGCAGCCACACGCAACCACGATCCAGCACCCACGGGCACGGAAAATCAAACGCGGACGGCGGACTGCGCCATTCCCGGTCTCTGTTTGCTCCAGAGGAGGAATGAACTCGATCCCCAGGAGTGACCGAACCAGCGGACCCACAGAGCAGGCCCACCTGAAAGCCTTGAAGCAGCAGGGATCATCACATAGGCATGTAGCCGTCGTAATGCACCCGAGCTTCCCTATCCACGCGATGATCGTAGCCTCAACCCAGCACAAAACCGTGACGGGGAAACAGAGCCATAGTGAACTTTCTGCGTGCACCTTGAGTTTGCCGACTAACGGAGTAGGCTGACCACGCTTCTTTCACTGTCTGCAGGCCCACACTCTGAGCACCGTCTGAGATCAGTGGATGCCATTTGACATAATAGACATGTTACCTTTTATATGCAATTCGTAAAGTCTGTTAGCCATACGTTTCAGCAGGACCCAGTGGTATCAAAGCTTAATAGTTTTATAAGATGATCCAGCAAGTTTAAACATTTTATTTTTACAAGTTTGTAACTCTATTATAATTTCTTATACTAGGCATGTTTGCAGTTAGCATGTTTCCTAATAGCCTGAAGCAACAAGCACACTCACCTAGCACTCAGTCTGCTCACTGGGCAAACTTCATACTCCTGTTTTAATTTTACCTTACCCTAGAGAGTTTCCCAGGGGCATGAATATGTTATATAAATGTGCATCTAACTATCTCTCGTAGTTTAATTATCTCTACTCTGCTAAGGTTGAAGTAGACACGCCATTCTAGCCTGTTTCTACACAATAACAAAAATGTGCAGTTCCTAAATGCCAAATGTAATATTTTTTTGTTGATCCATACCTACGTACTGTTGTGCCACTTCACACATGATTGTAACTCTCTTGCACAGAAAAAATAAAGAATAAAAAAAAGAATATACAAAAGAGAAAGAATACAACAAAATATAGTGTAGTATATTCTGTTTGCAATAGTTCAGAGTAAGAAGAAGTGCACTTACTAAGTATAGAGCTTGAATAAGTCTACTATGTAGCACCTGGGCGGTATGATCTCCACATAAGGATGGCTTGTCTCTTCTTCAATAAGGTGCTAAGGTATGTAGTTACCTCAGGTAGGCAGGTTAGCTCAAGATGATATCTGTCCCAGCGGAACACTTTATAAACTTGCAATTAAATGACGTGATGATTTTATGCAGAAAAAAAGAAAATATATCGTGTACACTGCTAGAAACCATAAAATAATACAATAAGATAAAAGGGGTACTCACAGAGGGAGAGCAAATTTATGGTTTTGCTCAATCCAGAGCACTTGGTGGTATGCTCCCCACTAAGGAGAAATGTATCTAGGCTCCAGCAGAAAATTGGGTAAGTCCAGAAGATGTTTAAAAATAAACAACTAATTTATTTGACAAAATAAGTACCGTATATATAAAATCAATCCAGGTAGTAAAAAAAACACACTTTAAGTGCAATTCTTCTTACTCTGAACTATTTTAAAAATAATCTACTACACTATATTTTGTTGTATTCTTTCTTTTTTGTATAACCAACTACCACTAAGGCTACTTCTGCCTCTGACATCACACCAAGGCGCTACCCCCTGCTTCTACCATACCCATTAAATAATCTCTGTCGCGGCATCAGGCAAGATCTACAGTTATTTATGAGATTATAGGTTTTGATTAATATCTGAATTTCAACCAAAGAAAATATCAATAATTACAGGAAGTATACCTATTTATAGCTATATTTTCAGTTTGAGCTGCGTTCTTGAATTTCAGACACGCAGGGACTATTTTCCCCAATAGAAATACATTTTTTTAAATATTGAATCAGATAATTTGCATACCTATTCAAAAATATATATTTATTAAACTTACCATAGTTGTTGCTACTTTTCCCATTCAGTGGATAAAGATTTCAAATTTGCTGAAAAGATTAAGTTGAAAATAGATAGATAACTTGCTATAAAGTTCAGATTGTCAGGTGAACAGTGAATAAGAATATTAATGTACGATAACTTCAGGAGAATGGAATTGAGCAGTGAGTTGAGAGAAATCTCAATGTATCCATCCTGGTAAAATAGTTTATAAATATATTTTCATTTTCTCTATTCTGTATAACATTATAAATGTTTCCTATAGTCAAGTAACTTCCATGGATTTAGCATTTTACAACCAGATTTGGTGGGTGTAACATATGGTAATTATTAATCTTTCATTGGTTAATTAAATGACAACAACTTTTACCAAAGTTTGACCACCAGGTGTAGCTCTTATCTAATGAATTATATTTATTTATTCCCATTTCTTGGAATTGTTCATTAACATGTTGACACACATGTGTACACAGGTCAGTTTGGCAAATAGACTGATTGTGGTATTTTGGGGTATATTTCATAGTAAATTTACGATGTCCCAGTTTCGAAGTTTATTAACCATATACATGCCATTTTAATCATTCAGCAGAATTTATTGAAAAGATTTAAAATATATATCCTCAATTATGTACCAACACTCGCGCGACCTCTAGTTATGTGGTAGTGATCATAATGCATAGATGCTAAATAGATGGAATTTATATATATATATATCTATATATATATATTTCCTTATATACATATATATATCTTCCTCAAAAATTTATCAGATTTCCTCTTTAACATAAAAGAACACTATGTGTTAAATGTATGTGGGAACTATGGGTGAATATAAACTATCTACAGATAACTCTGTTATCTGATTAAATGAAGATTATTATGATAATAATAAATTATACATTTTTGCAAAATATGATGTAAATGGTCGAATGCTGTGAAGAATTTACCGTTAAATAATATTTTTTATACGCTTATATATTTATATATATATTATTTTTTTGTTTCCTGTTCATTCAGCTTGTTTTGGCAGAAAGCTCACACTCAGATGGCGGATCTCAGAGCACAGAAAGCCGCACAGATCTTCCTGTACCCATCGAGAGAACAGGGGGCATCGGAGACTCCCGGCCACCGTCCTTCCAGTAAGAATCCTTGTGTGGCTGAATTGTGGAATTAAGATATTGTGATGCCTAATTAAAATGCAAATTTTATAACTATTTATCACTTGAACACAACTGGTTCTTTTTAATGAAATTACCCTGTAGGCATTAAATGCATCATTTATCATAAAGAATGATATATTCAGTATATAATATTTAGATAAGAACATTACTTTACTTAAGTGCCCTGCCATCAAGTCCTCAACTCAGCGGGTGTTACAATACTGCAACAGCTACCTCCTGTCCTACCCATGCTCAGCTTTCATTAATTTGCTGATATCTGAATGGAATTACATCAGTAACGCCGTCTCTATACTCCCTAGCCAGCAATAAAAGCGTCAGATAAGCTATGATTGCCATGCTTAGAGAACAGGATGTCTCTCCTGCTCTCCTGCCAGTAATTTTTTTCGGCATAGAGGTCTATGTTGAAGAATTGATTGACAGGAAGTAGGAAGGCCTGTTTTTAAATTTGAAGTCTACGTGTATATTTATGAAATGATTTATGTTATTATGTATAATTTGTTTTATTTATTTATTTATATATACATAGATATAATTTTATTCTGAGTGTATTTTGATATAATTAAAAAAATATAATAATTATAATTTTAAAAACTTTTTTATTATAATTTTTTTTTATTTATTATTATTTTTTTATAATAATATATATCAGGGCTTGACAAATTTCTTTGGAATATAGAAGCCAGCTAAAAAAGTTAGGAGCCAGTCATTTTCAACGAGAAAGTGCAATTCTTAAAGTTACACTATAGTCACCAGAACCACTACAGCTTGATGTAGTTGTTCTGGTGTCTATAACCTGTCCCTATAGGCGTTTCAGTGTAAACACTGCATTTTCCGTCAAAAGACAGAGTTTACATTGCTGCTTACTAACACCGTCACCGTAGTGACCGTTACTCAGACAGTCACTAGAGAGTCCTGGGTCACTGCTGCACCATGTGCAGCACCCAGGTTCAGTGTCTCCAAGCTCTGCATGGAGCCGCTGAATGTTACTCATAGAGATTGATTAATGTAATGCATCTCTATGAGGAGTTCCGGATTGATACATTTGCTGCGCATGCATAAAATCCTCCCAATGCTTTCCTAAGGGAAAGCAGTGGCTTAGCTGAGATCATAAAGATTGATCACCTCTGCCATGGTGAAGCTGGCACGTCGTGGGAAAATGGGAAGAAAGGTGAGTAAACACCTTCCTCATGCGATCGGAGGGGGCAGATACCTAAACGCGCGCACACACACACTGACAGGCACACATACACACTCAAGCTGACAACAGGCTTGCACGCACACACTTTGACAGGCTCGCACACACAAACTCCTGACAGGCTCTCACACACTCATGCTGACAACAGGCTTGCATGCACACATTTTGACAGGCTCTCACACACTCTTATGCTGACAACAGACTTGCACGCAGACACTCTGACAGACTCGCACACACAAACTCTGACAGGTGGTCACTCACACTTTCTTGACAGGCTCTCGCACTCACACACACATACAGACACTGACAGGCTCGCTCACTCCGACAGAGCTCACACACAATCTGACAGGCTCACACACACACACTGACAGACTCACACACACAAATTGACAGGCTCACACACAGTCTTACGCTGACAACAGGCTCACACACACTGACAGGCGTTCACACACACACTCTCTTGACAGGCTCTCGCTCACACACACACACAGACACTGACAGGCTCTCTCACACAGACACACAGACACTCTGACAGGCTCTCTCACACAGACACACAGACACTCTGACAGGCTGACACACACACACACTGACAGGCTGACACACACACACACACACTGACAGGCTCACACACACTCTGACAGGCTCACACACACTGACAGTCTCACACACACACACTGAGTCTCACACACACACTGACAGTCTCACACACACTCTGACAGGCTCACACACACTCTGACAGGCTCACACACACTCTGACAGGCTCACACACACACTGACAGTCTCACACACACTCTGACAGGCTCACACACACACACTGAAAGTCTCACACACACACACTGACAGTCTCACACACACTCTGACAGGCTCACACACACACACTGACAGTCTCACACACACTGACAGGCTGACACACACACTGAAAGGCTCACACACACACACACACTCTGACAGGCTCTCTCACAAACACACACACAGACACTCTTGACAAACTCTCACAGGCTTACACACTCATTTTTGTTTGAATTGAAACCCACTCAGCCTCCCTACCTTTGGGATAGCTGAGTGGGTATTTCCTGGGGTCCAGTGAGGCTGCTCTCTATGCGAACGAGCAGTACTCTGTTTGTAGCTGCTCTCTGCTCCCTCGCGCTCTGTAATGATGCCGGGGCCGGAATTACGTCATATTCTGGCTCCCGACATCATTAGACTGCGCAAGGGAGCAGAGAGCAGCTACAAACAGAGTACTGCTCCCTCGCGCACTGTCCACAGTGCTTCCGCCGGCGGGCGGGCCGTCTCCATGTACCTGCGGGCCGGCCGCCTCTAATATGTCCCATGACTAGAGAGCTGGCAAATCCCAGACGCCAGGGTGACACTTCTAGTCGCCGTGGCGATCTGGCGCCTGCGATTTGTCGAGCCCTGATATATATATATTTATACAATATATATAGTTATTATATATATATATATTTATATATATATATATATATATGTGTGTGTAATTTTACTCTGTGTAGGAGTCCTAATTTGCAGAGGGTGGTCTTTCTGGGCTGTCAGACAGTCCCCCCAGTGGAGCAGAAGACCGATCGCTGGTAGGTAAACGACGGCGATCGGGTGAGTACATGGGAGAGGGATGGAGGAAAGGGGTTAATTTTTTAAAAATTTATTTTTAATTTACTTATTTATTCACTGAGTGCCTCGACTCCTCGAAGCACTTAGCAAGAGCAGAGCATCGGAAGCCTGCCTGATGGCTTCCGATGCTCTGTACTACACTGCCGGGCACCATGTGGAGCAACCCGGAAGTGATCGCTCTGGGAGAGCGATCACCCGGTGTTCTCCGACGGCCCGGCATTGAGAGGGGGTATTGTACGATGCCTCGATATCAAGGCATTGCTGCAATACCATTAGAGCGGCTGGAAGCAATCAGGTATGTCCGCGTTCCTTAAGGACGTTTTTTGTCGGATGTACCTGATACGTCGGAGGTCGCGATGGAGTAATGTACTATAAACGTCACTCTAGTTGTATGTACCTTGATAGATACACTTTAAGTTAAAGGGACACTATAGTCAGCAGAACAACTTCAGCTTAATGTAGCAATTATGGTGTCTAGAGCCTGTCCCTGCAGGGTTTTCAATGCAAATGTAGCCTTTTCAAAGAAAAGGCAAGTGTTTATATTACTGCCTTGTAATACCTCCAGTGGCTGTCACTCAGACTGCCACTAGAGGTGCTTCCTATATATAATATGCAGCACTGACGTTCAGCGTCTTCACGCTCTGCATGAAGGCACTGAACGTTCCCCATAGTGATGAATTGATTCAATGCATCTCTATGAGGAGATGCTGATTGGCAAAGCGCAGTGTTTTGCCGCGCATGTGCAATAGTCTCCCAATGCTTTCCTCTGCGAAAGCATTGGATTGGCTAAGATCATCAAGTTCATCTGGAAAAAGGTGTGTAAATCACCTTCTTGAAAGGGGACAAGTGGGGTCGATCACCCGAACGGCTATTTAGACCTACAGTGTCAGGGATACATGTTTCTATTTCTGACACTATAGTGTTCCTTTAAGTTACACAGGATTATATGAAAAGTTGTCTATATATTTTCACCTCTTAGTGACTGAAGATTTTTATAAATCCTGCAAAAACATGCAAAACAAAGAGGAGCGCTGTGAATAATATTTCTGTATATACACCTGTAAATCCGTGACTGCATAATTGTGGCTCATATATCCACGCAAAATAAAAATAAATAAAACAGTTTGACGTGTAGTACGGTTTTATGACATATGGCGCTATCAATATAGTAGATTTGCATCCACATACATCAGGGTGACATAAAACATAAAACTGTTTAAAGCAATACCCAGCTCTCCTCAGTATTGGACAGCACAGGATACACTTCTTACCTAATTTGGCTGCATATACATGTGTAACCGATATGTATGTACAACAAATATACACCAAGAAGAAATAAATAAAATAACACTCTATTTTCTTCAGACAATGGGTGTATTCCTGTTTTTGTCCAGCGTGTACCTTCCTGGGTGGCCTTGTGTCCAAATCATGAGCAGTAAATCATACACTTCTCAGTGAGCTGTATTGCAACTTTATTGCTAACATCTCTGAGAACACAAAAGCCACTAGAGCCACTTATATCAAAGAAGGACTTCACATTTGGTATCGGCTCACACAGCATGTTAAAGCACCTCGGAGAGATTCATTCGATTGGCAGATTACAGTGATTGCCGCACGTGTTATGTGTCTTTGATGTATCTCTGTAAGAGATATCTAATTGAAATAAAAGTAATCAGAATGGAAGACTTCGCTGACGGAAGACCAGCTGTGGGAGGAGATTGTCCCGGTACTAGAATAAGGGTAAGTTCTATGAATTTTTAAAATATTTTAAGAAAATAAGGGTCCTTATCATCTAAGTATAGAAAGAGCATATCGTGTTTAAAAAAAAAAAATGGTATTCTAATAGAACAAACCAAATTAAAAAATATTCGACTGTTCCTGGCATGTTGATTCTCATTGGGTACGTATAGGCTTTGTAAATATTGACAATTAATCTCATTGCTGGAAGTCCTCTGAACAGCTGTATTACAGTCTAATTGATATCACTAATCACTAATGTGAAAAGTTCAAGTTAGAACTATGGATGTGTACCACTAGGTTGTGCTGTTGCAAATGTAATCTTTTTGTAAATGCAAATCCCCCCAAAATGGAGCAAGTTAGGATTTCCAAAATCTCAATACGTGTAACATGAGTTTGATGTGTTTTTTGAGTTGTTATTTATTAAATGCATATTACATAAGTAAATCATGGAATGGAGAGGAGGTTCTACATAACATATACACAATGGGTTATATGCTTTGTTAATTCATTTAAATTGTACTTGGATGGAAGTTCAGAGAAGCTTAGTTTCAATGGCATCACTTGATATTTGTAATTATCTATTAACGTTTGAAAATATAAAATGCATAAGACTGAGATCAATGTAATTCTTAAAGCAGCAATGTCACTGTCTATGGACTTTGCGGAATTTCTAAAGACCCCTGATGGTGACATCGCCAATGGGGGTCTGCTGTCAGGGGAAGGCAGCGTTTCCACTTCAGCGCCAGTAGCCAGGGTCACTGCTGTGCTCTCGTGTACAGCAATGAGGTTTATTGAGGATCCCTTAAGACTGCCGGATCCTCCATAGATAAAGCCATCCCTGGTTAGGGTTTGGGGGATTGACAGTGTCTAGAAGTGTCAGACGTAGGAGAATACTGATACAAAGTAGTCCATACTTTGTCTGAGTATATCTCTTGACTACGTTGTAATTTCAGTGATATTCCAACACAGTTAATGTGAGTATTTAATAAAGATTCTATGTCTATGAAATACAAATTTTTCAGGGGTGGGGTGACAGTGTTGCTTTAAAGGGACACTATAGTCACCCAGACCACTTCAGCTCAACGATGTGGTCTGGGTGCCAGCTCCCTCTAGGGTTAAGCCTGCCTGCTGTAAACATAGCAGTTTCAGAGAAACTGCTATGTTTACATTTGGGGTTAACCCAGCCTCTAGTGGCTGTCTTCCGGACAGCCACTAGAGGCGCATCTACGACGCTGGAGGCATCACGCAGAGCGTCCATAGAAAAGCATTGAAAAATGCTTTCCTATGGACACTTTGAATGCGCGCGCCGGCACTTCCGCGCATGCTCATTCCGCTCCGCTGACGTCCGACGGGGAGCTGACGTCGGCGGGGGAGGAGAGGTAAGGGAGCCCGGCAGTGGAAGAAGGTGAGTAACTGAAGGGGTTTTAACTTTCAGCACCTTGGGAGGGTGGGTGGGGGCACCCTCAGGGTACTATAGTGTCAGGAATACCGATTTGTTTTCCTGACACTATAGTGATCCTTTAAAACAAGCACTCTTAGAACCACATTGTTACACAGTGTGTAAATTGTTTATTAAAACTCTATTTGGTGTCATGCTTAGGGGTCCCATGAAACTTTAAATGGACCCAACAATCACCAGACCTACTTCAAATGTAGTGGTTATGGTGCTATGGCATGGGATGCAATGCCAAACTGGGGAACATTTGGTGCTGTCAAAAACTGTACATCTCAACTAATGCTGGAGATGTCATAATAAATATTTTTACATGACGTTCTCACTATCTGTCCAAATATACATGTATAGTGTGAGCACATTTCCATAACACTTTCTCGTGGTGAATTGCTTTTAACCCTTTAGGAATTGCAGACTTGACACAGAGAGTCAGTGTCAATGAGCAGATTTGTAACAGCTTTTAACCCATTGCTCACAGAATTTCTTAGCACAAATATTTGGATGAATTATTAGGAAGCTAAGGGGTTACTCCAGCTTCCATGATCACTTCTGCTTTTGGAAGTGGTCGTGGGGCAAGCAGTCTGTACAGAGAAATCTGCATTTTTGTGTTGGGGTTAAGCTGCAAACCCAGCACTTGTTATTTAGGCAGCCCAGAACGTTGTTCCAGACTGCCTAATGGTAGTTCTGTGCAAAATGCAAGTCTGCTATCAGCAGGCACTGTGCGCTGGCGCCATTGAATTGAGCTTCTTTACTTGCAGACAGCACTGTGAGAACACCATTAAATAGAAGCCCTTTGGACTGTGTGTGTACGGCTTGTGAATGCGCAGTCTAATCATGTGCCTCAATAATAAATCTCCCTCCCTAATGACAGCCCTCTCCCATACCACCCTTCCTTAGTTCCGCCTTCCTCCTCAATTTCACCTTCCTTTTATTTATTTTTATTATGCTATGTGTCCTTTTTATTTGCATTTTTTTAACCGCGACAAGGATGAAAATTAAGCAGCGTGTCAAAGACAGAGCTATTTTGGAGAACTTGGCCCAGTGCTGGTTTCTACAGCCATAGTAGTTTTAAAGGTATTTCAATCAAAAAACAGGGGAGACCTAAAGATAGCTGTGGATTAGCACTATTAAAATGACAATAAATGGAATTAACAAACTAACTGAAATAATCCTTTAAACTTCTTCATTATTTAACCCCTGGCAGGGGGGCGTTGGACTTAGGATGTCGGGGAACTTTCCAGATTTTAAAATGGTGTGAGAAAAAAATGGACTATACCTATAACTCCTAGAACTATAACCACTGTATTAAGCTGCAGTGGTTATGATGCCTCGAGTGCCCTTTTAATTTTGTACTGCTGGTCACCAAAAAATGTTGAGATATGGGAGATACTAACTGTTCCTATGTATTACAGCCCCAATGCAGCCAGCAGTCGAGATGGACTGGACAACGAGACAGTCACAGACTCTGTAGTGAGTCACAGGAGGGACCGACACCGACGGAAGAACAGGGAGACTCATGATGATGGTAAAGTAACCTGATGTCATAAAATTCTTATTCAACTAAACAATGAAAGATGGAATTCCATGTTAAATATCTAAGTATTCTTAGCCAAACCATATGTAAAGAGAAAGTGCCATAAAGCGTTATCACAGCTTTATGTAGATTTCTAAATGTATTTTCTAATTTTCCTGATTTCAGCAAAGCTCTGTCAAGTACTTCTAATTATGCATTAAACTACAGGCTGTTTAAGCGACTGCATGTGTTGTATCTTTTAGCCTTTCAATTGTGGGAGGTCGCTGCTTACCTCTGTCATTGATGTCAGTGTTCAGTGACTTTGCTAGGAATGTTCTTTATTTGATGAAGTTCTGGGTGTATACCTGTAAAGCCCTGCATGTTAAAGTGTCTGTGTATTATTGCTTAGTCCCAGGCACTTTATGACCAGGATTAGGGCTAAGCTATAATGTAAAAAAATGAGTGTGCAGCCAAAGACCATTGGGGGAGCTTCAAGGTCAACCAGCTGCTAACAGCTGCATACACCTCCTGGTACCAGAAGGATCTACAGCCTAATAGTTACCATCCCTCTGACCCAGTCCGTGCCGAGGTGTGTCTATGCAACATCTAGCACAGATCTTCCTTGTGCTTCTAGGTTACTGACTATATCATGTGCAGACGTTGGCAGGCACCTGTGTAGAAACCAATTCAATTCTAGGGGGGAACAACCTTTCAGAAAAATCCCAAGCCCACTATAGAATTATAGTGTTTATTAGTAGAATGCAATAACCTACTCCTTTAATATATTAAAGAAAATAGAAGCTTTATGTAATACTCATTTTGACTGTGTTGGATTTTCACAGAAATTCCAACCCAATCAAGAGATATACAGAGACAAAGTAGGAACACTGGACGGTAGCTCTAAAAGTGACCAGAGACAGCTGCAGGGAATTGGCTTTATCTATGTTTAATGTATTTAGCACTGTGTGTGTGTAGCTGTGTGTTTGAATGTAAGCATGTTTTTGTATGGAGTATGTGAGTGAATGTACGTGTGTGTTTGTATGTAGTGTTGGCATTTGAATGCAGGCGTGCATTTGTGTGTAGTGTGTTTTGTTAATACAGTGGTGTGTTTATATATAATGGTGGTGTTTTAATACTTAGGTGTGTTTGTATGTAGTGTTGAGGTTTGAATAAAGGGATGTATTTGTGTGTAGTGTTGGCAAGATGCTGAGATGTATGCACACACACACACACATACACACAGTGATACACTTGCAGATATAAAGACATACAGATGAACACTAACAGACAGATACACAGACACACACACTGATACATGTGCAGGTATACAGACACACTGCTACACACACACAGATACATGCATATACACAGACAGATAGGTACACACATGCAGATACATAGACACACAGTTACACACAGATACAGACACACTGACACACATGCAGCTACACAGACACAAACACTGACACAAATACACAGATGCAAACACACATACAGATACAAACAGACACACAGGTACACACATGCAAATAAACAGACACACAGTTTGAAATAGATACACAGATACAAACACACATACAGATACAAACACTGACATACAAACAAATACAGACACACGCACAGATACACATATAGATAGACAGGTACACAGTGTGTGTGTTTTTATAGTGTATGCAGTGGCTGTGTGTAGTGCATGTAGTAAACGTGTTTGTGTAGTGTGCGTGTTTGTGTAGTGCTTGTAGTATGCATGTTTGTGTAGTGTGCGTGTTTGTGTAGTGCATGTAGTGTGCATTTTTGTGTAGCAGATGCAATGTGCTTGTATAGTGGATGCAGTGTGTGTTTGTGTAGTGCATGTAGTGTGTGTTTGGATGCAGTGTGTGTCTAGTGGATACAGTGTGTGTTTGTCTAGTAGATGCAGTGTCTTTTGTGTGGGATAAGTACTGGGGGAAGGGGCTTAGCAGATTTGTAATTAGTTGGGCTTATTCCCACTTTCCCTCCACAGGGAAGAGGCAGGGAGAGGGGAATAAGCCCAACTAATTAAAAAAAACTGCACCCCCTTCCCACAGTACTTCACATACAGCAAACACACACAGTACATCCACGACACAAACAGACACTGCATCCAAAACACACACACACTACATACACTACACTCACACTGCATCCACACACACACATCACACTATTTCCCCCCTCTCTGCCCCCCACCTTTGGCCAGGAAGGGGGGACACATATTCCTGGTGGTCCGGTGGCTATAGCAGGCTGTATAGCGAAGAGGGACCCAGGAGTCATCCTGCACCCTCCAGCAGCAGCATACCCTTTCCTCTCGCGAGCCGAGATAGCCATGGCAACGCTCCAGCATGCATTGCGTGCCACGTGGAGCATTGCCATAGCAACCCGCGGCAACGCTCTTGCGGTTCGCAACAGGAAAATACATGCTGCTGCTGGAGGGTGCAGCAGCAGCATGTGTCCCTTTTCATCATGCAAGAAGACACAAGGGCAGTAAAATGCTGTGTCTTCATGCATGATGAAGGGGGGCCCAGAAGTCAAAATGCTGCCTCTATCAACGTGCGCCCGGGCACCCCCCTAGTTAGTGGCACCCGGGACAGACCGCCGCTCCCGCCCCCCTTAGTACGCCACTGCCTGTACCTCGTAGGTGTAGACATAGTGCACAGAAATGTTATAATAAATGTTTAATTTCCAAATAATTATCACTTTAACGTACACAGTATGAAAGCAAATTATTAGTCATCAGGGAATGCCTATAGTATAATAAAAATATGAATTGATAAATAATTTATTATTGTTCATCTGCCTGGAAAAAAAATTTGAATATTACATTTATGCACTGAAAAATTTAGGTGTGATTCCCTCCCCCCCCCCCCCCCCCCCACCCCCACCCTCCACTACTAATAATGTCTGAATGGAGCTCTCAATGATATCACAGTTACAGTACAGTATCCTAATGCAACAGTCACTAGAGGTTTGCTTTCAATAGATAAGTAAACAGCACCACCAGTAACAGGAATGGTCATAAAGCACACTGCACTCATAACTTCTATTCACATTGACACTGAGGGGTGAAATTGCATACTACATTCTTTACTGTGTCAACATTCTACAGGGTTTATTTACTAAACAGTGAATTGTGGTGAATTTAACTCCACACTGTTGGTTAAATACTAAAACCGTAACTATAGGTACATTGGAGATTTTTAACATCGGCTATTTTGACCTAAATTTTGCAAATCATTTTCAAAATACTACATTCCACTGTTTGAGTAAAACCCAGGAAAGGCGGTAAGGAAGAAATGTGTGGGCAGTGATACAAAACGTAGGGGTACCTGTGGAGCAACAAACACAAATGTGTCAGCGGATGGGGAGAAAGATAAAGGAGGGGAGAGATTAGAGAGACACAGAACTGAATGGTGGGATGGAATGAGAGGTATAAACGTGGAGAGGAATTGGAAGTGAGACACAAAAGTGAGGGCATATGTTTGTCTGTGCATGAGTGTGTCTGTGTGTACCCATTTGACTGGTTCTCTAAGCATGTCTGTGCATAAGGGTGCCTATGTGTGCATTTGCATATTTATTGCTTTGCGTGAGACTACCTGTATGCATGTGTACATACAGTATGTGTGCTGCTCCAGTGTGCATCTGTGTATAGGCATGTCTGTACTTCTCTCTGTGCATTTTTGTGTCTGCATACCTGTATATTTACATATGTGTTTCTGCCTGTGCATGTGCGTGTCTGTGTGCCTCTGTTATGTCTTTCTTATGTGTATCTGTATGCCTATCGGTGCAAGGTTATGTTTGTTAAATTAAAGTGGGTTTACTGGTTAAGAGACACCATCTACATGCGTGATTAAAGTTTATATAGTCCGGATAGGTGCCACACACTACACCAGGGGTAGGCAACCGTTGACATTCCAGATGTTGTAGACTACATCTTCCCCGATGCTTTTCTCTCATTATAGTTGTAGAGCATTATGGGAGATATAGTTCACAACATTTGGAGTGCCGAAGGTTCCCTACACCTGCACTATACTTATGTAGCTGTCAACGGAGTTCAGTCTCGAGTAATGTGATTACATGCTGAGGCATTGACTGACAAGGGAGAGCAGAAAAGACCTCCCACACGAGGTCCCTCTGCTCCCCTCCCACAGCAACCACAGCGCATGTGCTATGGTTGCTATGGAAACTCCCTAGCTGGTGCTAGAAATATAGGAACAGAGTATATAGAAGTGTAATTCTATACGGTATATACTGTATAGAATGGAATATATAGTATATAGAAGTATACGAATGGAGCAACATGATGTCACTGCGTTCCAACGCCAGCAACAAAGCCAGAGTGTTGACGTCATTTGCCCTGTTTGGGGATGCGTCTTTGTGATATATGGTGTATTCAATGTATATGGGAGCGATTTCAGGCAAGTTCAATTGTTTCACAATAGGTTCACTTTAAATAAAAGGTACCATTGCCTGTTAGACCCGGTATCTCCAGTGATAAGTGCTATCTCCAGTAAGAACCAGTATTGCCTAGATTTGGTACTTTCTTAATTTAACCTCTTAAGGACACATGACATGTGTGACATGTCATGATTCCCTTTTATTCCAGAAGTTTGGTCCCTAAGGGGTTAAACCCAGTATTACCATTGATAGGTTAGATATTCTTTTTATTGCACTAGTACTTCCAGTTTGAACATATCTCCGGTGATGACCTGCGCTATCACAACTGACAAATAGTATCTCAGTAACTTGGACAATACAGTACAAGTCAGTATCTCATGTTGTAGCTACTACATCCAGAAAGAAACAGCAGGGCGAGTGATACCAATATTCTCCAGTGAGAGGCAGTATTTCCACTGATCAGAACTTCCTCAAATTAGAATCAACTTCTCTCCTATTAAGAACTAATTGCTGTGAGAGCCAAAGTTTCCAATGAAATTTACATAGATCTCCTGAAGGGGCTACATGGGCTCAATCTAATGCAACATGGCACTGGTCCACTTTCCTGCATTTTTCTGTTTCTGGTGTGATAAGACTCCAGTTCCAGATTGGCAAACTCCATCCAAAAACAGTTAGGAGGCAAGATAAAAACATAGTTACGAATGATTCAAATGTAATGCATATTTTTAAAAATTTATAAAAATGTACTTTTTCATGTTTTTTTTGTGATTTGCATTTTTTACAGCTTAGGAAATACTGGATAAAGAGTCTTTCCACAGGGAAAGTTCTACAAAAACTTTAGATACTCTAATTTATCTACTAATTGGATTCAGCAACAAATGGGTTACAATGTACTTTGAGACTTAATGGAAAACTCCAGGCACCCAAGACCACTTCAGCTAATTGAAGTAGTCTGGGTGCTGTGCTCCTATTGCACTTAGTGCTGCAATGTAAAACAACGGAGTTCTAGAGAACTGCAATGTTTACATTGCACCTCTAAGTCTGCCCTCTGTGGCTGTCTATCAGACAGCCACTGGGGGCGCATCCAGATTCATAATGGACTTTTGATCCGTTATCCGACGCTGGACGTCCTCACGAAGCTCCAGGGTCAGATTTTCCCCATAGGAAAGCATTGAATAATGCTTTCTGATGGGGAGGCCTAATGCAGGCGCGCGGCCATTGCCGCAAATGCGCATTAGGCCTTCTCTGCCGACTGACAGCAGGGGAGGAGCATGGGCAGAGCCTGACTCAGCACTGAGGGACATCGGCACTGGATTTAGGTAAGTAGCTGAAGGGCGGGAGGGAGGGGGGCACTGCAGGATCCTGCAGTGCTTTCCTGGCACTGGAGAGTCCCTTTAAGGCCGTATGGATAAGACCGTTTTCCTGGCACTGCAGGTCCCCTCTGCCTCCAACCCCACCCCAGGTTGCTGAAGGGGTTAAAACCCCTTCAGGGACTTGCCTGTATCCAGCGCCGATGTCCCTCGGGGCTGGGTCAGGGTCCGCCCACCCTCCCCCCCCCTGCCAACGTCATCCGGCGGGGGAGTCCTAGTAAGCATGCGCGGCCACCGGCGGGGGAGACCTAATGCACATGCGCAGCAATGCCGCGCACGCACATTAGACCTCCCCATAGGAAAGCATTGAAAAATGCTTTCCTATTGGGATTTCAGCGACGCTGGAGGTCCTCACATAGCGTGAGGACGTCCAGAGACGTTATAAAAACGGAAGTGCCCTCTAGTGGCTGTCTACTAGACAGCCACTAGAGGAGGAGTTAACCCTGCAATTTAAATATTGCAGTTTATGAAAACTGCAATAATTACACTTCCGGGTTAAGGGTAGTGGGAGTTGGCACCCAGACCACTCCAATGGGAAGAAGTGGTTTGGGTGCCTGGAGTGTCCCTTTAATGAGCTTCAACTCTTATTACAGACGATAAGATTGAAAGGGTTACTGACTAAAGTGAGAATGCAAAGGGAATATTTAAAATTTTCGGTAAAAAGTAGCTGAACCTGAAGCATATGACTTAGATATTTTATCCAATTCAGCTATTTGGGCGGTAAAGAATTCTGTGAGAGTTTTATCACTGTTGCCTGGCTTTCAATGCAAAAAAACGTATTCTGACGGGTAATTACTTAATGCATGTGATAAAGCCTCTTCAGCTGGTACGAACAAATCAAATTCCTTATACTCTTGGCCCGAACGAATCGATCCATCCGGGATCTACCCGGGAATTCAGCTTGTACGAATGAAGCAAATGCCTTTTAAAATCGATCCATCCTGGATTTACGTTTTAAGTCATATTCATCAATGAAGACTCCAAGAGTAAACCCCAGATAGATCGATTCGTTCTGGCTGTAGATTAAAAGGAATTTGATACAATTGTGCCAAGGTAGGGACGAGGCATAATGAACACAAAAGAGATCTCTTGCACTACACAAGAAATTGATATGTGGTTAATAAAGTTGTCACCGAAGTGAGGGAGCACTGGGCCACATGAAACATTGACGAGGAGGAAAAAATGGCAAAATATATCTGCAATTTACAACTAGAACTGTGCAAGCTGTATTCCATGGAGACAGGAGAGCCATTATATTATCTTATTTTCATTGGAATGTCTAGACCATGTCGATTGCGTCTCCAAACGTGACCAGAGCCTCTGAGTGCCAGGAATGCACCTCAGTTTTTAAGAGGAATTTTGACATATCTTGTAATTTATAGTCATTTCAACCAAGGTTGCTGTACCTCTTGGCACTGTTAGGTATTCTGCAACACCCCCTCCCCTCCCAGCTGTTTTTTGAAATACAAATCTTGTGTTTGTCAGCCAGGGGCTTTTAAATCTTAGCTGTGTAGTTTCAAGGATGGATGAAGAGAAGGTATAATGCCGAAACATTAAAATAAATAAAGTTATTGAATAAAGTATATCATGAAGAAGATAAAACATGAGGACAATATATCTTAATTTATGGATATATGGAATAATCTAACACCTGTGTTGGTAGAGTTAGGATGGCTAAGTGAATTAGATGTTCCTAGGACAGGATTATGGCTATCATGGTTTTATTTAACAGTCAAAAACAGAACAGGTGTGAGGTTTGGCAGGTAAAAGAAAGTGTATACTGATACTGCGGAGGCAGTTCTTACCTGGGGTCACATAGTAGCGCAGTATGTTTCAACATCCTTTTGGGCAGATAAAGTGTAGCAAATTAAAAACGATGGGAAACAGTTTAAAATGACCCATTATTAAATGTAAAATAATACAGAAATTGATGATTAAGAAAATGTAAATTGATGCTGTAAGAACTATAGTCAATTAGCCTTGCATTGGTGCGTGTATAGGGCTTTTCTTAAGTAGTACAAGGTGAGAGGTAAACATACTTTCCATGAGCTCATTTTAATCTTAATCGCTGAGATATTAACATTCTACCTTTACTAGAGTTCTATATAAAGTAACTACCTAAGCAACTTAAAGAACAGATAGTCGCTGGTCAAATAAACAGCAAACTTTGCCTGTGTGTTTTTTTAAAAACAAACACTTCAAGCACCACAACCACTACTGCACACTGTAGTGGTAATGGTGCCAGGAGCCCCTCCCCCTATCCGCTTTGTAAGCAGTCAACCCTGTTTAGAATGGTTTGACCTCTTACCTGGGTGCCGCTCTCTGCCTCCACAACAACCTTTAAAGCGCTGAGCGCTCCTTCTCAGAAGCTTCCATTAGCTCTCTTGGCAGCTGATCTCTCTCAACCATTGAGCTAAGCACTGCCCTGCAGTGCTGGGCTTAACCCCTTAAGGACCAAACTTCTAGAATAAAAGGGAATCATGACGTGTCACACATGTCATGTGTCCTTAAGGGGTTAAAGGGACACTCCAGGCACCCAGACCACTTCTGCTCATTGGAGTGGTCTGGGTGCCAACTCCCACTACCCTTAACCCTGCAAGTGTAATTATTGCAGTTTTTCATAAACTGCAATATTTACATTGCAGGGTTAACTCCACCTCTAGTGGCTGTCTATTAGACAGCCACTAGAGGTCACTTCCTGGGTTCTAGCACAGGTTTCCTGTGCTAGAGCGTCGCTGGACGTCCTCACGCTGTGTGAGGACCTCCAGCGTCGCTCAAAACCCCATAGGAAAGCATTGAAATGATTTTTCAATGCTTTCCTATGGGGAGACGTAATGCGCATGCGCGGAATTTCCGCGCATGCGCATTAGGTCTCCTCGGCCGGTGAGCGAGATTAGTCTCGCCCACCGGCCGACGTAATCACTAGGAGGAGCGTCGCGGAGGCGGAGACAGCGGCGAGGGACATCGCCGCTGTCCAAGGTAAGTGACTGAAGGGGTTTTCACCCCTTCAGTAACCGGGCATTGGTGGGTGGGAGGGAGAGGGACCCTCCAGTGCCAGAAAAACGGATCGTTTTTCTGGCACTGGAGTTTCCCTTTAACTGAGGCAGTCCAAACAATACTAAGCCCTGCAGTGCTGGGCTTAACTGAGGAAGTCCAAACAATATGAAAGTATTTGAAAAATGCAAAGCCTAGACAGTAGACAGTATACAGTGCCTAGCCTTAGACAAAGCCTAGCCTTAGACAGTATACAGTGTCCAAAGCTTTAGACAGTATACAGTGTCCTTTATCTAGCATTTTTTTTCCACACAGGATATGAAATGTTAATCTAAAAGAAAAAAATAAATCTCATGTACAGTAGGTGTGGCAAAATTACATCAATAAAAATGCTTGCTTATAGGTATTTGTGAGGAGCCTGAAGGCATTATTAGGTGCACAGTTTACTAAACATTGCAACAGAATGTAAAAGGAATGTCTGCTTTTGAGCATAATACAGTTAAAGGGATACTATAGTCACCAGCACTACAGCTTAATGTAGTTGTTCTGGTGAGTATAATAGCTCCCTTCAGGCATTTTCATGTAAACACTGCCTTTTCAGAGAAAAGATAGTGTTTACATTGCCTCTAGGGACACCTCCAAGTGGTCACTCCTCAGATGGCCCTGGAGTTGCTTCCTGGGTCAGTGCTGCACAGTAAGCAGCCCTGCCATTCAGCGTCCCCACGCTCTGTATGGAGACGCTGAATTTTCCTCATAGAGATGCATTGATTCAATGCATCTCTATGAGGAGGTACTGATTGGCCAAAACGGTGGTTGGCCCCGCCCCTTGTCGATTTTAGCCAATCCACTGCTTTCCCCATGGGAATTTTGATGTTGTCACCAAGGGGCAGGGCCAGCGCCGGCAGACCCGTGGAGAGCTGAAAATAAGGTGAGTTTTAACCCATTCTAAGGGGGCAAGGGGAGGGGGGGAGGCAAGCCACCTAAATGGTGGGTTTTCACTATAGGGTCAGGAATACATGTTTGTGTTCCTGACCCTATAGTGATCCTTTAAGATTTTGATAAAGTTGTGTCTTGTTGCAATTTAATAATACAGTCTAGATCTAGAGTATTACATCTGCAAGTGTTGCGATATGTGAGGAATTCTTTGAAACACATAAATACACCTTGTTTAATGGAACAGCCCTAAGGCACTTAACTTGTCATTTAAAATCAGCTTTTTCTTCCATTTTTTTTTACTTTGCCAACATGAGTAATTGAATTTCTTAAGCTTTTCCGTATTTTATAAAGATTTATTATTATACCGTTACAGAATGTGCAGCTGTCATTAGCGATCTAGGTTTCAAAGCGAGCAGTTTTGACACACTGCACCTTTCTTTCACAGTTTCATCATGCTGAATAAACGATTTTTCACACATGGTGGCGAACATTAACTCGGGAGCGTTAGATCATTTGCAGGAATGGCAGATTTTTGGCCAAAAAAATAAAATAAAATAAAGGAAAAATGATGCGGAGACACGACATGTCACTATTGTCTGGATTCTGTAAACTTTTAGTGAGCGCTCTAATTGAAGTTTTGGGTGGTTTTCAAACACAAATGATTGTGTCTGAATCCATTGAATGTTTTGTGCACTGCTTAAAAGAGTAGTCAAAGTACCATAACCACAGTGTAGTAGATATGACTATGTAAGTTTAAATGTCCCATCATCTGGCTCCCAGCACTTTCAGCCTATCATGCACTTGTTGTTTCAGCATCATTTAATGTGGACGAATAGGAGACAGTCTATGGGTGTCTGTACAGCCCCTCTTTTTTTTTTTTTTTGTTCTTTTTGTGGTTTGACAGAGAGCCTCAAAATGCTTTGGAAAAAAAATGGGCGATTGCACACATAGATTTCTAACACCATAATCACTTTAATGATCTGCAGTGTTTATGGTGGGTATGCATCATTGCTTTTTAATTCTATCTTCTGGTACAAAAGTACAGAGCACAGAATAGCAACTTGCAACAATTTCCATTGCCCTTATTCAGCCTGTTTGAAAACTCTGTGACTCTTAGAACTCTTTTCTCAGAATCAGAAAAGACCTACAATCACTATCCTTTTGGCTGGTGTGACACTTTTTTTTCAGATCACCAGCAGTTTTTTGAAGGCAACCAGCACATGGGAAACTGTGATTGTTTACGACGTTGTTTGATGCTGTAGTTCATACACCGTATACAAGTTACATAGTTATGGGCATATCAATGACCTGCTGTATTATGGTATCACAATCACACCCTTACAGTTCTAACTTCCTAACGTCTTCATATGCAAAATATTTTCTAATTGTGTTTACTTGTGTTTAATTTTTTTATGTTTAGAAAGTATAATTAACAAAGTCTGGAAATGTGTCGACAAATATCAATATTTGCACTAAATACATTTTTCACTCTTTCATGGATGACGCTTTCAGGTCTAAAGAAATCATATGACCCTAAAGATGTATACCAACTGGGCTTTCCTTGCTAATATACCATTTGCAGATCTGTGAAGCCTTGGCAATGTGGGATGAGTGCGACATTCCATTTTGATATTTGATTTTTAACGGCTAATTTATTTTGGTTCTTAAATGGTTAACCCCTTAAGGACCAAACTTCTGGAATTAAAGGGAATCATGACATGTCACACATGTCATGTGTCCTTAAGGGGTTAATATAGGCGTTGAAAAGGAAATGCTATATGTATTATTTGGTTTAAAATAAGGTTAAGAGCTCCTGCTATATAAAGATTGCCAGGTACATCATTAATTTAGCTCACTCATCCAGTTGTATCATTTTCTGGGTTACTATATCTATAACTACTGTAGTGTGTGCTCATCAAAGTGTACCAGGAAGGGATGGACAAATCATTGCTTTCCATTTACCTCCCTCCAGCGTTTATTTAGTCTTAATACGCAACATATTGGTAGCTTCACATATTCATCTGTAACATCAATATCCTCCAGCATCTGTCTCCTATAGATAATGGAACAGATGCCCATACAACTCCATCCAGAACTCAGATTCCATTAGGAATATCAGGTACCATTCCCTGGAGACAGGGCCTTCTGTCCCTCTTCACAAGGAAAAGGGAAATTTACTAATCTTTAAGCAAAACAAAGAAAAAAATAATAATAATTTAATAAAACGTGTAAACGGCATTTGTGACATCCAGTGTGAATTGGTAAAATGTGCTTCATCTTTAATGATTGTGCCCTTTGTTGATTTAAGAAAAAAATGATGATGCATGGATGGGGTGAGTGAGGAACCCTTTAAATTCAAAGCAAATGCCAGCCATTCCTCATTAATTGTCATCATGACATTTGTAGCAAGAAGTCCGCATTTCTTCCGCGACTCAGTTTGGGCTAGATTGAGCAGCATGGGAGATCCAGTTAACCCTTTAGACACAGAGGAGAGGAAGGCGATGGAGGAAATTCTCACCCTCGGGCATTCAAAGAATTACAAAATACTCACTTTGCCCTAGTATTAAACAATGCCTGATTTTCTTATATTAGGCTTAAACAAAGATCAATTTAACCCCTTAAGGACCAAACTTCTGGAATAAAAGGGAATCATGACATGTCACACATGTCATGTGTCCTTAAGGGGTTAAAGGAAATAAGTATTAATCATGGGTTAAAAGTAAACATCATCAAGGAATTCTACTGGACTAGATGGGAGTTCTAGCCAGGTATTCTGGTACAAGGGACAAGATACCATAAGCACTGCGGAATATGTTAGCACTATATAAATTTTAATATATAAAAATAATGATAATTTTGCCAGTTCATTCCTCATTGTGTCACTGATCTTAACACATTTAGTCCGTTATATTGCAAAGACTCATTGCTAGATTATAAAACAAAGAACAGGACGTCACCTAGTTTGGTAATTTAAACGCAAAAGTAACAGGTCAAATAACACGCCAATATTTAGCAATTTATGCAATTCATAATTTTATTCCATTGTCAAGGAGTGTTTTATGACCCTACATTTTGTTGTAATACTGCACTGTCCAATCAGATATATTTATTACGTTAGGTCATGGGATACAACACCATTAAACAAGGCTTATTCATCATTACCTCTGAAACAAACATACTAATCATTTCTCACGTAAGACAAAAACGTTTTGTTTGATGAATTTATTCCTAACAAAAAATGTCTTCTAATTTATCTTTGCTCCCGAAAACTGCAAGTTCACAGGTAAGGAATGCATTTCTATGGCCTTGAGAAATGTCACTGTGATTAGAATTCTTCTCCTGGAGACTCAACGATCTAATTACTGGAGAGGTTCTCTGCACATGCCTAAGCAAACAGACATATGAAAGGTCAAGGTTTTACATGGCAGTCTAATCTGTCTCGGGGCAGGAGGCCTATTCGGTCCCTGTTAGCATCTCTGAACTCAGCACACCATTAATTCGTTATGGAAACAAGTGTGTTTTTACAATAACTCTCAGGTCTAGAAGATGAAAAGTCACCCGACATTCCTTGCTAATTGGACCTTATCTGGTGTCTGTACAAGTGTGGGCTAAAGTCCAAGAGGTTCAAGGATTGGTGGATGAAAACATTGGTTCCAGCTGTTCCATTGCACCACTGGTGAGGACCGCAGATGTTTTATGTATGGGGTGCACTAATTAGCTATATCTGCGTTGGCTGACATACGAAGAACAAGGTGCATGGAGACTGCAAGGCGTGTCCACATAAACATGCCTGGGTCCACTTGAACTGAATGACAGCAGCATTTTAGAGAGCCATAACATAGTTTGAATAACAGAGCTGCACTTTGTCTTAAGAAAGGCTGTTATTCCACCAAAGGATTTCTTGTTCCTCACCTGACAGACCCTCATTAATCTCTGCTAATGTGCTTCATTTGCAATCTGTAACAATGCTTTTAGGAATTAATTTGCTTCTTTCTGTCCTTTCTTTACTGAATATGTGAACTTCTAGGTAACTGTTAAGCTATAGCCAGAAATAGATATTTTTTTCTCATTAGAAAATGTATTTATTATATACTGCAGGAAACAAATTTATTTCTTAATCAATAATTTTTTAGAATTTAACCTTGATTAACAAACTGATCTCCTTTCTTCAGCATATTAATTCTACTGACTTTGGGAGGGGGTTAGGGTGTAGGATGGGTGGATACAATGTTTATGCTAAGCACTAAAGTTTCGGTGATCATAATCCCATGTCTCCCAACATTCCCGATTCCGGTGGAACAGTCATGTTAACAGGGTCCTCTCCTGCCTTATTTCCCTGATGCCCCAATAGCTGAAGTGTTAGCGCATGAACAGAACAAAAGCACAAATACCTCCCCCTGACTTGATGATGCATAAAATCAACAATAACTAATTATTCTTCATTAACTCCTCTGTGACGCTAGACGGAAATTTTCCGTCATGTCTGTCTTTGCGTTAAGGACCCATGACAGAAAATTTCCATAATTTACTAAAGTTAACCTCAGATCGCCACGATTGCGGTGATCACTAGGTTAACGCTCCTCCTGTCTGCCTCAGTATTCAAGGCAGACCAGAAGCACCCAATCGCACTGTCCCTGCAGCTGTGATTGTTCTGACAGGCTGTCAGAGCGAGCACATGTGCTGCAGGGACTCCTGATCCACCTCCCTGTGTTAGGCTAGCTAGGGGTTAACATTAAAAAAAGTTTTTTTAAAAAAGCTCTAAAAGGTAAAAAAAGTTTTTAAAAAATGTTTTAAAAACGTTTTGAAAAGTTTTTAAAAATTACACCTGCCTTTACCCAGCCCTAATAAAAATTAACACCTCCCCTGCCAGTTGATCACTGCCTATACTGTATTATACTGTGATCTGATTTTTCTTTTTATTTTATTTTTTACCCCTGAGGGTTAGCGTTTATTTTTTATTAGCCCTCAGGGGTTTGATTTATTTCATTAATTAATTTAAATATTTGAAAATCATATATTTTGCTAGCTTGGGTGGGTAGGAGTTGTGTGAAATGTTTTTTTTCTGTCATTTTTTGGCATTTCTTTTTATAATTAATGAAAATTTATCTATGTATATAGACTTAAAATTAAAGCCCTTTTTGCCCTCTAAAAAAACGGTATATAGCATGTTGGTGTAATAAATGACACAGATGCAAATTGCGTTTGAACAAAAACCGCAAAAAATAAAAAAAATGGCTTGTGTCCTTAAGGGTAAGACAAGCTTTTGAAGCTGTGTCCTTAAGGGGTTAATCAATTACACCAATTAAAGTACAAATAGGCACTCTAACTAAAACATAACATAGTGAAGTTGCTACCACAACAAATACGTATGTGAGCAAATCCTGAAAATTCAGTTTGAATATCTTACAGAAACAATATGGCCCTATTGAACATAATGGGTTAATTACACAAGTATCTTGTATTAGCATCAGCAATTCACTTAGCTGTCTGTAACCTTCAACTTGTGATGTTATCAAAAACCCCTCCAAGGCGCATATTAGTTGTTGGTGTTACAGGAACTCTGTAGTGTTAATATGTATTCCTAACGCTAGCCTTATACTAGCTATTTCAATTACCAAGACCCTCCCCCAGATGCAATAAAAAAATTATTTTACTTTGCCTATTTCGCTGCCGTAGCCATTGCTTCTCCCCTAGCCGAGATCTTGATCCCTATAGGGAAGCATTCGGAGGCTAGTGCGCAAGGTGTCTGCCTTGACCTCAATAATTGAATGTAAGAGATTCAGAGGCGATCCATATATTTCCCCCTTACAGGGGTTGCTTTAATCTCTGAAAGTGGGATTCTAGGCACCATAGCCACTTCAGCTTATTGAAATAGTTATTGTAACAGGATCCTTTCCCTCAAGTCTTACATCTCACATATCTGTCAAGCTGACTAAATAGGGATTTAAACCGAAGTGCATAGCTCTGTTTTAAAGCTCTGTCAACCAAAGAGCCAGGTGTTCCTCCAATATACCTTGTTTCATTACACCTACCTTCTATAGCCTTGTAGAAGAAAAAAAAAACAAAACAAACTTTTTTTTTCCCCTCAAGGTTCTCACGCTAAGCTGATTTAGAAATGTGAATTCAGCTGCTTTCTATGCACACTCTCTCTATGGAGATGTCACTCACGCATCAGTCAAGGCCAGTCACCCCAGCATTTTAGTGCCTATGCTTCCACGTTCTTTAAAAGCTGCATTATCAGCTGCTAATGCATTTGGAGGTGGAGGAGTAGGCAAACAGGAATGAAAGAAAAGATAAAATGTTAGCATGTTGTCAAAGAGAAACCATGGTAGGGAGTTTGTGTCACGCTCCAGACATTGAAAGTAACCTCTCACCTTGTAAAGGAAGTGTTAAGTCAATAATAAACCCCCAGAGGGTCCCAGGGACCACTCAGAGATATCCCCAACCCATAATCCTGTCTGAGTTCTCAATGCAATGTAACATTAGCCCTGTGAGCTAACAGCATCACACAAAGGTTAAGTTTGCATACCTCCCAACATTTCTGATAGCCAAAGACAGCCATTTTAATTTTAGGGATGTGAGTGGGAGTGTGGCCGGGGCAGGGATATCTTGAATATTTTAAGTAACTTACTAATAGCAATTTATGCAACTAAAATGTAATTTTGAACAGTAACAATGTATCTTATTTTCACGGAGTAATTTCTAAACAAATATATTGCCGTTGAAGGATCATTATTGTGAGTAGTATTGCTGGAGCTACTGGAAAAGAGAGACAGAGAGGTTTGGGTCCAAAATAGGGACTGTCCCTCCTAAATAGGGACACTTTGGAGTTATGATTCGGCAGTGCTGATGAGGACAGCCAGCCAATGTAAACAATAGAACAATGTGCAAGATTTAAACGTCAGACATCCATGGGCCAGCACCCCATCCCCACAAATTATAGCCTAAATCTAAATGCAAGCCTTATGTTTGCTGTAATGTATGGGAATGTAGTCACAAGTTAAATGTGAAAACCTGACAAGGAATTTGCAAATTCAAGGCCCGAATAACCAAATCAAAATCATTCTTGAATTTTTTCAGCTCGGCTATTTTCACCTAAAATTTGTAATTTCCACAACATTTCATCGCAAGCCCTGTTTTAGTGATGAAGTCATTATATTTGTTTTCCTAAAAATATACATTTCTCCATACATCTTAAATGTCCCTATGTTAGAGTGACAGTCTGTATTCCTTGGCTTAATCCATGTGTCCCTGCTTTTCAGGACTTTGACATTTACAACAAAGCTTCACAAAAAGACTCCCATAGGTTAATGTGGGGCGGGGGGAGGGGGGGTGAATTGTTTTTTATTACAAGGATGGAGCTGGTAGCGCTGCCGGCTCCCTACTTGCATTTTTTTTTCCTGCATTTGCAGTGTGTCCAATAAATGTAAGAACTGAAATGAAAAGGCAATGCATTCGGCATTTGCCGTTTCGTTTCTTTTTCGTATGTAGGACTTTCGTGTACGTTTCGGTAAACGAATACGAAAAATACAGATTTTCCGTACGAAATCATGTTTGTATGAAAACGAACGCACATGTCTAAAAAACAAAACTCCCAGTGTGCTGCAGTGATGATGGTGCTTAAAGTGCCTTTTTAACTGTAGACCCTTCTGCGATCTTACCTTATTGAAAATAGTTTAATGAAGCATTAGCTAGATGGAATCGGATATAAACAACTGGGAATAAGGTTAATAACTTGAATATGACCATAATCATTAAATAATTGTCAGTAATTCAAAGTGAATTTCGATTGTAAGGCCAAAGTAGCCGAAATTGAAGCATAGAATTGGAGAATGTTTCTCTCACTTAGTAAATAGCCCTGAAAGTGAATTTACAGTAATTTATAAATTGTAGGCCGAAATAGCTGACTTTTTCAAGTTTTTCTTATTCGTCTATTGTTTTTTAAAATTGAAATTCACTTTGGACTCACTTTGAAGTTCTGACATTTTACACTTCATTGACTAACCCTGTTAGTGTGTAACCTTGCAAGTGTCTCTTGTACTTACGATCTACAGCACTGATTAATGTTGTCATTGCTACGAATGTTTTCAACCTACATTTTCTTTTCTTTACTTTATAGTGTGAGGAGCAATGCTTGGAGCTGTCACTTTTAGATATATTAGCCCTTCTCCTGAGATTACACTGTTTTTTCCTGTTGTGTTACAATAAATCAGTATTTGCTTTGTAGGAGAAGATTTTAGAATGTCATACCGTCTTTATTAATTAGGCACAGTATACATCAATTAAAATTATTAAGAAATTATCTGATGTATGAGTTTTTGGGAGAGAGACAGAACTAGCTGTTTTGTGATATATATTGTAAATACACATTTAAAAATATTTTTGGAAAAAAATTAGATACCTTTAAGATCAGTGTCCTCTGTTTAAAGGGGGCTCACAAAGTTTAGGACAACATTTTTGAGTTTGAAAAACTCTCTGACCAAATTTAATTGGTGTCCCCCCCCCCCCCCCCCCCCTCCCACCCCTAACCCACCTCACCCCTCCGACTCATGAGGACGCACTGTCACTATAAATAGACTGACCTGGTTGACTCTCAAAATAATGACTTAGTATTTAATATTTGTTGTTAAGGTGTCCCTAAAACTGTAGCCAATAGGAAGACTATATGTTTTGCTGTGATGGGATTCTAGTTGGTGAGAGCTAAATGTTAAAGGAAAATTATCATATTTCATTATTATTTGAAATACAATATTATAAGCGTTACATGCTCGGTGTGTGTTATTTTGTGATGTATCTATATAAGTGAATACCTAATTTTAGTGCTTTTTCTTTCTTCCCTTCGCTCTTCAAGGGAAGCCATCTTTGAGTCTGCTTTGGTAAGGAAGCACAGTTTATCTGACCAAAGATCATTCATGTAATCAAAAGCCATTGTGTGTTTACACAAGCATAAGTCATCTCAATTTTCAGACCTTCGAAATGTGCATGGCCTTAATAGATCAAAGAGGACAAAAGATGGCTGCCCCTGTGGAGCAAGGGTTAATCAGGAGGAGCACTAAAAATAGGTTTGAGAGGGACACTATAGGCACCATAACCACTTCATCATCCCACGGCTCAGTGTTAAACTATTTTTGACAGTATCACAGTTTCACTTTAAAGGCTACAATTGCAGTTTTATTTTCAGGAGGTTTCCCATCCTTGTGAGGTTGATCAAATAAGTAACTTTAATTTGCGTAACAATAGCATAAAGAGACCAGGACACTGTTACATTTTTGAAAGGTAAAAATAGACTTTCTATGTAAATTTTTTATATTATTGCATTATGTAAATATTTAGACCACCACTTCCCCAGAACCCAGATTACAAGCGTTCTGCTGATAAAATAACACAATTTATAGTACATATTTTATGTTATCTTAAGCATTATTTAACTGTAGGCTACTTGATGGTACCTTAAACTCAATGAGACATCTTATATTTATTTTAATTCATGCTCCATACTGGTAGTCATTCCAAGAGTAGAATTAATGAAAGGAACATTTTGTAAATGGGTCTATTTTCTTAAATAATTTTCTTGTCAATGGTAACAAAGAAAACATTTTCTTTCTGTGTTAAATATGTAGTTTGTGTGAACTTTTAAAATACTTACGGTATTTTGACAACAACAAAAAAAGTCCTGGCTGTATCTAATACCTACTGAACCTATTATAGAGTGCATTTTAGGTTGAAAGATAAAATTCATTAAAAACAAAAAACAAAAAAAAAACATTAAAAACAAAAAATAGAAAATCAGGGGAATACCTACAGAGATCCAGGCCGCCAAACTGCCGCATTACATCCGCAGGCTCTTAGCCACCATCTTACCACCGGCAGTTAATCGTAAATTCGGGCTGGACGGCGTATACAGGCTCCCAGCTTCCTCCAGGATGCCTAACATGCCCACTAGAGATGTCATATTGCGGTGCGCCTCCACCCACGATAAAGCACAACTCCTGGCGGCAACCAGAGGTAAAACCCCCCTAACCTTTGAAACGACCCAGCTGTCATTTTACCAAGATCTTACCAGGGCCACGCTACAGTGGCGCAAGACACTATCACACTTCACAAGCCATCTGCGCAACCTAGGAGTACCCTACAGATGGGGACCACGAAGATCCCTGCTAATCCCCCACAAGAACTCACTCATACGGTAACAACGGGCGAAGAGGCACCAGCACTCCTGAAAATACTTACCAGACTTACCTGCCATCTTACCACCAGAGTCACAGCATGAGATAGGGGACCCAGCCACCAGCATGCCGTTCATCCCACGAGACAGGACACCGCCGAGCCCCCAAACTTGACAACAGCAGCCGGAGTGATCACAGGGACCCACGTTACTGGGCCGACATTGCTGGGAACTGGGCACTTCTTAACCCTCCCACACACTGCTTTAACCAGCACAAAGGCCGTTGGACCATGGGACTATTCATTCTGTGTTTCTTGCCTGTTTTTTTTGTTTTTGTTTTAATCCTAAGTTTAAAGTTTAGGTATATCATTCCAGCCCTGAAAAGTACAGGATGAGACAAGGCTCTAGGCCTGCGAAAAGTTCCAACACACTAACGCTCCCCTCCCCCCCCCCGCCACCCCCTTGGTTAGGGGTAATATACCACCGTATACCAACATAGACCGCTTCTCACATAATAAGTCTCACCACCTGATCATGATATAACACCCTGCAAGCAACATATCGCAACCACTAAACCTACTTGCAACCACGCTAATAACATGAGCCTATACCTTGACATGTAGGGAATTTAATATTAAAGTTCATAAGTTGTTATAATCTAATGCTTAGCCCCTCAAGTGACTAACATCACTTCTCACTCAGCCATGTTTACTAAAATTATTAAGCAGATATAAACTCTGTTTCTGACTGAGAAGCATTTACTTTTTAATTATGTGGCAGATTGGAAAGTTTAAGCCTGGTTATATTCTTTTTTCTGAAACGCCAATGTGCACTATTTTACTGCCAATACCTCATTAGAATGTCAGTATACACGCTGCTGATCTACGCTCACTGTCAGCTTACACTGTGACCTTCCACACTCGTTATAGATGATCTGCTAACATACTTAACGCTTTACCTTGCGTTAAACCTGAATATATTATCTTAATTTCACACATGTCTAGAATGTAACTAAACTTACTGTTTCATGTTTAAAAAAAAAAAAAAAAAGAATGGCACCACCAACTCAGGAAAAATTGATGGGTATATTTATTTGTTTTATGTGATTTTCCCAATACTAATTCTTTACTTACTGTCCAGGTACCCTATTTAGTGGTGACACTACCTGTGTCAGCATACAGACCAACGTCCCACTTTGATGCTATTAACCCTGCCTTAACCATAACTCTAATTGTAACCCTAAGTATAACCCAAACAGTAAGTGCAACCCTAACTATAAAGTTCAGTAGATTGCCCCCTATGTTGATTAAACGCCATCTCATGATAATCTCATCATGACATACAATAGCAACTGTTACAAGTGTCTTTGGCTGTGACAGCCTCTTCAGATCTACCTGGACAGTCTCACTCCTGAGGACAGCTATTTCTATGATGCCTCACTGGTGAGGCAATCAGAAATAGCAATATCACAATGAACCCAGTTATTTGCTGCAATATTAGAGTCCTTTATCGCCATGACGTGTCTGACACAACTTCAGTCACAGACGCATATTTTACTCATGACGTTTGAGACACATCATCAGTTATCAAAGGGTTAAACACAGTATCGCGTCTCATGCGTGAATTGCATGTAACTTTCTGTTTTTAAATTATTTGGATTTGATAAAGTGAGGATCTTTCGAAAGCTTATCATTCCAGAATTCTGTCAGTCCAATAAAAAAGTTTCACAAGATTCTAAATACTCTAGAATCTGACATCTGCATCACTCCTGAACGAATACCGCTACTCCCTAAAGCTTTTTATGTCAAAATATATTAAATTGAGGCCAAGGATGATAGGAGCAGATTAAACTCCCAAGCAACCAAGTCCTGCTGAATTTTCAGAGCAGAGACTGGGCCCCTTAAAACAGCATTAACACCCAGCACTCCCAAGCAACCAAGTCCTGCTGAATCTTCAGAGCAGAGACTGGGCCCCTTAAAACAGCATTAACACCCAGCACTCCCAAGCAACCAAGTCCTGCTGAATCTTCAGAGCAGAGACTGGGCCCCTTAAAACAGCATTAACACCCAGCACTCCCAAGCAACCAAGTCCTGCTGAATCTTCAGAGCAGAGACTGGGCCCCTTAAAACAGCATTAACACCCAGCACTCCCAAGCAACCAAGTCCTGCTGAATCTTCAGAGCAGAGACCTTATATTTCAGACTGGGCCCCTTAAAACAGCATTAACACCCAGCACTCCCAAGCAACCAAGTCCTGCTGAATCTTCAGAGCAGAGGTATCATCTCTGGAAGATCTACTCAAGAATACCTGTATTACTGTTTCCTTTAAACTCTTATTTTATAATTGTGTTCTATTCCATCTCCCTCCCTATACTATCACTACTTAATTGATACCTATATCTCCCATCCTGATCTTCTGTTTTTGTTTTGCTTAAAGCTGGTGTGATCATGTCATTTTATGTTCATTCTTTAAGACTTTTTGTTAATTGTTTGTTTAGCTAGTGTTACTACTCACTGATAATCTAGTAAATTTATGTTCATGGTTTATGACTTTCACCTATCTGATCCTTCCTATCTTTTTATCCCAAATGTTATCTCCTTTTAGTTTTCATCTCTAATTAATTACCTCAATAGCCCCATGTCTCCCCACCCATAATAGTGTGTTTTATTTATTTTTTAATTTTTTTTCTTTCTAACCTCAGACCTTATATTTCTGACTGGGCCCCTTAAAACAGCATTAACACCCAGCACTCCCAAGCAACCAAGTCCTGCTGAATCTTCAGAGCAGAGGTATCATCTCTGGAAGATTGCCCACCCTACCCTCCCCACGCCATCCCACCCCATCCCACCCCATGGTCAACAGCTTACTTATAGATAGTGCACATCAGCTGGTTTTCTTAACACACCATTCAAATCACTAAACCTCTCCTCACCTGAATTTATTTAACACACTGCATCCTTACATTGGTTTAATCACTCATTGATATTTGTGTGTTTGTATATATGATCTACATATCTATATAATACACATTTTTTCTAATGTTCTCCCTTCTATTTTTCACTTTAACACTAACTTCTCTCATCACTAAAATATCCCTATCCTTTCACTCACCTGTTCCTAGCAACACCATAATTATTACTTCCACCTTACTCCCCTCCCCTCTCTATTCATCCCATGCACTCTACACATACCTTTCCAGCCTATCTCCACCAACTCCTCCCAAATCCTCTACATACATACCCTCCTACAAAACTTTCAAATCCTACTCCCACCTTCACTTCCTTTCTATCCTTCTGCTCCTAGCTGCTGGTGATGTCTCTCCTAACCCCGGCCCCCTCGCAACAAACTCAGCACATACTAATCTCATACCCATCTCATGTTCCTCTAAATCCTCCTTCAATACTGCCCTCTGGAACGCACGCTCTGTTTGCAATATAACTAAATCCACTGCTGTCCATGACTTCTTCATCTCTCGTTCTATAGATTTACTAGCCATAACAGAAACCTGGTTCTCCCCCTCTGACACTGCCACCCCTGCATCTTTGTCCTTCGGTGGTCTCCAACTTACCCACAACCCAAGAAACTCTGAATGTAAAGGTGGTGGTGTTGGGATTCTCCTCTCCCCTCACTGCTCTTTTAAACCTCTTCCCACCCCCCCTTCTCTCTCTTTCCCGTCATTTGAAATACACTCAATTCGCCTTTTCAAACCCTTCTCTGCTAACATTGCTGTTATTTACCGTCCCCCTGGTTCCCCTCTTCTCTTCCTTGACCACTTTGCTGCCTGGCTACCCTATTTCCTCTCTTCTAACATTCCATCCCTAATTCTCGGGGACTTCAATATTCCTATAAACCCACCTTTGACCTCTGCAGCCACTAAACTACTTTCAATTACTTCCTCCCTCGGGCTATCGCAGTGGGCAAATTCTCCCACCCATGTAGCTGGCAATACCCTTGACCTAATCTTCACTTATGCATGTACAGTATCTAATATCTGCAACACTCCATATCCACTCTCTGATCACCACCTCTTATCATTTGCTCTCACATACCCCCTCACCCAAAAACCTCAGCCTATCCCCCCTCAACTCAGGAGGGACCTTAATTCTTTTGATCTCCAACAGTTGTCAGCTGACATTGATTCACAACTGCTGTCCATCCCTTCCCTCTCCTGTCCTTCACGGGCCATCTCCATATATAATTCTACTCTTACATCTGCCTTGAACACTGCAGCGCCATTCCAAACAAGCACCTCGAGGAGGACCCGCCCCCAACCATGGCATACTAAATCAACGCGCTACCTGCAAAGATGCTCCCGTTGTGCTGAACGCTCCTGGAGGAAGTCCCGCACCCAGGCAGACTTTCTCCATTATAGATTCATATTGTGTTCATACAGTGCAGCCCTTGCCCTTGCCAAACAGTCCTATTTTTCCGCTCTCATTAGTTCATGTTCCCACAACCCCAGGCGTCTCTTTCACACCTTTAATTCTCTTCTTCGCCCTGCTGTGGCCACCCCCAAAACTAACCTTACTGCTGATAACTTTGCATGTTACTTCACTGACAAGATTGAACAGCTAAGGAAAGAATTCTCCCCTCCTTGCCTTTCTGTTTCTCAATCACACATAGATCATGCCTTTCCTACCCTTCAGACATTCTCTCCAGCTACTGACCAAGAGGTGGCTGCTCTTCTTTGCTCCTCTCGCCCCACCACTTGCCCGCTCGATCCTGTCCCATCTCACCTTATCAGATCTCTCTCCACTTGTCTCGTGCCTTCTCTAACACACATTTTCAACTGCTCGCTCTCTTCTGGCATCGTCCCTGCTGACCTTAAACATGCCACTGTAGTACCTATACTAAAAAAACCATCCCTCGACCCATCCACCCCCTCTAGCTACCGTCCCATATCCCTGCTCCCTTTTTCCTCAAAGCTTCTGGAAAGACTTGTCTTTACCCGTGTGTCTCATTTCCTCAATTCCAACTCTCTCCTTGACCCCCTTCAATCTGGCTTCCGCCCTCTCCACTCTACAGAGACTGCCCTTATCAAAGTTACTAACGACCTAATCGCAGCTAAATCCAAAGGCCACTACTCCATACTAATTCTTCTTGACCTCTCAGCGGCCTTTGACACCATTGATCATGCTCTCCTTCTTCAAACTCTTCAATCGCTTGGTCTCTGTGACTCTGTCCTCTCGTGGTTTTCCTCTTATCTCTCCCAACGCTCATTCAGTGTCTCCTTTTCTAATGATACCTCCTCCCCTTGCCCCGTCTCGGTTGGAGTTCCCCAAGGCTCCGTCCTTGGTCCCCTTCTATTTTCTCTTTATACTGCCTCTCTTGGCAAACTTATTACCTCTTTTGGATTTCACTACCACCTGTACGCTGATGACACCCAGCTATATCTCTCCTCCCCGGACCTCTCCCCTGCCGTCCTGCAACGTGTCACTGCTTGCCTTTCTTCCATCTCTGACTGGATGTCATCCCGCTTTCTGAAACTCAATCTCTCAAAAACTGAGCTCCTTGTCTTTCCTCCTCCTAATACTGATCCTCCTCTTTCGCTCTCCCTTCAAGTTTGTGGTACCAACATCAGTCCATCCTTGCAAGCGCGCTGTCTTGGCGTCATACTTGACTCTGGTCTCACATTTGAGCCTCACATCCAGCATGTTGCCAAATCCTGTAGATTCCATCTTAAAAACATAGCCCGCATCCGCCCCTTTCTTGCACCAGATACTACCAAGGAGCTTGTCCATGCTCTAGTAATTTCCCGCATGGATTATTGTAACCCTCTCCTGATTGGTCTTCCCAATAGCCATACTGCACCCTTACAGTCTGTAATGAATGCTGCTGCTAGATTGATTTTCCTCTCTAGTCGTTTCTCTCACACCTCACCCCTCTGCCAGTCCTTACATTGGCTTCCTGTATGCTATAGGAGTCAATTCAAGGTACTAACTCACACCTATAAAGCACTGAACAACTCTAGCCCCTCTTATATCTCCTCACAGATCCATAGGTATGTCCCTTCTCGGTCTCTCCGCTCTGCCCGTGACCACCTCCTGTCCGTTGTCCGCACTCGTACGGCCAACTCGCGCTTGCAGGACTTCTCACGGGCGGCTCCCTTCCTATGGAATAGCCTGCCTACCGCCATCAGACTCTCCCCTAGTCTTGCATCTTTTAAGAAGTGCCTTAAAACCCATCTCTTTAGGAAAGCTTATGGCCTCCAAGACTAACCCTTACCTCACATACCTGTCTCTCTTGCCCTCTCCTAAAGGGCAGCCCACCTTATTTGATTGTAAATTCCTGTCCTATTGTGTTTTACACCCCACCTCCTATAGAATGTAAGCTCGTTTGAGCAGGGTCCTCTTCAACCTACTGTTCCTGTAAGTTTATTTGTAATTGTCCTATTTATAGTTAAATCCCCTCTCATAATATTGTAAAGCGCTACGGAATCTGTTGGCGCTATATAAATGGCAATAATAAATAAATAAATAAATAAATAAATCTCTGCTTTATGAATTCGCTTTCATTCTTAAAAATAAGTAGCCAGTGGCGGAACTATCGCGGTCGCCGTGGTCGCAGCTGGAACCAGGCCTGTCACTCCAGAGGGCCGGCCGCCCTGCGGACCCCTGCGACCGCGGTGCCCACCGGTTAAGTAACGCGGCACTGGCCCGTGCGGTATTACCACTGGGGCCACATTGAAGGGGCACAACGGGTGGCCCATGCTGTTAGGGCCACCTGATGGCAATGAATTTTCAGGTCACGCTGACTGGGCCCCCTCTGATGATGTCAGAACTGGGAGGAAGTGACTGCCCTAGTCACTCCTCCCAGCTTACACCGGGAGCCGCGCGGGAAGAAGGAGAGGAGGGATCAGAGTGGGATGTCTGACTCCCATCAGCCTGAGCCACCACTGGACCCCAGGGAAGTCACCCTCCTGCACCTAAATGGTAGGAAACAGGAGGGTGACTAAAACATGTTGTATATGTGTGTGTTTGTATGTATGCATGTGTGTCTCTGTGTGTGTGTTTGTATGGATGTGTCTGTCTGTATGTGTGTGTCTCTGTATATGTATCAGTGTGTGTGTCTGCATGTGTATCTGTTTGTCTGCATGTGGGGGGGGGGGGAGGGGGGAGGATATACTTATGGGGGGGAGGCTCCAGGGTAATTTTTGCCCCGGGGTCCCGTGGTTTCTAGTTACGCCTCTGTAAGTAGCTGTAAAAAAAATGTTAAGGCAACCTATTTTTTGAGTGAAAGTTACACAATTACGATTATATATAGCAGCAACATATTTCACAGTGCTGTACAATAAAAAACAAG
This sequence comes from Pelobates fuscus, assembly GCF_036172605.1. Taxonomy (NCBI): domain Eukaryota; kingdom Metazoa; phylum Chordata; class Amphibia; order Anura; family Pelobatidae; genus Pelobates; species Pelobates fuscus. The sequence continues at coordinate 105,898,145 of NC_086327.1, read as the reverse complement.
ACAAACATTTAGTTCTAACAAAACATGTGTGACACACGGGGACAGTAAGTGAACTCAACAACAAGCAGCAATGTGCGTAAAAGGCTTGTTTATTATTTTCCTTCTTAAAACACACAAGATCTAAAAATGTCCAGAATCACAGTTCATATTTCTCCTTGTAGACACACTAGCTCGTTAGGAGCCCACTAAACTGAATTAGAGCAAAGTGTTCTACGGGTATCTAGCTGAAAATAGGTTATAATGTAATAACCTAGGAAATGGACTGTAACACAGATATGATTTATATACGGTTCCCTTGTCTTTATAGCAGAACAATGTCCTTCATTATTTATAGACTCTGCACGCAGAATAATAAAGTCAAACTGAGCGAATAGATCATACGAAAGACATTCACCCAGGGAAAGGATTTTAATACTGTTAGTCATTACTTTCTTAGTAGACATATCGTCCATATTTGTTGTTGCATAGAGGGCAGCACAGTGACACAGAAGCATTTTCTTTGTGTACGTTAAATAAAGACGGTCACATAAAAAATCTATGTATTAATCAGTAGAGTATAAAACCAGTCTACATATTTTTTTTCTTATAATCCAGCAGTTGTTAAGCTAATTAATAATATATATATACTTATGATATCTATGCACTGAGCTTGATCAAGTGACGTTTAGAGTAACACAACAGAAGTATTAAACGTTGACCACTGATGCCTGTGCCAAGCCTGTGCCAATCTGTGCCACTGATGGATAATGTTGGCACCACAGTCGTTGAGGAACTTAATTTTCTTTGACTCTGTGTAGCCTAAAGGCTTTTGAACTTCACAATCTGAAAGTATAATTTTTGACGCCAATTGTCGGCGGTTCCTCCTTTAGTGTATAAAATCTTTTATGGTAATTCAAGGGTTAAAGGCTGGGGTTTGTTTAAAATGGTTCTGGCAGAATCAGTAAGAGTCTCTAAATGGACAAGCTGTAGAACTATGCAATGCAATGTTTTACCAGCATCAAAGAGAATGTTTTATCACACTTTCTTTATGAAAATGAAATGGCTTGATAGAGTAGCACAGATCATTAACACTGTTTCAACCAACAAAGAAACAAAGATGTCTTTGCTGTGTATCCCACACACCCCTAGGATACCCAACCTCTGAAGTGGTCGTTTATCATTCCCCAATAAGCCCCCAGGCCCTATCTAGCTGCTTGCCTAGATATTTGCATTCCCTGCTATGATTGGCTAGGTTTGCTGTGACCTCACCAACATGCTCAACATGCTTTGATTTACAAAAGCTTGAGATTGTATTTGAGTAGACAGAGTATTCAAGTATCTCTTTGGGGAGCTGGGATACTGTTACAAATCTTTGGAAAATATACAACATTTTAAAAAAAGCAAGAATTGAAACTGAACTGGGTTCACCAAACTATGTAAGTACAGGATGTCATTGTTTTAGTTTGCATAAATTTAATATTTAGAGCTAGGGATGATCAAAATGTAGATTCCTATGAAGCATCATGGGCATTGTAGTCTTTAGCAGCTAGGGGGGCTAGCTTTTGTGGGTTTAGGGCTTGTAAATTCTTTGTGGGGATTGTAGTCCTCCACCAGCTATGGATCTGTCTTTTGGAAACCACTTATTTGGGGGGATTAGAGTTTGTTTAACTACAGAATGTTTAACTAGCAGAGTGTAAGAAATGTAGCCTTTCGCAGGGTTAACACTAGTCATTAGTAAGCAGCATCATTGTGCTGTGTAATATTTTGTTAATTCTACATGTGGCAACTAGACAGTGATTGTGTATTATTTTTAGGGTTTTTGTTTCTTCCTGTAAAAATAATAAAACAAAGAGAATTAGTCTAAAACAAATGAGGTGTGTAGCGAAAACACATAATTGAATGTTTTGTCAGTTCAATATATTCAACTTGAAAATCCTGAAAATTAGCATTTCTGTTTGGAGAAGAGGCAGCATTAAAAATACATTCAATATGTTTTTAAATGTCATTTTAAGACAGCTCTAGGGAATGCAATGTGTTTAGATTATTCCATTATACAATGTGCAGTTTGTTTTTCAAACAGACCCTGCATACTGTGTATCTACAAAAACATTAAGCTATAATGACATTTGATTGAAATGCAATACATATCTAAAACATTTGTCTGCAATTTTCTGGTCCAGGGAATAAAGATGGTTCGGTCATATCACAATACAAGCCAATGATGTCAAATCTGGGCACTGTAAATGTGTCTAAATAACATTTCCCATGATGCTTAGCCAGTAGGGTGACTGAGCATCTTAGGAATTGTAGTTCCCATACATCTACAGTGCCAGGGAATAACATTTTCTATTAGCTGTGCATAATGAGTGTTGTAAAAATTTAGTTATCATTTTAAAGAAAAAACTTATGCCCCCCTTACTTTATGCCTAAGTTTATATTGTCAGGCATTTAAAGTAACAGCTTCCACTGGGTGAAACGGCATTTAATATATTATAAATTGCCTCAGGGAAAAAAAATCTTAATTAAAATCCACAGACCTATATGGGCATGAGTATTATTTGGGGACAGGACTCTCAGTCATAAACTGTTAAAATAGGAAACATTGGGCATACAACTCTCTTAATTCACGACAGGATCAAGTTGAGTGAGATTGATGCGAGTTGTATTACCAGCTGGCTGAGTGTTATGGTGATTGCATGTCTTCTTCCATTCTTCAGGACTATTTACTAGTTTACATTTTATTAATATCCCATTGGAGTATATTAAAGTCCTGTACTGTTAGTAGTCTGTTGAGGACAGGTTGGATAAAGAAAGTGCAGTTTGTTGAGGGTGATGAGGAATGCAGTCTAACTGGATCATGAGAGTTATAGTCAATCTAAGCATATTAAAGTATGTATTTTTCTATATGCCATGGTGTCAATGCCTCCTTAAAGAGTTACTTTAAGCTTTTTTTTTTGGTACATTAAAATGCCCTACTGGGCATTATTTATTACAACCCCCTACTAAATAAACCTGCAAAATAAGCTCCAAATTGACCTGTAATCAAGGACCTGGCAAAATTTCCCTTACTGGATGCCCCGACCGACTTTGCCAGTGCCCTCTCGTGGCCATTAAAATTCTTCTCATGAATAAGCATTTGACTGGCCAATTTCACGGGACCGGCTCAGAGCACATGCGCACACTCTGAGCCAGGTAGGGGATGGTGGGGATGGACAAAGGGAGGGGATTTAAAAAAAAAAATTAAATGTAGGGAGGGGGGAGACACTAAAGCTTCCCCTTGCAGACACTTTGCCTGAAAGGGAGAAGGTTGTTACACGTCTGTTGCCAGCGCACTGGCGACAGACTTAATTTTTGCACAGAACTTACATTCACATAACTGGTCCAGGCTGCCTAAGTCATGTGTGCTGGGAGTGCAACTAGCCCCCTGCGCAAAAGTGATAGGGTGCAGTTTCAAGCTCCCTAGATTGAAGCTTCAAGTTTCCCACCACCATGACCACTTCTTTAAGCAGAGTTTAGTTTCTTAAGACATTCTTTAAATAGTTAAAGAATGTCAGCAAGACAGGGGTTGCACTACAAATCCAAGTATCTTCAGGCATCCCGTAATTCAATACCATCATTAGTATAATTGTCGATCTAAGGTGCTTTTTATATAACCGGGATTTTAGTGACCTAGTAATTAATCGTATTAAGCCAATAGTACCTTAAATTAAATGTGTTGGGATTACCACGGCTAAGAATATGTAAGGGTTTTTAAGGTATGTAGGCTGATGTATTAGTCTTAACTTGGATGCCAATGTTTGTTCCTATTTCAGCATCATTCCAGGTCACCTGATGGAGAGGAGGTTAAGGAAAGGAGACATATCTGCCCAGTAATCTCTTGCGCCATGGTGTCCATGTACCACTCTTTGTGTCTGGTACTTACTCAGTAGCCCAAGCAAGTGATATCTTCGTAACTGTAGATTCCTTTGGATTTATATCTGACTAGTGGTTTCCATGGTGACCTCATCATTCCTGGAATGTTTTGGGAGGACCCCTTCACAACCCCAAGCACCCCGCTACTCCTTCTCAGCGCCCAACTATGCGAGAAGGAATGGTCAGAAAAGTCGTTTTCGCCTACCACGGCCACTGGAACCAATTCGTTGTTATCCTGAACCCCAACCGCGTGTGTGTTTCTGTAGGTATTTTAGTAGACCTTATCACCTAAAAATAAAAAGGAATACTTACTAACAGAGTTATGCACTAAATTTGTAAACATTTCGAAATTAAAAGCGAATTTCATTTTTTAGACCAAACAGTGGTTACGCTATTTTGAAATTCCTTTTGAGTTGCCAAAATGTCAAACTTAAGCGAATAACCGTGACAGTAGTGAATTGTAATACTTTTTACTAAACCAAATTGCTAAATTTAGACCAAAAAAGCAGAACTGGAAAAATTGTCCAACTCATCTGCAGTTACAGCCTAGCTATTTGTAATATGGATTATCAATTTGTTTTTTATTTTTATCTTTATTAATTAAATAGTGAATAACAGCTACTGTTTTTAACTGGGGCGCATTGCTTTAAGTATTTTAAGGTCATGTTGTTTATTACATTCTAATGAGAACACAAACAAGGAACCAATAATAAATGTTTTGCATAGAAGATTATAGTAAGCATTCAAACTGTTAGTATGGGCAATAGTACAGTCAAAAGTTACCAGGTGCTTCAAGGGAAAATCTGATACCCCACCAGAACCATAAACGTAGTAAACAAAGAACCCCAAGCACACCAGACTAAATTTGCACATAAAGTTTTTATTGATACAGTAGATAGGTATAGTTTATACAAAGAAAGTGCAGATAACAGTACAGGCATGTAAACATTGAATGACATACCAATAACCACTATACATACAGTAATAAGTGCTCAAAATAGAAACCCATAAACCCATAATATAACAGGCATACTGACCTAAGAGCAGGAGACAATAAAACCCCAATGTTTCAGTGTCACAGCCTTCCTCAGGGTGAATATCTAACCTGATGGTCTTGCATTAATTTCAATTTTCCTGCTGGCTACAAGCACTGCTAGTGGACAAACAGTACTTCAAATTATTATTCTCTTGCATGAAAACAAGGGAATGATAATTAGCGAATGTGCATCCTGCTGGATGCATTCGGTTCCTAGTGATTTTAAAACCAGTGCTTGTCCATATTCCGAATCAAATACTTTGTACAAGGTTCGCGTGCGAAAAACACTGATTTTAAACTAGATGCCAAATGTAATCTGGCCAATTCCTCTAAATTTGATTGGATTGACCTAATTCCCACCGCATTAGCTTTAGTAAATGTTAGAGTGGCCATTCCTGTCGCAATTCGGACATTTTTAATGGATAACCCCAAAACATTGTAACAGACAGACTGCCTACAAACGCAGAAAATTCTTGTGTTTTCAAGAGGGGAATAGACAGGAAATACAAGACATATAGGCGGATTTGTCCAAAATAGAGAAAGCTCAGCTTGTTGTATATATAGAAACTCAGGAAGGATGATAATGTGTTGAAGAGAATAATGTGTAATGAAGAGAATAATACATTATAGAGGTTTTTTTTTTGCGTTGTGCTTTGCTTATCTGCGAGTATTGAGTGCTCATCCAGTTTGTGGTTGTCAGGAAATCTTGTGTTGGTTTGTAGCCTTCCAGCTGTGTTATAATGGGTCAACTGAAGTAGCCACAGGCTACACAGAAACAATTACCGACATACATACTAACAGGTCCTGACTTATGTAAGCTGCCCCCCTGCTCTCTAACTGGGTCTACTCAACAGGATTCCTTTGTTCATAGTGCTTTCAATTACAGGTGTGAAAACACACAGAGGAATTGTGTTGAGACATTAGCACGTGTGCTTAAGAGAGCTTATGTTTCATATCTCCTGTGAGGCAGAGAAACTTTGAAATTGTATGAGGAAATGACAGATTAAGCCAGTCAGGAATTGGCTCTAGTTCAGCATCCTACGCTGTACATACATTGTCAAATAAGGCTCGGAGTCCTCGGACAATATTGCATCACTTTCTGGAGAATTCCAGAAAACAACTACAAAGACGTATCTCGACGATTTGCAAAGTGAACTTATTAAGAGAGAATGTTAATATGTAGAACTTGATCTGGGAAAGGGATATGATGACAATATTGTAACAAAGAAATGTTTAAAGTAACTTAATAAAATACAAGGCAAATATGTTTTCTGTTGATACAGGGTATCTAGATTACAAGGTCATGATCAGAGTTATTCACTAAAGTGAGAGTTTTTAGGGACATTATAGGCACCCAGACCACTTCATCTCATTTAAGTTGCCTGGGTTCCTGTCCCTTTAACGCTGCTCGGTGTATGAGGTATTTTGTATAATGCGTCTTTGTTGTGTGAGGTAGTTTATATAAACCGTGCTCGGTGTATGAGGTAGTTTTTATAAACCTTACTCTGTGTATGAGGTAATTTATATAAACCATTGTCGGTGTATGAGGTAGTTTATATAAACCGTGCTCGGTGTGTGAGGTAGTTTATATAAACCGTGCTCGGTGTGTGAGGTAGTTTATATAAACCGGGCTCGGTGTGTGAGGTAGTTTATATAAACTGTGCTCAGTGTATGAGGTATTTTATATAAAGCGTGCTCAGTGTATGAGGTATTTTATATAAACCGTGCTCAGTGTATGAGGTAGTTTATATAAACCGTGCCCGGTGTATGAGGTATTTTATATAAACCGTGCTCTGTGTGTATGTAAATGAAAGAAACATTTAAATACATGAAGGGAATCAACACAGTAAAGGAGGAGACTATATTTAAAAGAAGAAAAACTACCACAACAAGAGGACACAGTCTTAAATTAGAGGGGCAAAGGTTTAAAAATAATATCAGGAAGTATTACTTTACTGAGAGGGTAGTGGATGCATGGAATAGCCTTCCAGCTGAAGTGGTAGAGGTTAACACAGTAAAGGAGTTTAAGCATGCGTGGAATAGACATAAGGCTATCCTAACTAAAAGATAAGGCTAGGGACTGATGAAAGTATTTAGAAAATTGGGCAGACTAGACGGGGCCGAATGGTTCTTATATGCCGTCACATTCTATGTTTCTATGATGTAATTTATATATACCGTGCTCGGTGTAGGAGGTAGTTTATATAAGCCGTGCTCGGTGTGTGGGGTAGTTTATATAAGCCGTGCTCGATGTGTAGGGTAGTTTATATAAACCGGGCTCGGTGTATGAGGTAGTTTATATAAACTGTGCTCGGTGTATGAGGTAGTTAAAATAAACCGTGCTCGGTGTATGAGGTAGTTTATATAAACCGTGCTCGGTGTATGAGGTAGTTTATATAAACTGTGCTCGGTGTATGAGGTAGTTAGTATAAACCTTGCTCGGTGTATGAGGTAGTTAGTATAAACCTTGCTCGGTGTATGAGGTAGTTTATATAAACCGTGCTCTGTGTATGAGGTAGTTTATATAAACCGTGCTCGTTGTATGAGGTCGTTTATATAAACCGTGCTCGGTGTATGAGGTAGTTTATATAAACCGTGCTCGGTGTGTGAGGTAGTTTATATAAACCGTGCTCGGTGTATGAGGTAGTTTATATAAACCGTGCTCTGTGTATGAGGTAGTTTATATAAACCGTGCTCGTTATATGAGGTAGTTGATATAAACCGTGCTCGGTGTGTGAGGTAGTTTATATAAACCATGCTCGTTGTATGAGGTAGTTTATATAAACCGTGCTCGTTGTACGAGGTAGTTTATATAAACCGTGCTCGTTGTATGAGGTAGTTAATATAAACCTTGCTCGGTGTATGAGGTAGTTTATATAAACCGTGCTCTGTGTATGAGGTAGTTTATATAAACCGTGCTCTGTGTATGAGGTAGTTTATATAAACCGTGCTCGGTGTGTGAGGTAGTTTATATAAACCGTGCTCTGTGTATGAGGTAGTTTATATAAACCGTGCTCGGTGTATGAGGTAGTTTTTATAAACCTTACTCTGTGTATGAGGTAATTTATATAAACCATTGTCGGTGTATGAGGTAATTTATATAAACCGTGCTCGGTGTGTGAGGTAGTTTATATAAACCGTGCTCGGTGTGTGAGGTAGTTTATATAAACCGGGCTCGGTGTGTGAGGTAGTTTATATAAACTGTGCTCAGTGTATGAGGTATTTTATATAAAGCGTGCTCAGTGTATGAGGTATTTTATATAAACCGTGCTCGGTGTATGAGGTAGTTTATATAAACCGTGCCCGGTGTATGAGGTATTTTATATAAACCGTGCTCTGTGTGTATGTAAATGAAAGAAACATTTAAATACATGAAGGGAATCAACACAGTAAAGGAGGAGACTATATTTAAAAGAAGAAAAACTACCACAACAAGAGGACACAGTCTTAAATTAGAGGGGCAAAGGTTTAAAAATAATATCAGGAAGTATTACTTTACTGAGAGGGTAGTGGATGCATGGAATAGCCTTCCAGCTGAAGTGGTAGAGGTTAACACAGTAAAGGAGTTTAAGCATGCGTGGAATAGACATAAGGCTATCCTAACTAAAAGATAAGGCTAGGGACTGATGAAAGTATTTAGAAAATTGGGCAGACTAGACGGGGCCGAATGGTTCTTATGTGCCGTCACATTCTATGTTTCTATGATGTAATTTATATATACCGTGCTCGGTGTAGGAGGTAGTTTATATAAGCCGTGCTCGGTGTGTGGGGTAGTTTATATAAGCCGTGCTCTGTGTATGAGGTAGTTTATATAAACCGTGCTCGGTGTATGAGGTAGTTTATATAAACCTTGCTCGGTGTATGAGGTAGTTTATATAAACCGTGCTCTGTGTATGAGGTAGTTTATATAAACCGTGCTCGTTGTATGAGGTAGTTTATATAAACCGTACTCGGTGTGTGAGGTAGTTTATATAAACCTTGCTCGGTGTATGAGGTAGTTTATATAAACCGTGCTCGTTGTATGAGGTAGTTGATATAAACCGTGCTCGGTGTGTGAGGTAGTTTATATAAACCATGCTCGTTGTATGAGGTAGTTTATATAAACCGTGCTCGTTGTACGAGGTAGTTTATATAAACCGTGCTCGTTGTATGAGGTAGTTAATATAAACCTTGCTCGGTGTATGAGGTAGTTTATATAAACCGTGCTCTGTGTATGAGGTAGTTTATATAAACCGTGCTCTGTGTATGAGGTAGTTTATATAAACCGTGCTCGGTGTGTGAGGTAGTTTATATAAACCGTGCTCTGTGTATGAGGTAGTTTATATAAACCGTGCTCGTTGTACGAGGTAGTTTATATAAATCGTGCTCGGTGTATGAGGTAGTTTATATAAATCGTGCTCGGTGTATGAGGTAGTTTATATAAACCGTGCTCGGTGTATGAGGTAGTTGATATAAACCGTGCTCGGTGTGTGAGGTAGTTTATATAAACCATGCTCGTTGTATGAGGTAGTTTATATAAACCGTGCTCGTTGTACGAGGTAGTTTATATAAACCGTGCTCGGTGTATGAGGTAGTTTATATAAACCGTGCTCGGTGTATGAGGTAGTTTATATAAACCGTGCTTGGTGTGCCAGGTAGTTTCTATAAATCGTGAAGTGGCTTAGTTAAACTGTGGTCAGTGTACAAGGTAGTTTATATAAACTGTGCTCGGTGCATGAGGGACTTTAAATCAAATGTGTTCTGCGTTTGAAGAAGTTTACATAAACAACGTGATAGTTAAGCTTGTCCAGCCCCTTGTGAAATAGTGACATCAATGCCACCAATGTTTGGATGTAATTGATGTATATCTGTATATCTGTTGTGGTAGAGGTTCCTTAGTGTTGAAAATGGTTTGTCTACTTACTTTGAGACGGCTCCATGGGGCTCCTGGCACCATTACCACTACAGCCTATTAGGCTACATCAAGAGTGGTTATGGTGCTTAGAGTACCCTCTAAGAAAAAATGTTTTAAAACATGTCATCCTAATGGAGGCAGTGTATAGAAAAGAAAATATAAATATGATTAACCATATTATGTTTTAGACAAACACAGTTGATTTTGACAATTTTTCAACTTTAGTCACAGCTTGTCTATTTTAGACTTAAAGGAACACTATATGGTCAGGAACACAAACATGTATTACTGACCCTATAGTGTTGAAAACACCAGCTAGTCCCTCTGCCCCCCTCACCAAACTTCACTAAATATAGTAAAATCCCACTTTTATAGCAGTAAGCTGCTGACTCTACTCCTGATCTGCCTGCTTGGCTGACATCATCAGAAGTGGTGATCTGAGTCAATCACAATGCTTTCCCATAGGATTGGCTGAGACTGTGAAAGAGGCAAATCAGGGGCAGAGCCAACACAAGTCAAACACAGCCATGGCCAATCAGCATTATTATCTCCTTATAGAGATATATTGAATCAGTGGATCTCTATGAAGAAAGTTCAGTGTCTGCAAGCAGAGGGTGGAGACACTGAATCTCAGTGCTTTACACTGTGCAACACTGCCCCAGGAAGCACATTTAGCAGCCATCTGAGGAGTAGCCAGTGGAGGTACCCCTAGGCTGTAATGTAAACACTGCATTTTTTCAGAAAATACAGTGTTTACTGTAAAACACCTGAAGGGAATGATTAAACTTACCAGAACAAATACAATAAGCTGTAATTGTTCTGGTGACAGTAGTGTCCCTTTAATTATGTAATTCAGTTTTCGGTTCACTATCAATTGCTGTTTGTTTTAATTCAGGTTCTTCTTTGTTGTTGTTATCACTTTCCATTGCTGTGCTGATTCTATTGAAATTTATTTTGGCTCTGCATTTAAATAGATACTCTGTAACTCTGTATTAGTACCGTCCTAACATGCTGTTACAAAGCGTGTATCTCTCTCATAATCTTAAGGATTAAATATTTGATTTTAATTCCCTCTCACTGATTGTGTTGCCAAAGGGTCCGAAAAACTAAGCTGGATTTTTTTGTTGGTTTTTTTTTTATCATGCCCTTTTTTGAGTACAGATATACAGTTTGCTGCATATTATATAACTTAGATACAATACATTTGTTGCTTAATGGCAGTGGCATAGTTTGTGCCGCTTTAAATGAAAGTTTGTTTGGGCAGGGCCCTTTTTGCCTACTGTTTCAGCACGTCAATCATGTTTTGTTAGAATTTAGTGTTTGTTTTGTTTACCTATTCTACAGCGCTGCGGAACGCGTTGGTGCTGTATAAATTGAAATTGTAAGTGCTTGCAATTTTACGGCTTCCATGATATTTACTGAAGTAAAAGGCAAGGTGAATTAAAAGGGAACTTTTAAATTTTAATGTCAAAATAGCCAATGTAGTCAGCCACTTTAGAAATGCACTTGGCGTTCACTTTTAATTTTTAAATTAGTAAATAACCCTGCTAGAGTTGTTTTAAGTTTATGACTGTGGGGTTTACACCTTGGATTGACGTGTTTAAAAAAATTAAATAATGAAATAAATACTACAATTTAAAATAAAGGAAATTGGGAGGTGACAGGGGCCCATTGTTCCTTATCTGCTGTCAAAATTTATGTTTTCTAGTTGGCTAGTGCGGGTCAAATTTGAGTTTGACACTTTGAAAGGGATGCTATTGTTCTATGATTTGACTTTATTTGGTGCTTCTGCCAGCAGAGAGACAGGGTGTGACAAACACGGGGCTGCGTTACTGAGCCCACCCAAAGTATCGCCGTGCAGTTAGACATGTTCTAGCTTGAGAGCACTAAATAATACAGGACGCGGCTTCGATCTTGGCTATAGTAGCAAGTCATTTGATTATCCCACAGTTAAAATATATTCATGTGTTGAATGATTTTATCTCAAATTTCACGTTTCATTTGAACCCCTCGATTTATATTGAAGAGAAGATTATCCTAAAGTTTGACACTTAGTATAACCCAAATATGTGTACAATATATACTATGCTGAACATTTCTTTCTTTTTTTTATTGGATGTGTTTGCATGTTCAATGGCTAATCTTGCATTTGTAGGTCTCAATTAACTAGACTTCCCATTATCCTATGGAGTTTATTCACATGATTATTCATTCATTTGGGTTAAGCCCTGATGACCCCAAAAAAGGGGGAAACTGTCAGTTATTGTAACGGGGTCAAAGTTATTTATCTTTGTCAACTTTGGTGGTTTATTTATTAAACATCGAATTGTAGTGATCATAGAAGCAGTTGAATAATGTATGCAAACATAGCTGATTTAGAAAATATCTTCATCTCAGCGATAGTCTCAGCTTGCCTATTTTATCCTACATTTTGCAATTCGGATATCTGTTTGCTGTAATTTTACATCTCATGAATAGATTCCCCCACGGGCCCCACCCAGTTTTCATCCACGGTGGACAACTTATCAGAACTTGCGTAGAAGTTAACAAATTCACTATTCACCAAGGTGTGTGGAGGTTTGAAGCTTCTACGTTTTTACTTCAAAAGGACCTGTAACAGGACCTGCCGTTTTACTGCCAAGTTGATTTAGACACAGGTACATTTGGTAAATTAATTTTATATTTTTTACCATTGGGGGGCACGTGTGTTGTATATATACTTTTTGTTTTGCTAAGTTGATTTAGACCCTAACACAAAACGCGCCGGGTTCCCACTGACTGAGAGACAATACCAAGTTCAATTGCTCAGTGGGTGATCATTACAGGCACACGGGATTATAATAACCAGGCTTGTCTAACTGATTTTAAATGGAACTCTCACTTTCCAGGATTTTTAATATGGCGGTTAAATATCCTCTATACTTAGCAGTCAGCATAGCCAAAGAATACGAGAAAAGGAGAAATACTGTTTGTGTTTCTCTTTCTCATTTATAATGCATGCCCTGGCTGCAGTGGCGTACACATGACCCATGGGGCCCCGGTGCGAAAATTGATCCGCGGCCCCCCCCCCCCCCCTCGCGCTTACTCTGCGCGGGCCGGGGCAGCAACACATGGCGGCGGGCACCTGGTCGCAGGGGTTGCAGGGCTGCGACCGCGGTATGTACTGTACGCCACTGCATGCAGATGCACACACACTTAAAGGACCACTACAGACACCCAGATCACATCAGCTCAATGAAGTGGTCTGGGTGTCAGGTCCCTCTAGTTTTAACCCGGCAGCTGAAAGCATAGCAGTTTCAGAGAAACTGTTATGTTTCACTGAGGGTTAATCCAGCCTCTAGTGGCTGTCTCACTGACAGCCGCTAGAGGCACTTCCGCCATTTTAAGACACTGAACGTCCATAGGAAAGCATTGAGTAATGCTTTCCTATGGGCGGTTTGAATGCGTGCGCGGCTCTTGCCGTGCATGCACATTCGGAGCTGAGAGGCGGAGGGATCCCAAGCGCCATGGGAGTCCGGCGCTGGAGAAAGGTAAGTGCTGAAGACACACACACACACACTCTCACGAACAAATGCATACACACTAGCTAACAGACACACACATTTACTGACAAAGACACACTCAGCGGCAGACATACATACACACTCACTTACAAAACATACACTCTCACTGACAAACACGCACTCACTAACAGACATCAAACAGACTCACTAACACACACACACAAACACACTCAGTAACAGACACACACAGTAACACACTCACTGACACTCACTAGCAGACACACACACTAACACAAACACCAACACTCACACTAACACACACTAACACACTCACACACTCACACACTCACTAACACTCACACACTCACTAACACTCACACACACACACACACACACACACACACTAACACTCACACACACTAACACTCACACACACTAACACTCACACACACTAACTCACACACACTAACACTCACACACTAACACTCACACACACTAACACTCACACACACACTAACACTCACACACTAACACTCACACACACTAACACTCACACACACTAACACTCACACTAACACACACACACACACACTCACTCACAGACACTTACACATGTTTTTTTTTTATTTAATCCCCCCAGCCTCCCTACCTTTTGGAGTGCTGAGGGGATACCCTGGGGTCCAGTGGTGCTGCTGGGCTCCTGGGGGGCCAGTCACCCGGCGGGCAGGCAGGCTGGCTGGTGCGCGAGGGAGCACTGTCCCCTGAGTGCTTCCTCTTCAGCTCCCTCGCGCGCCGCGTACTGATACCGGCGCCGGAAGATGACATCATCTTCCGGCTCCGGTATCAGTGCGGTGCGCGAGGGAGCTGAAGAGGAAGCACTCAGGGGACAGTGCTCCCTCGCGCACCAGCCAGCCTGACCGGACGCCGGGTGTAAGCAGGGCCAGCCTCGGGGGGCCCGGAGGTGGCCGGCTCCTGGGCCCCTCAGGAGAAGAGGCTGGCCCAGAGGGTACATACCGGGTCGCAGGGGCGGCCGGGCCCCCTGTTGGGCCGGGCCCGATCGCAGCCGCGACCCCTGCGACCCTGGTATGTACGCCACTGCCTGGCCGTGCATGGTGCTGGATTGTGATGTAATTTGCTAAATCTTTAATATGTATTAAGGTGAAAATGGAACATCACGTGAAAAAAAGATTAACATATGTTCTAGCTGATTTTTAATGCTTCACTCATTGGTGTAATTTCCAGAGAAGTGAGCGTTCCTCTTTAGTCTGCCAGTGATTACAGCCTTGAGTGAACCCTGACTTTGAGTGAAAGGAATGGGCCTGTATGCTGCTACCGTCCTGAATTACAATGTAGCCAAACAGAATATTCGCCCTGAGATGTTTGGATTGACAATTAAACAATTGTAAATTAAAGGTATTCTCTAGTTTTAGGAATACAAATCTGTATTCCTAACACTATAGTGCCCTCTGGTCTCCCCCTTCCTCGCCCTCCTCCCCGGCAAGTAAAGGGTTAAAAAACCCCTTTTTTTTTTACTAACGCTGGGTGTCCTCATGAAGAGTGTGAGGGCACCCAGCGTTATTTAGGCAACCTAGAGTCCGATAAGCAACCGGAAGCACTTCTAGTGACTTGTTGGTAGATAGCCACTAGAGGCTGTCATAGTACAGCACATAAACATTGCATTTTCTCTAAAACTGCAATGTTTTACATTGTAGGACTAAGTGTGACAGGGGCACTGCAACCAGACCACGTCAATAATGTGAAGTGGTCTAGATGCATATAGTGTCCCTTTAATATATAGACAGGATTTCCACAAAGCAGGAATGAAAATGTATAATAGATAAATTACCGTGTGACAGGAACATGTTAACCCAGAGGCTATATTAGAGACAAAGTTCTATGGGAGAGACTCACATTAACCTTTAAAGACTAGCTAGAGCATATTCATATTAGCAGTATTACCTGCTAACACTTTTTGCATTGCGGTGTTTTCTTGTTACAGGTAATAAATCAATGCTGTGCAATATGACCAAAATAGCACCAGAGACGTCAAGGGCTGACGGCAACAGAAAAAAGTGAATTAGGGGAAACTTTCAGAACATGCAATTCTCAGTAGTGATGCTGCTTTAAAGACCAAAATATATAGAAAATACAGACTAAGGCACAGTGCACACTCAAAAAAAATATATAGTTTTTAATTTTCCAACGCTACTTAAAATCACCTATCTTAAAATGGGGATTCAGTTACACCATATGGCCATATTGTGTTAAGCCCACCCAGGGCCGTCTTTCCCCATGGGCACGCTGGGCAGTGTCCCGTGGGCCCCACAGGCATGGGGGCCACACTGCACTGCCCAGCGTGCCCAGGCCGACAGGGGAGATCCTTTGATCTCCCCTGGCAGACTTGCTCTCTTGCCGTGGGCCCTCTCCTTTACCGGCCTAAAGGCCCTTCGAGAGAGGGGAGAGAGAGGGCCGGAGGACCCGGAGGCAGGAGGAAGATCCTTGCAGGAGATCGCTCCTCCCGCGAGCAGGCTGTGCACACAGTGCTCAGCTCAGGAGGAGTATAGCTACAGGCTATATAGATCACCACCGGACCACCAGAACTGGCTGCCCCCCGCCCCCTTTCAAGAAGAAAAGTTGGGGGTGGGGCATGCAGTTTTTATTAATGTACATTTAGTATTTAAAAAAAAACAAGAAAACATTTGCTCCATATACCCCTCACACTCTGCAACACACAAACACCACCCACCCACAGCACCTCACACACACACACAGCGCCCCTCACACACAGCGCCCCTCACATACAGCACCCTTCACATACACAGCACCCGTCACACACACAGCACCTCTCACACAGCACCTCTCACACAGCACCCATATCACACACATCACCCCTCTCACACACACAGCATATCACACACAGCACCCCTCTCACACACAGCACCTCTCTCTCACACACAGCACCTCTATCACACACACCCCTCACAAACACACAGCACCCCTCTCACACACAGCACCCCTCTCACACAAAGCGCCTGTCTCACACACACAGCGTCTCTCTCACACACAGCGTCTCTCTCACACACAGCACCCCTCACACACACAGCACCTCTCTCACACACAGCACCCCTCACACACAGCACCTCACACACACAGCACCTCACACACACAGCACCTCACACACACAGCACCTCTCTCACACAGCACCCCTTACACACAGCACCCCTTACACACAGCACCCCTCACACAAAGCACCTCTCACACACAGCACCTCTCTCACACAGCACCTCTCTGACACACACAGCACCTCTCTCTCACATACAGCACCTCTCACACACAGCACCCCTCTCACACACCGCACCTCTCTCACACACAGCACCCCTCTCACACACAGCATCCCTCACACACAGCACCGCACACACACAGCACCTCACTCACACACATCACCTCTTTCACACAGCACCTCTCTCACACACGGCACCTCTCTCACACACAACACCTCTCTCTCACACACAGCACCTCTCTCTCACACAGCACCTCTCTCACACACACAGCACCCCTCACACACACAGCATCACACACACAGCACCTCTCTCACACAGCACCCCTCACACACAGCACCCCTCATATACAGCACCCCTCATATACAGCACCTCTCTCACACAGCACCCTCACACACAGCACCTCTATCACACACATCACCTCTTTCACACAGTACCCCTCACACACAGCACCTCTCTCACACACACACAGCACCACTCACACACAGCACCTCTCTCACACACACAGCACCTCTCTCACACACACAGCACATCTCTCACACACAGCACCTCTCTCACACACACAGCACCTCACACACACAGCACCCCTCACACACAGCACCCCTCACACACAGCACCCCTCACACACAGCACCTCTCTCACACAGCACCCCTCACATACAGCACCTCTCTCACACAGCACCCTCACACACAGCACCTCTGTCACACACATCACCTCTTTCACACAGTACCCCTCACACACAGCACCTCTCTCTTACACACACACACACAGCACCACTCACACACAGCACCATTCACACACAGCACCTCTCTCACACACACAGCACATCTCTCACACACGGCACCTCTCTCACACACAGCACCTCTCTCACACACACAGCACCTCTCTCTCACACACAGCACCTCTCTCACACACACAGCACCCCTCACACACACAGCATCACACACACAGCACCTCTCTCACACAGCACCCCTCACACACAGCACCTATCTCACACAGCACCCTCACACACAGCACCTCTATCACACACATCACCTCTTTCACACAGTACCCCTCACACACAGCACCTCTCTCACACACACACAGCACCACTCACACACAGCACCACTCACACACAGCACCATTCTCACACACACAACACATCTCTCACACACAACACATCTCTCACACACAGCACCTCTCTCACACACACAGCACCCCTCACACACACAGCACCTCTCACACACAGCTCCACACACACAGCACCTCTCTCACACAGCACCCCTCACACACAGCACCTCTCACATACAGCACCTCTCTCACACAGCACCCTCACACACAGCACCTCTATCACACACATCACCTCTTTCACACAGTACCCCTCACACACAGCACCTCTCTCTCACACACACACACACAGCACCACTCACACACAGCACCTCTCTCACACACACAGCACATCTCTCACACACACAGCATCTCTCACACACACAGCACCCCTCACACACACAGCACCTCTCACACACAGCTCCACACACACAGCACCTCTTTCACACAGACGGCACCTCTCTCACACAGCACCTCACACACAGCACCTCTCTCACACACACAGCACCTCTCTCACACAGCACCCCTCACATACAGCACCTCACACACAGCACCTCTCTCACACAGCACCCCTCACATACAGCACCTCTCTCACACAGCACCTCACACACAGCACCTCTCTCACACACACAGCACCTCTCTCACACAGCACCCCTCACATACAGCACCTCTCTCACACAGCACCCCTCACATACAGCACCTCACACACAGCACCTCTCTCACACAGCACCCTCACACACAGCACCTCTCTCTCACACACACAGCACCACTCACACACAGCACCATTCACACACAGCACCTCTCTCACACACACAGCACATCTCTCACACACATCACCTCTCACACACAGCACCTCTCTCACACACACAGCACCCCTCACACACACAGCACCTGTCACACACAGCTCCACACACACAGCACCTCTCTCACACACACAGCACCTCTCTCACACACACAGCACCTCTCTCACACAGCACCCCTCACATACAGCACCTCTCTCACACAGCACCCTCACACACAGCACCTCTATCACACACACATCACCTCTTTCACACAGTACCCCTCACACACAGCACACACACAGCACCACTCACGCAGCACCTCTCTCACACACACAGCACATCTCTCACACACACAGCACCTCTCTCACACACACAGCACCCTCACACACAGCACCCTCACACACAGCACCACTCACACACAGCACCATTCACACACAGCACCTCTCTCACACACACAGCACCTCTCTCACACACAGCACCTCTCTCACACACACAGCACCCCTCACACACACAGCACCTGTCACACACAGCTCCACACACACAGCACCTCTCTCACACACACAGCACCTCTCTCACACACACAGCACCTCTCTCACACAGCACCCCTCACATACAGCACCTCTCTCACACAGCACCCTCACACACAGCACCTCTATCACACACATCACCTCTTTCACACAGTACCCCTCACACACAGCATCCCTCACACACACAGCACCACTCACGCAGCACCTCTCTCACACACACAGCACATCTCTCACACACACAGCACCTCTCTCACACACACAGCACCTCTCACACACACAGCACCTCTCTCACACAGCACATCACACACACAGCATCTCTCTTTTACACAGCACCCCTCACACACAGCACCCCTCACACACAGCACCTCTCTCACACACACAACACCTCTCTCACACACACAGCACCTCTCTCACACACACAGCACCTCTCTCTCACACACAGCACCTCTCTCACACACATCACCTCACACACACAGCACCTCACACACAGCACCTCTCTCACACACAGCACCCCTCTCACACACACAGCAACTAACACACAGCACCCCTCACACACAGCACCTCACACACACATCACCTCTTTCACACAGCACCCCTCACACACAGCACCTCTCTCACACACACAGCACCTCTCTCACACACAGCACCTCTCGCTCACACAGCACCTCTCACACACACAGCACCCCTCACACACACAGCATCTCTCTTTTACACAGCACCCCTCACACACAGCACCCCTCACACACAGCACCTCTCTCACACACACAACACCTCTCTCACACACACAGCACCTCTCTCACACACAGCACCTCTCACACACAGCACCTAACACACACAGCACCTCACACACAGCACCTCTCTCACACACAGCACCTCTCTCACACACAGCACCTCTCTCACACACAGCATCTCTCTCACACACAGCACCCCTCTCACACACACAGCAACTAACACACAGCACCCCTCACACACAGCACCTCACACACACATCACCTCTTTAACACAGCACCTCACACACACATCACATATTTCACACAGCACCCCTCACACACAGCACCTCTCTCACACACACAGCACCTCGCGCTCACACAGCACCTCTCTCACACACAGCACCCCTCACACACACAGCACCTCTTACACACATCACCTCACACACACAGCACCTCTCTCACACATACAGCATCTCTCTCACACAGCACCTCACACACACAGCACCTCTCACACACACAGCACATCTCTCACACATACAGCACCCCTACACTGCAGTCTGTGTGTATTTAACAATCTGTGTGTGTGGGGGGGTGTATTTAGCAGTATGTGTGTGTGTATTTAGCAGCCTGTGTGTATTCAGTAGTCTCTGTGTATTCAGTAGTCTGTGTATATTCAGCAGTCTGTGTGTGTTTATTCAGCTGTCTCTGTGTTTGTGTATTCAGCGGACTGTGTATGTATTTAACAGTCTGTGTGTACTCAGCAGTCTCTGTGTGTACTCAGCACTCTGTGTGCGTGTATTAAGCAGTCGGTGTGAGAGTATTCAGCAGTCTGTATGTATGTTGTATGCATTGCATTTGTTGGAGGTACCAATAAATAAAGGCTAAGCTTAATTTTATCAATAATTAATATTTTAATTCCTGTGAGTTGTTGTGTAGGCAGGGAGCCAGTGCACTGCTTTGCCCGGGTGGCCCATAATGCTGTTAAGATGGCACTGAGCCCACCACTACTTCACAGTACCCCAATATCAGTGGGTTCTACACTAATTTTTACATGGGAGATTTACATGCTAACCGCAATATGTAATGCTTAAACGGCTTCCAGAGGCTCCTCAATTTATGCTTTCCTGTCATCACCTCCAAAGGTGACCTATAGTAGATGGGTGGGGGGCTCAACCCAAAAGTAATCTGGTCTGAATTGCAAGCATACACAGAACAAGGGGGGACTCATGGCAACATAAATATTATAATCATATAGGACGTTTTCTGAGCGATGCCCTTGCAGTATTTTGTATACAATATATATATAAGTGTTTTCAATAGTATATCAAGACGAGTAAATTTTTCCTTTATATTACTAATATTTTTTTTTTATTATTGCTGTTTTGTACACGTTTTAAATCTTAACAAAATCACTAACATTACAAATGTGTTTTAAAATGAGATATTTTATTTGTGATGTTGTTGAAGGTGAAGAGGCAGCCTATTATGGAGCTGAAATTCTGCCATTCACAGGGATGCAATTACATAAAATCTGGACGTTTTGTAAATACGACCAACGACAATCTGTTGTTTCTCAGTCATAATGAATCATACAATAAGCTTCAGGCGTTCTCTTTTGGTGGTATGGAATTTAACTAAATTGTAACACTAATATTCAACACCAGTCAAATGACGATATGTACGTGTTTATTACAGTACAGTATGTATTGATAATGTCAAGCTGCAAAGATAGATGGGCGGTTTAGATAGTGAATGATTTCTTATCACTTTAAACTGGTATTTCTGAATGTGATACAGCGATACGCAGATGCACTGAAATAAAATACGAGCAGATTAAATGTCAGAAACAGAATAGAAAGTTTGTTTAGTGTTAAGGTTAATGTGATTATCTGGGCTTCAGATAAAATATATGTTGCTTATAATCTGCATTTTCTCATCTGTGACCTTTACAGGATTGAGATCCGGAACCATACTATTGATAACTGTAATAAGCCAATTTTACTATTATGTTCTAAACCAGGGGTAGGCAACCTACGGCACTAGTGCCATGCACGGCACTCGAGGTGTCTTTGCACGGCACTCAAGGCTGCTTGAGCCAAACAGGCTCTGGCCTATCAGGAGTCCCAGTAAAACTTCAGATATCTGCTAATCCGAAAAGGTGGTGAAGGACAATCCTCAGTTTATGCATTGCAGCACATAGAGGAAGTGACCTCAGATCACCTCCTCCCAGCACTTGTGAATGGGAATCCACACTGTAGTAGAGCAGCTCGCAGTTGCTGTTGCAGCTCCTGTCCTTGACATGTACCTGGCCGGCCTAGTCTCCACTGGAAGCCACTCACACTGCTAGATATACACAGAAATGCAGAATAACCCTCCCCTCATACAAATAATACGGACAGCCCACACACAAACATACACACAATCCGCACAAACGAAACACCAATAACAATCCACATACATGCACACAACCCCACATGCAATACCCCAAACAGCCCCCACACACTACCAAACACACACTGTGACATATCCATCCCCACACACACAATTCCACAAGCAGCCCCCATACACAGCCCATATTCATATGTATCATACACAATACCATAAACTACTCATGAACATATACAATATAATAGCTCATATACGCAGGGCCGCCTTTAACGCGGGGCAAACTGGCCAGCTGCTCCGTGAGCTCTGCTGGCCTCAACTATTTCTAACCCTCTGGCCGGTAATCCGCACACTAAGGAGGCCCACCGGTTGGCCCATGCACAAAGGACCACCCGGTGGGCTTCTGTCAGCAGGGGCCCGGTTGCACGCTGAGGCACTTTAACAGCGCAAGCGGGCCCTTTGCTTTTCGGCAGCAGGCTGGGAGGAAGTGACGGCCGCGCATCACTTCCTCCCACAAAGAGAGGAGCGCGCGGGAAAGAAGAGTAGGCAGATTGGAGGGGGGCTGGCCAAGAGCGCTAGACCCCAACTCCCAACACTTTCAGCCACCAGCAGGAAAGGTAGGAAACTGGAGGGTGGGTTTTAAAGTGTATGTCTGTGTCAGTATGTCTGTCAGTGTGTGTGTGTCATCTGTGTGTGTCATCTGTGTGTGTCATCTGTGTGTGTCAGTATGTTTGTGTGTCAGTATGTGTCAGTATGTCTTTGTGTGTCAGTATATGTGTGTGTCAGCATGTCTGTGTGTCAGTATGTGTCAGTATGTCTTCGTGTGTGTCAGTATGTGTGTCAGTATATCTTTGTGTATGTCAGCATGTCTGTGTGTGTCAGTATGTCTGTGTGTGTATCTGTGCATACATCTCAGCATTCACACACTAACACTACACACAAATACACCCCTGCATTCAAATTTCAACACTACGTACAAACACATGTCTGTGTTACACACCAAAATTATATGTAAATACACCCCTGCATTCAAAAACCAACACTACGCAAATACATGCTTGCAATCACGCCAACACCACATACAAACATATTCCATACAAAAACCTGTTTACATTAAAACACACAAAAACTGCTTAGTGCTAAATACAGACCTGCAAACATGGGTAAATCGTAGAGCCCCAGCTGTCAATGCATTTCTGGAGTTGCCCCCCAAAAATTCTTGCACCTCTCTACTTTAGGTCCGCCACTGCGTTGAGGTGGAGGACGTGATTGCATGCCTGGGGAGGGGGGACAGGTTCAAGGGGGCCCCAAGCAAATGCTTTGCCCAGG
Source organism: Pelobates fuscus (assembly GCF_036172605.1). NCBI lineage: Eukaryota > Metazoa > Chordata > Amphibia > Anura > Pelobatidae > Pelobates > Pelobates fuscus. The sequence continues at coordinate 105,874,724 of NC_086327.1, read as the reverse complement.
GTCCAGTTACTATTAAAGACGGCCCTGCATATACGCACAAATACAACCATACAAAGCAATTACAGTAAAAATAACACAAGCAGAATACAGCAGCATACACACCTCAATTAAAAAAAAAAAATAAGACCGGCACGCTACGGGACATCACATTCCTATATCGGCACAGTGCTGCTAAAAGGTTGCCTACCCCTGTTCTAAACCATTAATATACAATTTCTGCATTAAAGGTGTTTATTTTGGATTGAAAACCATTTTCAAGAAATAGATGATTATGTTATGGGATCTCATTACTAAAGGTTGAGTGGTTCTCATTCTCAAAAACGGTTGTTGTGAAGAAGGCAGTTCATAAAGAGAAAAATCACAGGGATTTGCTTGACAATTTGTTGCAGAGATTTCTCTATAAAGCTGATTTGCAGAGTAGGGTCCCCATTACTGTGCCCTTACATAGAAGAGATCAGCTCAAATCCATCCAATATGTAGTCAGGTAGCCCAGGTTTTAGCTTCCTAATTCAGTAGATCAAAGGGGAACTGTCAGTTTTGGAGGAAAATCTTTACAAAAAATTTGTCAAGGAAAGTCAGCGGAATAATGTATTTTTTCAGTTGCACTTTATATCAAATTTTACCCACACTTTTACATTATTTTATTATATTAATCCCTTGATGGATGCTTTGCTTTTATATCTGGCTTCAAATATTGTAAATGAACCAAAAATAAAGTTTGGACAAAATAAGCTGTACACAGTTCCTCTTTTAAGCAAAATGGAGTAAGGTTTTTAAAGGGGAACCACCGGGTTCATGGAAATTTTATACTAATTAAATGAAACATTAAACAATGACTCAAAATACACACCCAAATAGACTGTGCAAACACAAAATAAATAAATTAACTTAACTTAGCGACAGCTTCCCAACGGCAACTTTCCACATAGGTGCCAAAAATAGAACAAATGGATATATATATCAGGGAAATCGCTGTCTGGACCTATAAAAATGAATAAGACATAGTGAAGACTGTTACATATATAAAATAACAGACACGTTCTTGAGTGCACTCACAAGATGTACGAAGGAAAATCACTCTGAAATAGCCACCACCTACTCCTGTAGGGGGGTCACACTGAGGATATACTGGATCTTGTAGATATTAAAATCCGGAACCAAAAGTGGAGCAGGAACAAAGTATGGTAGAAAAGGTATTTATTCATAAATACAATAAAAGGCACTGGTCCAACGCGTTTCGTTCAAACAGAACTTCTTCAGGGACCTTTCAAGTTAAAAATAATAATACAGATACCATACATACAAATTCCCGCTGTACCCTTCCTTTATCCCACAGTCCCAATATATAAGGCAGCTACTAATCCCATTGGTGGTGTGGTGGGTGTGTTCGAACTTGGTTCCGGATTCCTCAATCACTTGCCGACTCACAGCTGATCGTCAATTTCTTTTCCCGCTTCCCGGGTTTCAGAAGTGTCGCCGGAAGTGACGTCTGCGTTCCAAAATACCACTTCCGTGCGTTCCATCTCTGATTTCGCATCCGCGTGAAGTGTGGTCCTCGTGAGTCTCTATAGTTATGCATACACATGCGTGGTCGGCAGAAAGCCGAACTTAGAAAAAATTATGATCAGTAACTGCTACTAACATAGCTCATTGGAAAAAAGAAAAAAGTGTGTCAATATCAAATCATAAAACTTTATCAAGTGCAATTATTGCTTCAAATTTAGTTCATATAATGTCTATTTTTGATCATTTTATACCCTTTAATCCAATACATGAATATTTAAACATGTTAAAAAATATGTATAATAAAAATGCACTCTGAATAATCAATTTTACGTGAAAGGAAATTATAAATAAAACAGATAATAATTCCCATAAGATTAAACAAAAATACTCCATATAGCTCAGACAGATAATTATAATATTACAAATATCTAATCATCAAGAAAACAAATCAAGTCAATGTCCACATTTAACCCCTTCGGCTCCAGTGTCTGTAAACAGTGTATCCAATAGGTTTCTTTCTGTCGAAGTCGTTTTAACCTATCCCCTCCTCTCCAATGGGGGGGGATATATTCAATGCCCTTACACACAGTCTTTAAAATTAAATGCAGGACATGACTGACAGTGTAATGGAACCGAGTGGGTTGTGAGACGTTTTTTAATATTATTCAAATGCTCCATGAATCTGACTTTCAGCAATCTCTTGGTGCGTCCCACATATTGCCTGCCGCACGGACACTGCAGTAAATATACTACAAAATCCGTGCGGCAGCCAATCAGCGACCTAAAGGGAAATGAAATCCCTGTGGTGGTACTCTGAAAAGAGTCAGAATCTAATAAAGAGGCTGTACCACATGCCACACATCCTCTACAGCCTCTGAAACCCTTAATGCTATTACTAGGGATAGATTTATTAATAGGTTTGATATAGCTTGGTGCTAGCATATTCTTCAAATTTTTGTTCTTCCTATAAATCATTTGTGGATTATTCGGCAACAATTGTCCCATAACAGGGTCACTTTGTAAGATAGACCAATGTTTTTTGAACACTTTCCTAATCTCATTATGTTGGGTATTGAATCTTGTCTTAAATGCAAAGTTAAATTTGGTTGTTGAATTATTCTTAGATTTATCCGTGTCCTTAAGTAACTCATCCCTCTCCCCAATACCAATAATTCTCATCTCTTTTTCTATACTATTTTTGTTATAGCCACGTCTCATTAATTTTTGCTTAATATATCCTGCCTGTGTTTGAAATTCTTGAGGTATAGAACAGTTACGTTTGACTCTAATTAGTTGACTTTTAGTTATTCCTCTCAGCCAAGGCTGGTGATGGCAGCTGGTCTTATGCACGTAGCTGTTACCATCTGTTGGTTTGAAATAGCACCTAGTATGAATCTTTTCTTGTTGACTAAACAGGACCAAGTCTAGGAAATTAATAGATTCCTTCTCCCATGTTGGAGTGAATTTCAGGTTTAAGTTGTTACCATTTAAATACGTAGAAAAACAGTCAAAAGAAATCCTATCTCCCTTCCAAATGATAATAACATCGTCGATGTATCGCCGCCAGAGCACCAGGGATGCCCCCCAGCCATGACCAGCCCACACGCAGTGATCTTCCCACTTCCTCATGAATGTGTTGGCATAGCTGGGGGCAAACCTGATGCCCATGGCGGTACCTCTAATCTGTAAATAAAAAGAACCCTCAAAGAAAAAATAATTTTGTTCCAAAATAAATTGAACTCCTCTAATTATAAATTCTTTAAGGTTATCCGAAACAGTCTCATCTCTATCCATGTAATGACGAATAGCCTCAATTCCCTGATTATGATCTATAACAGTGTAAAGGGACGTTACGTCCAGAGTGGCCCAACTATACTCTTCTCGCCATTGAATATTTGCCAATTCCTGTAAGAGAGACTTAGTGTCTCTTACATAAGATACAGCTTCTTGTGCATATTTCTGTAGATATGAATCTATAAACGCCGAGAGGTTGGCTGTTATAGAATTGATCCCACTGATTATAGGGCGGCCCGGAGGAAAAAATAAATTTTTATGGATTTTGGGCAAAAAATAAAAAATGGGAATCATAGGGTTTTTCTCCAAAAGAAAATCTAAATTCTTTTGGGAGATGACTTGATCAGTCAAGGCTTTGGTCAATATAATTTCGAGAATCTCATTAAACTGTTTCGTTGGGTCATTCTTAAGTTTTCGGTATGTTACTTGATCATTGAGAATGTTTGCAGATTCTTGTAAATAATACGACCTGCTCATAACTACTATGGCCCCTCCTTTGTCGGCCTCCTTAAAGACGATGTCTACTCTTTTCATCATGGTTTTTAGGCAAGCCCTTTCTTGGTATGTTAAATTATCTCTTTGTTTCTTTCTCTTATTGATGGTTTTAAGATCTTTCTCTACCATAGTTTCAAAAGTTTCTAAGTGTGATCCCTTATTAAACACAGGATAGAAATGAGACTTCCTTTTAAAATGGTCATATTTTATTGGTGTACCGTCAATCCCCACATGGGGGGTACTGGGATGTTTCAAGAAATGTCTCTTGACCGTGAGTTCTCTCACAAATTTTTTAAAATCTATGTACAGCTCAAAATCGTTAATCCCTTCATTTGGGGCAAATTTAATGCCTTTCTCTAAGACTTGTATCTCTAGATCAGATAGGGGGGACCCTGATAGGTTAATTATTCCCTTATTTGTTTCATTAGATGGTAAGGATCTTAGTCCTCGACTTGGTGTATTTCCTCGTTGATTCTCATTCTTTTGACAGGGGACTCTGTTTGTAAGGATGCAAACCGATTGGGATGTTCCCAATTGGCTTGCTTTGGGAAAAAATAATTCCTTATTGTTTTCTCCCGGGGTGGTAAACCCCCTTCTAAAAAATTCTCCCGGCTATCTTGGGACGGTCTCAAATAGGGCTCCTCATTCCTGTTTCTTGTCCTGCTGGTCACCTCTGCATATGATCCTTTATTGGTATGATCCCTATAATTGGACCCACCCTGACTTTCTTTAGGGATAGCTCCTTGATTTCTGGTTGAGGAGAATTTGGTATTAAATCTCTCTTTTGGTCTAGGGGAGAAGGATGATGATGTTTTCCTATATTGCACATTGTCCCTTTTTATTCCTTGATAATGAACATTGGGAAATCGTTTTCTTTGTGGGGAAGAGGGCATATTATGGTTTCGTTGGAATTTATTGATTGTGGAAAACCTATTTTGTTTCTTATCTTCCTTATCTCTTTTATACTTCTGATTTTTAGTTTCTGCAATTTTTTCATCTAAATGTTTTAATTTATTTTGTAGCAAATCTTCCCTTTCTTTATATTCGTCATCATTTTTATTTATTGGGATATCTACTTCAATACGATTTAGATCTTCTTCAAATTTAGATTTAACTTCCTTAGAATATTCAATTATCAAATTCATTAGTTGGAACGAGCAATTAGACAGAATCTCGTCCCATTTCTTTAGGAAGATTTCATTATCCAAACCAAAAGCTGGTGATTTATCTATCCGTAACCCTCTAGGGATCAAACCCTCTTTCACATAAGTTTCCAGAAAAGCCACCTCCCACCATTTTTTTTGTTTCACCTATTAGTGATTTCTCTTTAGCTTTAAAATACAAGTCAAAGTTTTTGAAAGGTTCTGGTTTATCCCAATCTTTAAATAAAGCTTCAAATTTCCTCATTCTAGTTTTCTGTATATTCAAAAGATAATTGCTAGCCATTGTTTACCCGAATCAGTATAACAATATAGATATATGGAGTATAGTGGAACCAATCCAACACAAAATACACACCCAAATAGACTGTGCAAACACAAAATAAATAAATTAACTTAACTTAGCGACAGCTTCCCAACGGCAACTTTCCACATAGTTGCCAAAAATAGAACAAATGGATATATATATCAGGGAAATCGCTGTCTGGACCTATAAAAATTAATAAGACATAGTGAAGACTGTTACATATATAAAATAACAGACACGTTCTTGAGTGCACTCACAAGATGTACGAAGGAAAATCACTCTGAAATAGCCACCACCTACTCCTGTAGGGGGGTCACACTGAGGATATACTGGATCTTGTAGATATTAAAATCCGGAACCAAAAGTGGAGCAGGAACAAAGTATGGTAGAAAAGGTATTTATTCATAAATACAATAAAAGGCACTGGTCCAACGCGTTTCGTTCAAACAGAACTTCTTCAGGGACCTTTCAAGTTAAAAATAATAATACAGATACCATACATACAAATTCCCGCTGTACCCTCCCTTATCCCACAGTCCCAATATATAAGGCAGCTACTAATCCCATTGGTGGTGTGGTGGGTGTGTTCGAACTTGGTTCCGGATTCCTCAATCACTTGCCGACTCACAGCTGATCGTCAATTTCTTTTCCCGCTTCCCGGGTTTCAGAAGTGTCGCCGGAAGTGACGTCTGCGTTCCAAAATACCACTTCCGTGCGTTCCATCTCTGATTTCGCATCCGCGTGAAGTGTGGTCCTCGTGAGTCTCTATAGTTATGCATACACATGCGTGGTCGGCAGAAAGCCGAACTTAGAAAAATTATTATTTTTAACTTGAAAGGTCCCTGAAGAAGTTCTGTTTGAACGAAACGCGTTGGACCAGTGCCTTTTATTGTATTTATGAATAAATACCTTTTCTACCATACTTTGTTCCTGCTCCACTTTTGGTTCCGGATTTTAATATCTACAAGATCCAGTATATCCTCAGTGTGACCCCCCTACAGGAGTAGGTGGTGGCTATTTCAGAGTGATTTTCCTTCGTACATCTTGTGAGTGCACTCAAGAACGTGTCTGTTATTTTATATATGTAACAGTCTTCACTATGTCTTATTAATTTTTATAGGTCCAGACAGCGATTTCCCTGATATATATATCCATTAAACAATGACTATTATCTGTGTTAACCATTTTTTTTTCTTTTTTTTTCTTGTGATATTATATTTCTCTTTAAATGTATATTAAAGATTTAGTTTAGTTTAATTGGTATCACAATCCAGTTCAGACACATTCTTTCTGTTTTTATTTCAATGAAATGTTTAATGACAGAAAAAGGGCAGATATTAAAGGGACACCATAGTCATCAATACAACTTTAGCTGAATGAAGCTGTTTTGGTGTATAGATCGTGCCCCTGCAGTCTTACTACTCAATTCACTGCCATTTACAAGTTAAATAACTTTTGTTTCTGTTTATGCAGCCCTAGCCACACCTCTCCTGGCTGCGACTGACACAGCCTGCATTAAAAAAAAAAAAATGGTTTCATTTTCAATCAGATGTAACTCACTTTTAGGTTTTTATCTCCTGCTCTGTAAATTGAACTTTAATCACACACAAGAGGATCCTGCAAGGTCTAGCGAGCTATTAATAGAGCAGGAGATAAGAAATTCTAAATTTAACAGAATTTGCAATAAAGGAAATGTAAACATTAGACAAGTCTTTCCAGGAAGTGTTTAGGAAGGCTGTGTAAATCACATGCAGGGTTGGGGAGGGTCGGGCTGCATAAACAAAGTAATTTAACTCTTCGAAACAGAAAATTGAGTAGTGAGTCTGCAGGGGCATGATCTATACACTAAAACTGCTTCAGTAAGGTTAAGTTATTTTGGTGCCTAAGTGCCCCTTTAAAACAATGAGTGGCAGGGAGCCAAGAGGAAGGCACTAGTTTCCTGGATAGCGAAGATCAGAGGTGTGAATTTCTAAATGTTATTTTATTTTTCGAACTTCCCTTTTAATTATTCGAGCCAATGTAATAAAACACTGCTCAGCAGAATGGCTGTGCTGCCCACCCACCTTGTACTTTGAAAAGTTAAAGGTATTTTGTTGTGTTGAGTTACAGGTAGTGTAGAGGGAGGGGGTATCTGCGTGATCTCATGTCATTACCCTCATCAACCTCTACATTCCAGGTCAAACACAACGGAACTGACTGAGTTTATTATTTTGATTAAATGGCAAGACCTTTTCCCACATTTGTTTTTTCCATCATCCACATCATCCATTTTTCATTCTGATTAAAGGAAGATAAAAGCTAAATAATCACATTTCTTCTGCTGTATCTATAGGATCTGCATGCAGGGCACAACGAATTCTGAGCAGCGTGCAGTTACTTCTAAACTTATTGCTTTGATCAGATTGTTTTTCTTAGTATCTGCTGCTGGTAGTAGACTGCTTGTCTTGACTTCCTCCCCAGTTAATCTCTCTCTCTATTTTCCTGTTAGTTACCAGGATTAATGGACACCCCAAACTGGATCGGATTCGGGACCCGGGAGGATATGACAGCGCGTCCACCGTGATGAGCAGTGAGCTGGAGAGCAGTAGTTTTGTTGATTCTGATGAGGACAATACAAGCAGGTAGGAGAATGTTAAGGTCACAGTAGTAAGCGGTTGGAATGTGTGTGACACAATTTTGTTAAAACCCTTTAAAAATATATTATACCCTGGAGTTAAAAAGGCCACCTCCAATAATGGATATTTGCGTATTCATATGGCAAGCTCATATTAAAAAATCTAAATCATAATTGAATTGATATTTATAGTTATTGAGCATGGTGACTTTTCCTGGAAATACTCAGAAATATCCTGATTTGCTCTGAGTACGACCGAACGGCCCTGATGTTGCTCAGCACAAGCAAATCTAATGATGTGTTAATGTTGTGGTAACTGGGGACATTCTGTAGTGCTCCGAAATGTGAGACACTTGGGAAATAATCTGGTATAGGAACTCTGGACTGTAACCCTAAACGCAAGACACTTGGGAGGTATGCATGAAGCAGTCCTGTCTGTACAAAATTCCAGGCACCCATGCCGCACAGTTCTAAGGTAGTGCTTGCTTTTGATGGGGGTGGTCAGATTTTCATTTTTACCCAGGTATGCATGTAACGAAGCATTATATTCACTATGTTTGGGTTTTTTAGCTTACATTTTGCTGTTTGGATTTCCATTTACAAAATTTAATAAATATCCCTGCCAATGCAGAAAAAAAAAATCTGTTTTAATGTAACATCTGTTTACCCTACAATTTTGAGCATTACTCTATTTTCAAATGATCCCTACCAATTTATGCTTATAAAGAAGATGCATTTCTATTTTGGGGTTTTGAAGTTTTAAATAATTCTAAAAAAAAAAATGAGCTCTGTAATATGAAAGCAAATGTCTATTGACACAATCCATACTGGAAACTTTAATTTATTCCCTGTTTTAGATTAATCTGTAAATAGTTTATTCATATGTTTATTCATTTGGTAAAGCAGTTCATGTTCCTTCCATTCAAAGAATAGGCTACAGTGTATATTTCCTTGCCAATTGCCATTATTATTGTAGTTGCTAGTTTCTTTATCAATCCAATACTGAGGTTAAATGCAGTGTATACTGTTGTCCAATTGGAATATAGTCAGATTAAATTAGATTGTGCATTTGTGGATAAACTTTTCAAATTATTTAATATTTTTTGGATAAACCTTTAAAATAATTTTTCAAGATATGAAAACATAAAAAAAAATATACCATTGTATCAAAATAGGATTATTTCATAATTTTAAAAGTGTATCAAAAATAGTATCATAAAAATTAAATAATTTCTTTAGTTCATTCAAAAACAATAAATTGAGGTCTATGTATGAATTATCTTGTAATCATCAGTCTGACTCATAAGAATTTTATCATGACAACAGATAGTTGGGCAACAGTTAGCCCAGTCTTGGCTAGCAGATTCTATAGGAATGCCCAATTTTCTCACTGTATTTAAAGTAAACTGTCACTTTATTGGAAGAGAAAGCTCCGTGTTCCCTTACCTACATCACTACATGGTTTAATTTAATTTACAAACATTTCCCGGACAGAAAACTACAGAGAATTTTCTAAACATAGATATCACAACCCAGAGCTAACTTTCACTTGTCTAACGGTCTGTTTATTAATCTCACTAGTGACCATTCCTCTTTAACCTTCCTCTACCAATGATAAGTTCACTTGGAATTTAGCCCACTCTAGAGCCCACTCTTTCTAAAATTGGGGGTCGTGTTTACTGGAAATATTGCGCTTTACATATGTTGTTTGTGCTGTCGGTCATTTAGTATGTGCAAGTGACAAGTTTCCTTTAAAGTGGAACATCTGCTGAGGGTCATGTTAAGACCTTTTGCATGTTGGTTCAGCCCTGTACGCTAAGCAAGCAGTGATGTTATGATTGCAAGTTTGGACTCGGCTCATCAGTTTAGTTTTAGTTAAGATGTATCTCAATCCGTCATTTGTAACCGCCTGTCACCGCTTCTCATAACGCTGCATTTCATCTTGTACTTCAGATCAAGACATCATCCCTCAGGCTGTAAGTCTGAAGCCCATTACAAGGGAAGGGTGTGTTTGAGTTAGTTATTGGTTTAAAACCTCCAAGCTGAAAGATAGGTTGCAATTGCCTGTCATAGAAGGGATGCTACTAATCTATCCAGACTTCAATACAACTTGACATCAGAAATGTCATCACTACAGATAGGCGCAAAGGTCAACTGCTCAATTATTGGCAAATAGAAAAGTGGGATTAAAGACCAAAGCAAGCAAAATAACTAAATGAATGAAACTGTCTTTGTTGTAAATTGGAAACGGCGTTGTCCATGCAGTTCTCATGCAAGGTTATTGATATGGAGCAAACCACAAGATCCAGTTGGATCCCAGGGTGATTGATCCATTTTTAGAACATTGCTGTAGAACTGTTGTTTATACAGAAGATTGCTCACAATAAATAACACTAATACTTTTCAATACCTATCTAGATGTATATAATCAATTCAGCTGGGGTTTTTTATAAAGACATGGAGCAGTCATGTCTTCCGATGGAGATATTGTGTATATCTGGTGATGTGAATAAGTCTCCTAAAACCGCAAAGTTCCAACCACACAGTGTTCATGACAGTCTCTCTCAATTCCCCAGTTATTTGTGAATTTCCTTAAGTGAGGGCTTAACGCATCTAGATTTACAGCAAAGCTCACATCATCACAATTCTTCCTCTTCAGTTACATTATATGTAACTTGTAAGGCAACACCACAGCTGAATGCAGGTGCCAACATTTCCTCACCTAATACTCTGCCTGAGCCGCATCTACTGTACTGTACCTGTATTGATTGGTGACGTTAATCCATTAAATATATGGAGAAATTCAGACATACCGGTACTTCTTTTACTACATAGTATGAATATCTCAGAACTTTATAATTGAAGAAAAAAACTCATAATGTAATAAACGTGCACTGCAAACAAATTCAGCATTCTTGTTTGGTTTTGGAGATGGGAACGTATGAAGTAGCTTGAGATGTACTATGATTTTATCAGACCTTATATTGGTTAAAATTTTAAATCAGCTTTCTGAAAAAAATGCATATTTATTGAATTTCATTTAGTGGTTTTACATGCTCCCAACTTGCCCCATTGCAGTCTATAGTGAATGCGGCGGCGAGGCTCATCTTCCCGTCCGCCCGCACCTCCCACGCCTCACGCCCTGTCAGTCCCTGCATTGGCTTCCTGTAAGATAAAGGGCTCAATTTAAAATTCTGATTCTTGCTTCTCTACATAATGCTACTCCCACCTATCTATCCACCCTAATACACAAGTATGTCCTGTCTAGGCCCCTATGCTCTGCTGAAAATCTACGTCCATTTTCTGTTCGTACTCCTACCTCTGATGCTCGCCTTCAAGACTTCTCTAGGGCTTCTTCTGTGGACCTTCCTTCTCTTTACCGTTAGACGCTCACCCATTCTCTACTCCTTCAAAAAATCATTAAAACTCACTTTTACACACAAGCGTATAAATGAAACTGTTCATGGCTCCCAACTGATTCTTCTCCTGCAACTGTAATTTAAAAAAAAAAAACACAAACACAGTTTTCGCCTTCAGTGAATTTTATTCTACCAATCTACTTCCTTAATATTATCCTTACCTTTTGTGTCACTTTACCCCACTCCCTCTAGCATGTTGAACTCATTAAAAGGGGCCTCAACCCCTTTGTTCCTGTGTGTCAAACTTGTCTGGTTACATGTTTATTAGTCCACCCATTGTAAAGCGGTACGGAATTTGTTGGCGCTATATAAAAATAATAATTTAACAGTTAAAAAAATTACATTTTTTCCAGTTACTTATGTAAGTCTGCAGTTTATATGAGGATATGGACTATACTTTTGAGAATGGTTTGCCCCCCCTTAAGGACCAAACTTCTGGAATAAAAGGGAATCATGACGTGTCACACACGTCATGTGTCCTTAAGGGGTTAAAGTAAGAGTTCTCCCGGGTGCCTCCGTCATTTAGAATACGTGTTAATTTTCTGGTTCATGGCTAGAACACATGCTGTGCGTGGTGTTACAATTTTCTTTTGTGCAATGTCATGATGTACTTTTAATTTGCCTTTATCTAGGTTAAGTAGCTCTACCGAACAAAGCACATCTTCCCGCCTTATACGTAAACATAAGAGGAGACGGAGGAAGCAAAAGATGCGTCAGATTGACAGGGTAGGTTACGCCTATTTTGCAAACCTTTGGGGTTTTACCGGCTTATTCACTAAGGTGTGAATCGTTGTAAATTAAAAATTCAGTTGAAGTGGTCTCGTTTCACCTACAATTTATTTTTATTTGTTTTGTTCTAATCAATCCCTGTTTTTTTTCTCGTAGTCTTCATCTTTAAGCAGTATCACAGACTCCACCATGTCGCTGAATATTATCACAGTCACGCTAAATATGGGTAAGTATCATTTCCATAATTCGCATTGTGTCCATCAAATCTAGCCAACATGTACTTCCTCCGTTAATATTTAACCCCTTAAGGACCAAACTTCTGGAATAAAAGGGAATCATGACGTGTCACACACGTCATGTGTCCTTAAGGGGTTAACTACAAAGATCATAATTCTCAGCCTTCTATTAGCTTTAATTCTAACAGGATCATGCAGTTTATATGTCAATGTCATAATGGTTACAGAAAGCCCAAACACGTTTCAACCTCCACTAATGTCTTCGTCAAATGAGCTCAGCAGAGGACAAACATGTCTTGTTATTTTGGGATTACATTGTTTGATTGGCTGAGAAGCCCAGATTTCTTATATAAAAGCATATGAGCAATTTCCAAGGACGTAGACTCTCTCCTGAAGGACTGGCTATTTTATTCTTTTCCCCTAGAAAAATACAACTTCTTAGGCATTAGCATTGTTGGGCAGAGCAATGATCGCGGCGACGGAGGAATTTACATTGGATCGATTATGAAAGGAGGGGCTGTAGCAGCTGATGGACGCATTGAGCCTGGAGATATGTTACTACAGGTAAGTTCACACTCCCCTTGTATCAAGAACTAGCACATCTCACATGTATCCAACCAACATGTGCTCTAGCACACTGGTCTGGTTCTAGACCAATATAGTAAACACTCTATCCTATGTAAAATTTATCTTTCACGTGTGAGATAATTGTTATTCAAAACTACAACTATGTGCTTGCTCTGTACACCATAGCCCAATCTCTTATATCCCTGCCTTTGTTTTCAACTAATCTGCATTCTCGTTATCCTACCATCTAAAATCCAAGCTATTTCAAATTCTACTTTTGGGCTCATCTTACTTACCCATCGTACCTCATCATATTGTAAACCTCAATTGGGTTCCCATTTCATCAAGAAAACAACATAAATTCCTCACTCTGACATATTACCTCCATTTTTCTGTTCATGACGTCAATTGTGTAAATAAGAAACATCTCAAAGCAATATCTTAAAACACTTTCTGATTTCCTGCCCATCACCGCACCTCTCTGCGTTCTCTCTATAAAAAGAAAAACAGGTGCCCTGCTCTCTGAAATTCTAGGGGATCTGCTTATGAGATGCTATAAGAGGAGATTATTTGTTCTGTCATTTCCACTGTGACATCCAGACTGGGTTACGAGCAGTTGTCTGGTTCTTGCAGGTTAATGATGTCAACTTCGAGAACATGAGTAATGATGACGCAGTGAGGGTCCTCCGGGAAATAGTCTGCAAACCAGGGTAAGTGTATGTGATACATAGCAGGACGTGGTGAAGATGGTCTATGATATTTGAACAGTTTATTATGTCTACTCCAACTTGCACAAGAAGACCTTGACATGTTATCATTCAACTGTTGGAGATCTGATAATGATCAGCATATCTACACACCAAACACTTTCTCGTCCTCTTGGGGGACATTAGATCTGGGTATTAGTTTCTCCTTAAAGGACCACTCTAGGCACCCAGACCACTTCAGCTTAATGAAGTGGTCTGGGTGCCAGGTCCAGCTAGGGTTAACTAATTGTTTTATAAACATAGCAGTTTCAGAGAAACTGCTATGTTTATCAATTAGTTAAGCCTTCCCCTTTTTCCTCTAGTGGCTGTCTCACTGACAGCCACTAGAGGCGCTTGCGTGATTCTCACTGTGAAAATCACAGTGAGAGCACGCAAGCGTCCATAGGAAAGCATTATGAATGCTTTCCTATGTGACCGGCTGAATGCGCGCGCAGCTCTTGCCGCGCGTGCGCATTCAGCCGACGGGGAGGAGAAGAGGCGGATCGGAGGAGGAGAGCTCTCCGCCCAGCGCTGGAAAAAGGTAAGATTTAACCCCTTTCCCCTTTCCAGATCCGGGCGGGAGGGGGTCCCTGAGGGTGGGGGCACCCTCAGGGCACTCTAGTGCCAGGAAAACGAGTATGCTTTCCTGGCACTAGAGTGGTCCTTTAATTAGTGGATAGGAACACGTAAGAGACAGTTTAAAAAGATTCCACTTCTGTCCTTTTTCCTGAAGTGTCGCAGAGCAGTCGTGTTTCTAGAGAATTACCGGTAATCTTTTCCTTTTTTTGGTTTACCTGGCCTATTTCTCGAGATGTAACATTTTACCTCTATCCTTAAGCTGTAATCAACTTGGAGGATTCAAACTAGCTGAGGGGATTGGTAGAAACCAAAGCTGCTTCTAATGTCTAACAGAAATCTCATTAACTCTGTAAGTGATCAGGACAAACTTAGAGCCCATCTAAGTCAGTATCCAGTTGTGCTTTATCTGCTACAGTCTGAAATCAGTTGTGTTTATTGCACGGAGTCTAGGAGATCACATTACAGTTTGACTGGGCTGGGCTATTTACTAGAGAGAGAATTTAAAGTGAATTTCAATTCTAAGGCCAGAGTAGCTGAACTGAAAGCATTGCCGAGTGAGATATTTTTTCCAATTAGATTTTTTTAACCTTAAATCTGAAATTGACTTTGCATTTACAGGTATTTCTCACTTTAGTGAATAACCCTGTAATATTGATTTCTATTACAGTTAAAAAAGATTATCACAATTAATTAATAGTTTCATTGAGTGTCTAAACGCTGGATCTAAACAAAGTTGCTGTCGGCTTATTAATCATTTTAAGTGCCAATACCAAAAAGAGACTGGCTAGCAACGAGGGTGACAATCAGAATTTTGGTGGTTGAAACAGATTTAGAATGCATTGATGTCTCCAGAGGTTGTAACATTATAGCACTTACCTGCAGAGAAGGAGCTAAGAAAGGGCTAGGTCACATTACTAATTCTGCTTAGAGGGCTAGGTGCAGTTTAGAGCCACCCAGTGGTCATGCTGAAGACGCAATGTATATGCAAGGTATTGGCCAGGTATCCCTGATCCTTTGTTTTGGTATCTTAATTGAATTGGTCATTTAACGTAGAACAAAAATTACATTCACTGGTTTGCTGAAATTAAATGTGTTTGAATCATCCACGCTTTGTTAGAATGGTGCAGTACATAATTTCTGAATTAGGTTTATTTTGCTGGATAATTACTAAATGCACTGCATTGCACTGATATTCAATTTTGTTTTTGTAGACCATATATTATATATTTAAATTCTACCAAAACCAAATATTTGTTCTACTAATTGATAAGGCCACTACTGCAGCTACTAAATAGAATCATTTTGCTCTTATTTCACAGCCCAATTAGTTTGACCGTGGCAAAATGTTGGGATCCCACACCAAGGAGCTATTTCACAATTCCTCGGGGTAAGTAAAGGGCAACTGACCTTAGTTATCACAGTGATATACTCTGTGCTGTTTTCAGGAACTGAAGCACTCCACAATTTTAAAAATGTTCTGCCTAAATCTATGTTCAGGCCTCTGTCTTAAAGGAAATAAACTGACACTGACACTGCATGCCCTCCAACCAGATATGTTATGGTTGAGTGATTGGGCAGGACATGGAGGCAATTGTTCCCAGCACTAAGCGTACAAAAGTTTTGGGCTGCAGCCTCAATGGGTACAGGGCTGTCTCTTAGCATAGCTCTCCAAGATAGAGCCAGCAGTCAGTGATTGTAATGGTCAGGATTGTTTGGGTTAACATGATGCAACCCTTTTGTTCTTGGGCTTGTGGCAAATGTATCATCAGTCGTTAAATTATAGAGTGAGACAGTGGGGTGATTTGATCTAAAAAATGGCCATTCATTTGTACTTGCTCTCATTTTACATTTGTATTTCCTTGCAAGAAGGACGAGTTTGAGGCATATTGCAAAGAGTGTTTGGTGCACTCAATTAGTTTAGAGTAAGCTGGTTAACAAAGGAAGGATCAATTAAAGATGAATTAGTTAGTCTCGTAAAAATAGATAGCAGACCTATACAAACATTTGAGGTGAGAACCAGAGTAAGTTCCAATAGTGCACAGAGTTGTGACTTACTCAGAAAGTTGGCCGCAGGCTGCACTTACGCGGACATCAGCATTAGATTGAGGCTGGGTTTCCAGGGTGCATGTTACATTTCAGAACCAGGTTATTGATCTGATGGTAGGTGAGATGTACAGATGAATAATACTGCCATGTGTTTTCAGGGTCGTACTCAGTGAATTGTAGAAAGGGGATTCACAGTGCTGAAAGAGGCAATTCATGATTAAACCTCAGTAAACTGGAGGAAGGAATACAGGTTCTACATTCATTAATCTGGAAGAAGGAATACATGCACTATATTCATTAATCTGGAGGAAGGAATACAGGCACTATATTCATTAATCTGGAGGAAGGAATGCAGGCATTATATTCATTAATCTGGAGGAAGGAATGTAGGCACTACCTTTAGTATTCTTGAGAAAGGAACACAGGTGCTACATTCATTAATCTGGAGGAAAGAATGCAGGCACTACCTTCAGTATTCTCGAGGAAGCAGTACAGGTGCTACATTCATTAATCTGGAGGAAGGAATGCAGGCATTATATTCATTAATCTGGAGGAAGGAATGCAGGCATTATATTCATTAATCTGGATGAAGGAATGCAGGCACTACCTTCAGTATTCTCGAGGAAGCAATACAGGTGCTACATTCATTAATCTGGATGAAGGAATGCAGGCACTACCTTCAGTATTCTCGAGGAAGCAATACAGGTGCTACGTTCATTAATCTGGATGAAGGAATGCAGGCACTACCTTCAGTATTCTCGAGGAAGCAATACAGGTGCTACATTCATTAATCTGGAGGAAAGAATGCAGGCACTACCTTCAGTATTCTCGAGGAAGCAATACAGGTGCTACATTCATTAATCTGGAGGAAGGAATGCAGGCACTACCTTCAGTATTCTCGAGGAAGCAATACAGGTGCTACATTCATTAATCTGGATGAAGGAATGCAGGCACTACCTTCAGTATTCTCGAGGAAGCAATACAGGTGCTACATTCATTAATCTGGAGGAAAGAATGCAGGCACTACCTTCAGTATTCTCGAGGAAGCAATACAGGTGCTACATTCATTAATCTGGAGGAAGGAATGCATGCACTACCTTCAGTATTCTCGAGGAAGCAATACAGGTGCTACATTCATTAATCTGTATGAAGGAATGCAGGCACTACCTTCAGTATTCTCGAGGAAACAATACAGGTGCTACATTCATTAATCTGGAGGAAGGAATGCAGGCACTACCTTCAGTATTCTCAAGGAAACAATACAGGTGCATCATTCATTAATCTGGAGGAAGGAATGCAGGCACTACCTTTAGTATTCTCGATGAAGGAACACAGGTGCTACATTCAGTAAATTGGAAGAGGGAATTCAAGAGTTAGGTACCATATTAAGAACGTTTGAGTGTGATGTGGGTGGTTTTAATAAATGGTAGGAAATTATTTGGTACTTAGTATAGATTCATAATAATGTATACAAGATACAATAATACTATGTATAAAGGAAGATGAGATTTTAAAATGGTCTAATTATTAATTTTAAAAAGTGGAAACGGCTTCCTCAGCACATGATACAGGAATGGTAGGCTAAACATGATAAAATGATGGGTCCGGTAGAGGAATCTCTGCTGTAACGCTTAATGTTTTTATCTTCAAAGGCAATGTTTTTTTCAGCCATGGTAATGTCATCATGTATCCGCACTGCATTGTTCACCAAACGTATGTTTGTTTGTTTTCTCCCCTGTCCTGGTTACAGCAGAACCTGTGAGGCCTATTGACCCGGCTGCCTGGATCACTCATACCTCAGCCCTGACGGGAGCGTACCCCCGTTACGGTATGAGCCCCTCCATGAGCATCATCACATGCACCAGCTCCTCATTAACAAGCTCTATACCCGAGTCGGAAAGTAAGTCACACTGCAGCCCCTTACTCTGGGCAGGACTGACCCTGTGCTGGGGCAGCAGTGTACAGCTTTACCCCACCCACACACCCACGAACATGTTAATCAACCAGGCAGAAAGATTTACCCAAATCTCTGTCTGCTGCTCGATCGTTCCATGCATACTGCTAGAGACACACAATGCTTATTTTTTTCTCCAATACCATGATGTAGCACAGCGCTAAGCACTCCAGATGTTATGGACTACATCTCCCTTGATACTTTGCCAGCATTATGGCTGTAAGAGCATTATGGGTGATGTAGTGTACAAAATCTGGAGTGCTGAAGATTGCCTACCCTTGATATACCGTGACAGAAAGCTATAGAGAATAAGTGCTAGTAATACGTCTGGGACTCAGGTCTCTTTGTTGACCTGGGGTATAGCAATCATATCAGATTATAACATACTGGTATAATAATATACCATCTCGAGATACCTACAAGGCATGGGTATTGTCTCCAAAATAGTTATATGTTAGTCATTTTACTTGTTAATGCACACAATTAAAGTGCTCTTATGCCAATTGTATCCCTTTGGATCCATATTAGAGCATAATGCAGTAAAAGAGATAAACCTAGTAAAGTAAAAACTTATTAAGATTTTTGAGAGAACCTTCGGGAAGGATTTTGTTTTTAGGCCATCCGCACAGAATAATTGCACATAAACAGAACACAATGTGGGATAAGTTGGACGCAATTCATCTGTTCGAGAGGCCACTTCCGTAAAAAAAGATATTTTGAAATGTCAACGAGATTTATTGAGTAGGATCAAAGTAACACCCAGATGAAAGAAAGCTCTGATTGCATTTAAGCAGAGAATCAACCCATTTTAATGACCGCATTCTCTTTTACACAAGAAGTTTAAAGACCTTGATAAACATACAGAGTCTTTCAGATCTTTCCATACATTGTCGAGGGTGACAGATTTATAGGAGTATCTAGCATGTTTACCTAACTGGAGTCAAGTAGTATCTTCCGGGTCTCCCTTTTCACCTTAATCAAAAGACCTTTCTGTCCATTGTGATGGGACTTGAGTAATGTTTTTGATGTGAGCAAAGGAGGTGAAGGTGTATCATTTTTCCAATTATTAGCGTAATCTGTTTTCTTTGGCTTCGTACAGATGTCCTGTGACATTATAACCTCCTGATAGGTTTTGTTCGTTTTTGTACTAGCTCTTGATTTATCTCACTTAATAGATAACTGAGCTTTTGTATTCTGTGCTTGCTTCACGCGTCTCATATTACAGTGTGAGAACGAATGTGAATTGTCTACAAACCAGACGACCTACAGCTATCACTTACCTATGTCCAGTGATGGATGACGCCACAAAATTGTCAAGATGTTAGATGTTAAATTTAGCCTCATGCTGTACCGTCATTGCCTCAACTGGGTTGATATCTCCACTGACTATAGTCACTAGTGTCGATATAAATGATAGTATTTTTTATTTTATTTTTTAAAACACAAACCGGTTGTGTAAGCGTTTAAAATTATATTCTTATTTCATTTTTTTCTAATGTTATGGTAGCTGGGGTGGCAAAGGAAAGTTGAAAACAAAGCTTGACTAAAATCAATTACATTTTGGTTGAAGCAAAGTTGAGTACAAATGAAAAGTAAATTTGTTGAAATGGATACAAAACAAAATGATACCCAAATTATGGCTTTGATTTAGTATGTTCCATAAGTTTTTCAAATTATTTAATATTTTTGAATACGTATTTGAGCCTATTTTTCTCTCAAAATATTAAAATATTTTGTAAAAATCCTATCCTATCCTATATAAAAATATATCAAAATATTAAAGTATGTTTTTAAATATTAATTTCATTTTAAAAGTTTACCCAAATTATTCAATAATTTTAAAAGATAATCCAAAAACATTAATTCAAGGCATGTGTATGAAATATGGCCAGATAGTTTAGGAATTCCTGAACTAATTGAAATACATAAATGAGCAAGCACAAAGTTAAAATAAATAAGTAAAAATAGATGGGAAATCAACATTGGCACCTTCCTCGCTCTCGCTCCAAGTGCCAGTGGTGGGGGCATAAAAAAACAGCATGAGTCTTAGGACTTTTTTTCCCTTGAGTAAATGGGGGGGGGGGGGGGCAACCTAATTTAAAAATATGTAGAGCAAGGTAGATCGGGACTCCCTGTCACTTGAGGGTTGATACAACTCTACCTCTAGGAGTGGAATGGCTGATTACACGCAAGCCCAAATGCCCCATTATGTTAGCCTACTTCCCTTTGCACTTTAGGTATGTGAATAGGGATAGACAACCCTCTGCACATAGTTAGTGAGACTGTGTTCCTCTAAATAACCAGAAACACAGTGTAATCCCCCACATGTAACACATTGGGTAGGGAATACGGTGGTTCCCTATTGTTCATTTTAGGTCCTGAGGACCCATGCATTCATTAAATAATCTCTACCCTCAGGACAGAATGGTTAAGGAGAAGGAAGGTGAAAACATGCATACCTCTTTATATTGTTAACTCACAACCGTCTGCACAGGGGTGTATATACCAGGAAGTAGTCTCATAGAAGCTCAATTTATTTTTTTTAGCGCACCTAAATAGTCCTTAAATTAATTTGCATTTTTTTATGCACTATCGAAATTTGTACTTGAATTACCTCTGGTAAATATTACAACCCTTCTTTAAATACATTTCAGCTTGTTTATCTAAAGTTTGCTATTCGGATGTATCGTTGATACTTACTTAATTACCCTCTAACTTTTAAATGACGACTCCCATAGTAAAAGGATTGGTCGCGGAATAACAACAGCTAGATCTCTGTATCATCACGCATTCAGAAGTAATAAAGGAATACAACAATACATTCAATGGACATTTATGTAAAGAAAATACCTATAGTGAACCCGATGACCACATGGACTACTTCTGCGTTATAGAATCTATGTATTACCTAAGAGCCTTCTAGAGAGCTCAGAATGATTTGTATTACTGTCGTGACATCTGATGTAATCTGCTTCATTCTAAATATTTCTATTCTCTGTAAAGGCACAGATGATCATTGTGTTTTTTATTGTAGTGTTCGTCAGATGCTAACTACATTCTTATGTAATATAGCTTATACCGTCACATCTGTTGGTATTGTAGACCTGATTGTTGATTTAAGTTGACAGGTTACACCATTATTTAGGATTTCAGAATATAATGACCCACACACGGTGCTCATTTGAGCACTAGATATCCGATAACTCACACCACACAGATTATCTTCCCTTTCATAAAAAAAACAACAACATTATTGTACTGTATGTTACAATACACCCATTTCCCACTTGGACTCCTGTTCACAATGCCCCATCACACCATGTGTCATACTGTTTAAATCTTTTGCATGCACCGTTTGCTCACCCTGTATGTTATTGTTTGCTGGTTGGGTTTGTAGATAGAGAGGGTGACTGCAAATAAAATGGATGTAAGTAGATAACCAAGTTACGCGGTCTCTGGCGCCCCCTATCCCCTGTCTTTTTAATGCACACGTTGGTAAAAAAGCAGGCATAGTCAGGAAAATACTTCTCGGAGAGTACTATTTGCTACTCTAGGTACTGGGGAGAATTGCAAATTCTAGGCCAAAATATACAAAGTAGAAATATTCACAAGCTCAGTTTTATTTTCAAGAAGCTATTTTGACTTACATTTTGCAATTAGATTGTCAGTTGTCCCCAATTCCTGGTTTAATAAATAATTTCAAAATGATTATGTAATGCCTCGTTTCCACTGAGCGGAACGGTTCGGGTCGGTACAGTTTGGAAGGGTTAGAATGGTCCAGCCTATTGAGGTGAGCATTTGTCGTAAGCATTGACGTTTCCCTGCCCTCCAATCGATGGATTGTATAGTGTGACGAAAGTAGCTCCGCCCTAACCGTACCGTACCATTTCCTAGGGCCCTACATCTAAAGGAGGACCAGGAATGGTGCGGTTCGGTTCGGTTGTATGGGCCACTTTAATAATGGAAACACTCAAAATAGCGTACTGTACCAAACCGACCCAAACCATTCCGCTCAGTGGAAACGAGGCATTATTTAAATTCATAAGATTGCAGAACTGAATGTGTTTAGGCAGTGGGGCTATACAAATCCAAGTGGCGTGAGAATTAACCAAAACCGCCTGGGTTAATCACTAAATTGTGATTCTAGAATGTAAGCCATAATAACTTAACTAAAAACATAGCTAACTTGGAGAAATTTTCCAGCTCATCATTTTCGTCATAGAATTTTAATTTTTTTGTAAATTTCCAGCAGATCGCAGATCACACTTTTTGTGAATAACCCTGATAATTTAAATATTTTGTGCTGTTTTAGGTCCACCTAATAAAAAAACTAGATAAGGGCAACCCAAGGCTTCCATTAGACATAGAAAATCAGGACAGGGGTTTTCCTAGGCCATATTAAATTACTTAGTTGGAAATTCAACAGTGTTTTCCCCAAGAAATGAAAATCCATTTTTTTGAATGACGAATTAATTTGTTTTTTTTTATTTCAGAATTGGAGGATTCCCCATTGTCTGTCAAGAGTGACATGGCTACAATAGTAAAAGTAATGCAGCTTCCAGATTCAGGGCTGGAGATCCGGGATCGGATGTGGTTGAAAATTACAATATCGAATGCAGTAATAGGTGAGTCTGTATTGTACAGCAATCAGGCCCCATAATGTCAGTATATCTGGGGGGGTTTAAATGATAACCGTAAGATTTGTTCATCTATCATTACTGTTTTAGCTTTATCGCACCAACAAATTTAATAATGATGTACAGTAGGAAAATATTGCATGTATTGGTCATAAAATAAGTTACACCAACAGGAAGAAAAGTAACAAGGACACTGAGCAAATGAGATGACATTTTAAAGTCAATGAGTTTAACATCGCAACCAATGAAATTATTTTAACCTACAATATACAATTTGCTATCCCATTGTCAATTATAAGATTAGTTGTTTAAGTTAATATTCCTGGGTATCAGATTTGGAGGCAAATGGGCAGGGCCATTGAAAGCGTCGTTAGCCATGGTCCGTTCTTTCATGCCCTTTTTATTGCCCTCCTTTATTTGGCCCTGGATTTTTTTTTAAATGTTGCCAACAGTGCTACTGAATCCATAATAAACCTGCCCTGTGGCATGTCAGGGGTTAACTGATTGCGACTATCAGTAATTAAGAACATATTATGGGAAGCTTATCACGGCTGAGCAAATACATTTGATTCTTAATGGCCTTTTCATAATTTGAAATATTTACTAAGATGGTGTGAGTTCAGAATTGAAACCTGCTCTAATTAATGTAAATGTTTAGATTGTTTTTGTTTGAGGTAAATGGTTTATGTGTGTTTACATTGACTGCTGTTTAAAAAGTGTTTTGTTCTGTGCGGTTTTCTGTAGGGGCTGATGTGGTGGATTGGCTGTACACGCACATTGAAGGCTTCAAGGAGCGGAGGGAGGCCAGGAAATATGCCAGCAGCATGCTAAAACATGGCTACCTCAGACACACGGTCAACAAAATCACCTTTTCCGAGCAGTGCTACTATGTATTTGGAGATCTGTGTGGCAGTAAGTTTTCGCTTTTCATCTATAATGTAACTTGCCAAAATGAATTATTCCATAGCTAAAGGGATGTCAGTAAGAATGTACCATTAACAAGCCTTTGCATTCCAGAGGAGATATGCGTGAAATGCGTTGGGTACACCTCTAGAACTCAAAAGTTTAATTTAGCGAGAAAAACTCAGTATGAATAAATTAAATAAATGCATTATTTACAACACAATGGTAAAGGGCTGTATATCTAAAAAAAAGGACTGTTTGTAATTAAGAATACTTCCATTTTTGTTATTTAGATGTGGCGGCACTAAATCTTAATGATGGCTCCAGTGGCACATCTGATCAGGATACCCTTGCTCCCCTCCCACATCCAGCTGCACCGTGGCCATTAGGCCAGGGATACTCTTATCAATATCCTTTAGCACCATCTTGCTTCCCTCCGACATATCAAGAGCCAGGATTCAGCTATGGTAGCGGCAGCGCAGGTAGCCAGCACAGTGAAGGTAAGCATTAATTCCCTGACCACCTCTCTCCGTGCTTGTTCTCCACGCTTTGGTGTCTCCCAGTTCTGCATGCATGGTTAATTCAAACACCATTTCATTGCTCATACATGGACTGAATCATTCTCAAACTAATTAGTATGCATCTTAGCTATGAAGTAAATAAACAGTAAATAGTTCTTATAACACTGGTCTGATCATTGTTATCCTGTGAAGAAATAGCCATGTCTTGGAAATAGGCTCAGCATAGTGAGACACCCAGCAAAATCAATACATTTCAAAGACCTTATACAATTTACTGCCAAATGTGTCAATTAATACCTTCACTACTGTGATCACTTCTTCTCAACCTCGCAGTCTTTGCATATCAGTTTCAGGATTGTGTAATTAACAACTCAAGTTAAGTCCAGTTTTAAATTAGAAAAACTTCTGACTTTGGCAGCATTAAAATCAGAAAAGGTTTATCTATATTTTAATTGGGATTGTGTTAAAAAAAAAAAAAACGTGCAATATCAGCCAAAGTTCAGAAATTTTAATTATTACAATCACAGGTTTGCAACTGAGACCCATATTTGGAACCTTTGCTTTACTACTTGCGAGGAAGCAAGACAGAGAGGTATATATATAATCTTATTCTACATGTGGAACCAAACCATTGTTATTCCTGAATATGCATAAATACGAATCAGTATTCTCCTACAACTTAAATGGGCATCAGAAAAGCCACATTTTATATGAGTAGTTATAAAAAAAATCTGGCCATTCTGCAGTCCTTCAAATAATCTTGATGTTTCATCTCCAAAGTCACCAGCCTGGGACACAGCAATAAGTAGCTTAACACTGTGCTAAGCTGCCCACATCACTCTGTCTGTTATTGCTGTTCGTGGTTGGGACTGCTATGAATGAATGAAACCTCCACTGTGTCTGAGAGGCAGCAGATGAACCAGATTTTGGATGCTAAAGAGCCCTTTTTGGGAAATATATTTTGTTTGGCTAAAAACAATGGGCAGTGCACCAGAAAACAGGTTAATTTGCTAAATTGGGAAGAAACTGACAAGGAAGTAATTGCAAATTTTGTAAAAAGAGCTGATTTTGAAAACAGCTGAGGTATATTTCTGTCTCTGCAGTTTTAGCTCAAAATGTGTAATTCCCTTGTCAATTCTCCACAATTCTGTTTTAGTAAATAAACTCCATAGTACTATGGCCGCTATCCCTGAGTTGTCCACCTCCATTTTCAAGTCATTCCCCTCCTGTTGTAGTATTCTTTTTTTGGTAGGTGTCCATAACTTTTGTCCTCCTGATAACCTTCTGAAAATGCAGAGATGGATTGTTATATAATAGGGTCTACATGTTAGATCTTTATTTAGGCAGTGGGCTACTTCACTTTAGAATGTACTTCTCCGAGTGAGTGAATATACAGTATAACAGAGATTAAAACTTCAGGTCCTACACTAATAGCCTGGCCTTGCATGTGCCTCACCACTTCAAGCCTGGAGGGTCCATGACACACAGTTGCCAGGGCTGAATTTCTATATGCCAGGGTGGAATTTTCACTCACCAATGGCTAATCTAAAGTGGTAGTATAGTAGCCCTGTAGTATATATATAATATAGTCTAGTAGAAATCAGAGAAACAATGAGAGCTTTTCCTAAACATGTCAAAGCCAAAATTCTGCATGGAAAACCTTGTGGGTTCTCTGTGAAAAGGAAGTGCAGGACACTGACTGAAAAAGTGCTGGTGTGTTCTTTTCAGTAACACTTTGCTATATCGCCTGCTGAGTCCTGTGCTGTTAAAGTAACTGTGTTATTCCCTTGTTTTGTGCTGAGCAAGCCTTAGACTGAAGGATGCATTGAAGGAATGGAACAATCTAGGTCATCGGTAAGCGTGAAACTCAGACTGTAACCCCAGTCATGGCATGTCCGTCTGGATCCCTGTAGCCTGTCTTTCACCCACCTAGACCATTCCCCATCTCCCTCCAGTTAACATAGGCTTCTATTCATATCACAAGGTTCTACCCTTAATCTCAAAATTATCAAATGCAGAATTTCCATTTGTTTAATGTACAACGTTGATAGTTTATTTACAAAAACCCTACTTTCAGATACCAAGTAAAGAACTTTAGCTTCCAAAAGGGGAGAGGTCCAGGACTTTTAGTTTTAGCTTGTAAGACATTAGTACACCTTGACAATAATCTCTGTGCTTCCTTGGTGTCTTTATTGTGGTAGTATACTGAAGAAAAAAATCATAAACAGCTTCTCTTTCATAAATTTTTGTCACGTTTATTGTGCCACAACACAACCCTCTATTGTGGGTCTTTCTCAAGTCTGCATAGCAGCAAAGGGGAGATCAGTCTCCGGCCATGAAGTCGTGTTTCAAACTTGCTTTACTTGATTATTCTTAAGTAAGCATATATCAACATTGACTACATGTTTACTCAAAGAATAATACTAACAATAACTACCAGACAAACTAATGTAATGTAAATACAAGTGTTTTTTCAAAAAGTCTGAATGGCATGTGGCATATACAAGTGTAGAACAAATAAACCCATCTAACACGGATTATGTGTTTATCTTCAGGAAGGTACACCTTTTATTTAGTCTATATAAGTTTTTCTGACATGATCGCTTTCGTATAGAACAAATTATATATCAAATGTATAGATGAAGAGAAATACTTACCTGAACAATAATTTTTCTCCAAAATAGTATCGTGAGTGCAGCTGCCTATCATCAAATGATGCTTATTTCTTCCCGTAATTCCTAGCGTGCAGGTGTTTGGAGTTGTGGGAGGCTCCTGCATCCCTAAGAGGTCAGGCAGTTGTGTTCACAACCACCTCTGTCCTCCATGTTTGTAGTCTTTAAAACTAAGCCAATGGCATAGCAAGAGGTAAGGTAGGTCAAGCAGAGTAAAATCATTTTTCATTAATTATTTTACTTACAGCTCAGCTATCTTGGTGTATAGTTAAAATTGTGTGCTGTACACAAGTTACACCAAGTTATGTTTGGTCTGACAAGGGCCTTTTAAAGATGATGAGTTTTTGGATAAATTAAATATAAAAGACCCAATTCCCCAGTTAGATACTGCTGTCAAATTAAGTTTTATGGCTGGTGTTCTAGATTCTAGAATGCCAATACAACAAATCACAGTGACGGCGAGTGAGTTCATCCTGTTTATTCAAAGTGCAAGCTCCTGGACCACTGATGGTTAACATTGGCTCTGCAAGTGTGTGTAAAAACTAACATCTGCGTTGCCAGTGTTAACGATCACTGACCTGTGATCATGTAGAGAGCATACTCCAAACAGCCTCAGTTTCTATGCACTTGTCATCGCCTCTTGTAGAGTTTACAGTAGGCATGGAGGCTGATATCTTTGTGTGCAGCATCTGTTAATATGGTAAATAGAGTTCTTTATTAAACTCCACAGTGTTGCAGCAAATTGAAACATGAACTGTAGAATTAAAGCAATATAGCTGATATGGAGAAATTCTCCAATAATACCATAATATAATGATATAGCATGGCAAGCATAGGCAACTTTCAGCACTCCCGATGTTTTGGAATACACCTCCCATGATGCTTTGTCCGCATTATGGGTGTAAAGGCATTATGGGAGATGTAGTCCTCAACATCTGGAGTGCCGAAGGTTGCCTACCCCTCTAGTATGGTATAGTATGTATTCTATTCTATAGTGGTATACACTGCTAGGCCTTATTTTTGTCATTTGCTAAAATTAGAGTTTAGTGAATAATTCTTTACATCCATTTTACCCCATTCGAATTATTAAACTGTACAAAAAGAACATCTTTACACACCACAATAACACTTAGAGAAATTAACCAACATATGCTAGTTGGTGACTATAGTTGCATGATGATGCATGGCCAGCTTCATCTCGTCTTCATAGTGCGTGTATGCATGTCATAAGTCATTTGACATTGAATACATGATGCCAGGTTTGTGATGTACAATATTCTATTTAAATAACCCCTCAATATTACATGGCTCCTTACAGTAAGGCATATTAGTGGTAATAGAAATCTGCAACGTGTTTGTAGCATAGTGGTGAATTGAGCAATGAGCAGCAACATTCAGGCCTAAAATAATATATTTTGGAAAAACAAATTCTGTGTGTCAGATTTGTGTTTGGAGAACACAGTACATGTGCTGTGGTTGCTACGGGTGGAAAGCAGAAGGACCACCTTTGGAAGGTCTCTTCTGCTCTCTTTTATCAACCGAGAACAGAATCCAAGTGTTAATTAACAGGTGGGAGAAAAAATATTTCTAAATAGTTTTTTTTCTCCCAATCTATATATTTGCTAGCAAAACTGTATTAATAAAAGTTTATGCTCTCTTAAAAAAAAAAAATAGTAGCTTTGGGAATGACAGGGTACGTTAAAGTTTCCTTTTGTTCTTTTAGAATAATTAATAATCCTATGGTTATGCAGTAAATTCCCTAATTGTTTCTAGAGGTATATTCACTTGGAATTATGGAGAAATTACATACACATTGTCACATTACACATTGTCAGATGCAAAATTAGTTAAGTTAAAGACTGTTTCCGTTCAGTTAGTTAGACAGTTTGCAATTCCCATGTTTTCCACAATTCCTGGTTTACTGAATAAGTGCTATTTTTTTTTATTACTTTTTTTTTTAAGACAAAAAAACTAAATAAGAGTGCTGCCAATATATTTGGTAACAGAAAACATAATCTAAGCCTCTGTATTGGTCACAAAGTTAGAAAGAAGACGCAGAAAAACACATTAAATCTCTCAACCAGCATATAAAGTCAACACAATATTATTAAATAAATAGCATTTTCCTTAATGACATCTTCCAATTCATAATATTTTGGAATGTGCTAGGATCGCAGCATGAACAGGCTTATTTACTAAAGATAGAATTGTCAGGAGTTCAAAGTGCATTGACAGTGAATTTCAAACTTTTGGCCAGAACTCTTAAATGAGAAACATTCTCCAGGTCAATTCTGTTTCCAGTTCAGATATTTTGGCATTAAATTTGAAATTAATTTTGAATTCCTGGCAATTCTCACTTTAGGAAATAACCCTCTAAGTATTTCCTGGTGCAGGACATTTATTTATTTAAAGTCTTATTTCTACAGGAAGCAAAAGCAGCAGCTCCAGCCGGAGCCACCGAGAGGGAAAAAGATCATCTGGACGAGAGAAAGACCGAAAGTCCACCGGCAGTGGCAGTGGTTCAGACCGTGCGCCCCGCAGTGGAGGAAGCAGGAGCGAAAGGCCAGTGAGCCAACACAGTCAACAAAGTCAGAGCTCAGTAGCGAGAAGTGAACGCAGTCATCGCAGCAGTCATCATTCCCATGTTCCTTCAGGGCATCCTCCTCATTACAGCTTGCCAAAAATTGGAAGCAAGTTATGTGGCACTGGTGGCCCCCAAGCCGCTCTCCCGAACCGTGAGCTTGGCAACGTCCCCCCAGAACTTACTGGGAGTCGACAGTCCTTCCAAAAGGCCATGGGAAACCCCTGTGAATTCTTTGTGGACATCATGTGACAGTCAAAGTGCCTTCTGAGTCAGCCACCAGGCCAGCAAAGTAATTGTAGGAATGCCCAGAGATACTGAGGATCTCCACTGCCATAGGAAGCCTCCAAGGGATCGTCATGGGAAATGGTCAAAATGCCCACTCAAAGAATCCATCACTACATATAAAGTCCTAGTTTGGGCATTCAGAATGAAGTGAAGATGGATCGAGTACCTCCAAAGCCATGAAGTGTTGGCCAAATAAGAGTTTTCTGAA
Organism: Pelobates fuscus; assembly: GCF_036172605.1. Classification (NCBI taxonomy): domain Eukaryota; kingdom Metazoa; phylum Chordata; class Amphibia; order Anura; family Pelobatidae; genus Pelobates; species Pelobates fuscus. The sequence goes on along the minus strand of NC_086327.1, from coordinate 105,844,762 downwards.
GCTATTGCTCTGTCTTATTTTTCCAAAGGTTCCCTACAGATGTTTTAGATCCATAAATGAAAGCAAAGTTCCCTCTAATCTACTACTAAATATAGAAAGTAAAATACTACAGCCACTTCAAATAACCAGTACTATGATGATATCTTGCATTGCACAAGACGTTGATTTTAATCTTTCGTATTAACGGAATGAAGCACTTGGGAATCCAAACAGTTCCTCAGTCTCTGCTCAAACTGCTCACAGGCTGGGCAGACAGTCTATTTTCAACCTGTGATTGTTTCCTACTAATCCTGCAAACTACCATAAACGAGATGTACAGAGAATCTGTGTATAAGTAACACGTCCTAATTTAATGTTTTTAATATATATGTATATTGGTGTATATAGCAGTCTGATAACAGAGCCCAGAGTTCTGATAGGATTTACAAATGTCATTGAATTTTGTGTCTGCGTTCCTTCCAGCAGCCCATAACTGCATCTGTTTTATTAGTATATCTTGTGATTACTCAGAAACAATATGAAATGTCTCGCCTATGGTTTGACTGTACTATGCTAGACTGTTATGGAAACGAAAGAGACATGTTTGCAGTTTTCCGATCACACACAGACATCTAGATATTTGTAAACTGACCTAACCTGATATATTTACAATTTTAGGATTTTACTAAAGCCATCTACATTGGGATTAGCGTAAAAATAATTCCAGTCCTACATTGGCATTTCGGGCTGAATGAATTTACTCTTTACCGATGAAACTATTTACCAGGTTTTTTGCTAAACTCCCAATTACAAGGGCAATTGTGTTATTTCTGTTTTGCGTCTCAGGAATAATAAAGAATTTGGGGGTTTAATAAAAAAAATTGTGAAATTTACAGTTTAGTAAATACAGTCTAAGAAAGTGTGTTGTTACAACGTTTTCTAACAAGCGGTGTAACACAGGACTTGAGATATCACGGGAGTCGAACTGACTCCTCAAAATGTTACTACTGACTGCATACATTCTATGGATTTAATTGTTGCTAGGCGTCTGAAAAAAAAACAAATATGCTGATCCTGACTGCCGCCATCGATTGTAATGATACTGCTTGCAAACGTTCTGCAACCTCTTAGCGAGCGTTGTATTTACCAGTCCTGGGGAGGCAGGCTGAAGTAAGCAGCTGGTCTACATCAGCTGTATGGTACCAGATAAAGGGAATTTTCCAGTAACGTGGCCCTGCTATCAGAATATTTATTTGCCTCATCAGATAGCACTTTAAAAACTGCCCATACTTTGTGTTGATGCATTTTTCATCAGAGGTTATTTTAGGTTTTTTTATAAAAAAAAATAAATTAAAAGTTTTTACATAGCGTGAACTTCCTGAGAGATATGGTGGCTGCGGTGTGAGCAGGTAGATTAAAACTGATTTACCTCTTCTCTGCACAAAGGAATGCTGGGAGCTAAACAGTTCTAGATTCTGATTGGTTGCTAGCATCACATATTATGTGTTAGTTGCTTTTTTTTTAACAGTAACTATTATTTAAGGTTTAAAGATAGTGATAAACATCAAAGATGGCTGCCCTCCGTTGACCAAAAGCACTTCAGCTTGCTGGACTGTTGTAGCGGAGAGCTGCTATTACACAGGTTATCTCCACTTTAGATCCCAGTAAGGCTCAGGAACAAGTATTATAAATCCATACTGCGATAATTCCAGCAGGCAAAACAATCCAACAATATCCCAACATCAATCCCAATGACTGGACGGCACACAGCATCAGGAGCAGAACTGACTTTTAATTCACACAACTTCCTTATAAAGCATTCTCCCATGCAAGGGAGGGATTTGCAATAATTATTACAGTAGCCAATCATCCACGAGTTGCCACCCACACATCCCCTCCCCTTAGTGTGACACATAATCCCATTACAAAGGACACAAATTCCCTGAGTTTCTGGATGTACCCCTAAACATAGGGGTACCCCTTTAAATGTTACATCCCCTGGTAGCCCTGATCTGGGTGAGACACATATCCAAAAATCACCCAGATCGGACCAGGGGTTCGGGAAATTTATGGAAGTACTAAAATGACCGACCGCACTGGGCTTAACAGCCGAAAAGGGTTCCATGTGTTTTGGCCCTGCGGTCGGTCACAGAAAAGGGAATATAACACACGAATTACTTATGTTAGGAGAGCTGGGGAGGTTTCGGGTAATTTCCCTTGTTCGTGGGTTTCAAACTACCGAACGGGAAGCCGTTCGGTAGTTTGTATACGAATTGGCGGCAGTCTGGAGGTCTCAGCGGTGTTTGCCTAACCGAGTGTCCGATTTGGGTTCCAGACACTCAACGGCAAAACGCCGCTGTTCGGGAGTTTAAAATGGCCGCCGCCACGTGTTCGTCTCCCGAATGGCGGCCACCCAGAGAGCAAAGAACCCACTACACAAAGCGCCAATTAACCATTTGCAATATTGTTGCGAACAGTAATTGGAGGCACACTTACTCCTGGGGTGGTCTAATTGTTCGGTAGTTTCACTCGCATAGTAACTGGAGTGATTTTACCGAACAATCAGACGAATGCTACATACACTTCACATATACAGGTTACAATTCAACCGAACACATAGACATAAATGCAATTTTTAGGACAGCCCAATGCCACCCGCTACAACTGTTTTAGGGGTTTACAGTATGTCCCACCCACGCTTGTTCATAAAACTAATTTCAAGACAAAACACATTTTGGCTTTATTCAGATTGATGTTCTTTATGTGTGTGGAGTCTGTCATTTTTTTTTTTTTTTTTAAGTTTATACAAGTGCCAATTTCAATAGAAATTGGCACTTTTATAACTGGGACCAGAGACACTTCCCTGCTCGCCCCTTTAGACGGCCCGAGAGGTTTGCTTCTGTTGGCTCCACAGAATTAACAGAAGTGGCATGCTTGCTGGGCTAGATAGCACTTGCCTTCCACTCTTCTCAATGAGCTGTACTACAGGTTACTGAGAAACATTAGAAAGCTCTGATCACATGTACACCCACACTCGTAGCTCCAGCACAGCGGTCTCTCTATGAGAAGCCTCTGATTGGTCAATTCCCTAGCACAGACTCAAAGAGTGGAGGGTTTTCAATCGCTGCAGATTGTAGGTCTGCAGCTTTTGCAAGCTGTTTTTTTTAATATATCCCTAAAGAAAATCTGTAGGAAAATTTGGAGGGGGTATATCTACTAATTAGTTACATTTGTAATGGAGATTGTTCCTTTAATGCCTCCCAGCCAGGGGCGGACTGACCACTCGGGCAGATCGGTCATGGACCGAGGGCCCGAGGCAGTCAGGGGCCCGGCTGCCTTAACAGTCATACTCTCTCTGGCTGGGGAGTTCAGAGATCTCCCCAGCCAGAGAGGCACAATTAACATGATATGTGTTCCCCCTCACCTACTGAGACCTGGCAGCAATCCTGCTCTTGCCAGGTCTCCTCCATCCTCTCTGCGCGGAGCTCCGTGTGAGGAGAGGAGGCGGAGCCCAGGAGAGGGGAAGTGACATCACTTCCTGCCTCCTCCTCTCCTCTCCTCCTGCAGAATATACTGAGTGAGAAGCCTGTCAGAGTCAGCAGGTATGTAAATCAACCATCTCCACCTCAGCACCCATCTCCTTCAGCCCCATGCCCCCTCCACCCACCTCAGCACCCACTTCATCTCCCATGCCCCCTCCACCCACCTCAGCAGCCACTTCATCTTTCATGCCCCCTCCACCCACCTCAGTACCCACCTCATCTCCCATGCCCCCTCCACCTCAGCCCCATGCCCCCTCCACCCACCTCAGTACCCACCTCATCTCCCATGCCCCCTCCACCTCAGCCCCATGCCCCCTCCACCCACCTCAGCACCCACTTCATCTCCCATGCCCCCTCCACCCACCTCAGCAGCCACTTCATCTTTCATGCCCCCTCCACCCACCTCAGTACCCACCTCATCTCCCATGCCCCCTCCACCTCAGCCCCATGCCCCCTCCACCCACCTCAGTACCCACCTCATCTCCCATGCCCCCTCCACCTCAGCCCCATGCCCCCTCCACCCACCTCAGCACCCACTTCATCTCCCATGCCCCCTCCACCTCAGCCCCATGCCCCCTCCACCCACCTCAGAACCCACTTCATCTCCAATGCCCCCTCCATCTCAGCCCCATGCCCCCTCCACCCACCTCAGCACCCACTTCATCTCCCATGCCCCCTCCACCTCAGCCCCATACCCCCTCCACCAACCTCAGCACCCACTTCATCTCCCATGCCCCCTCCACCTCAGCCCCATGCCCCCTCCACCCACCTCAGCACCCACTTCATCTCCCATGCCCCCTCCACCCACCTCAGCACCCACTTCATCTTCCATGCCCCCTCCACCCACCTCAGCACCCACTTCATCTTCCATGCCCCCTCCACCCACCTCAGCACCCACTTCATATCTCATGCCACTCCACCTCAGCCCCATGCCCCCTCCACCCACCTTAGCACCCACTTCATCTCCCATGCCCCCTCCACCCACCTCAGCATCCACTTCATCTCCCATGCCCCCTCCACCCACCTCAGTACCCACCTCATCTTCCATGCCGCCTCCACCTCAGCACCCATCTCCCCCTTAACTCACATCAGTGCCCACTTCATCTCCCATGCCCCCCCTCCACCCACCTCAGCACCCACTTCATCTCCCATGCCCCCTCCACCTCAGCACCCACTTCATCTCCCATGCCCCTCTCCAACTCAGCACCCACCTCCTTTAGCCCCATGCCTCCCTCCACCCACTTCAGCACCCATCTCCTGCTTCACTCACCTCATCTCATCTCCCATGCCCCCCATCTACCCCAGCACCCACTTCATCTCCAATGCCACCCTCCACCTCAGCACCCACCTCAGCCCCATGCCCCGCTCCACCTCAGCACCCATCTCCCTTAGGTCCCACCTGGGCCCCATGCCCACCTCAGCACCCATCTCCCCCATCACCCACCTCAGCCCTAATGCCCCGTTTACCCATCTCAACCCCTATCCATCCCTACACCCATCACAGCCCTCACTGCACCCACTACAGCCCCTATACCTTCCTGTACCCATTATACCACCTATCACTCTTCCATTCTCTACAGGCACTATCTCCCCATGCACCTACTACGGTCCCTATGCCCCATTGCACCTACTAGAGCCCATATCCCCACACGCACACACTGCAGCTACTATCCACACACACAGCCTTAAAGGGACACTCCAGGCACCCAGACCACTTCTGCCCATTGGAGTGGTCTGGTTGCCAACTCCCACTACCCTTAACCCTGCAAGTGTAATTATTGCAGTTTTCATAATCTGCAATATTTACCTTGAAGGGTTAAGTCCTCAGCCACTAGAGGACACTTCCGTGTTCATAGAACACGAAAAGTGTGCTATAACATAGCTGGACGTCCTCACGCTATGTGAGGACCTCCAGCGTTTCTGAAATCCCCATTTGAAAGCATTTAATGCTTTCCTATGGGGAGGTCTAATGTGCGTGCGCGGCATGCGCATTAGGTCTCCCCGGCCGCGTGGGCAGATCCTGACCAGGAGCCGAGGGACATCGACGCTGGATACAGGTAAGTAACTGAAGGGGTTTTAACCCCTTCAGCAACATGGGATGGGGGTTGGGAGGGAGAGGGGACCTGCAGTGCCAGGAAATCGGTTTGCTTTCTTGGCACTGGAGAGTCCCTTTAATATCTATTATCCATACAAACACACATTACAGCCCTAGTAAACCCCAGACGCCTACTACAGCCCCTACCACACACACTGCAACACAACCAGCTGTCTCAACTCACATACTGCACTGCAAACAGTCTCACTTAAATCACCAGAAGCCTCACTGTATGCACACAATCCCACAAGCAGCATCCCCACACATGGAAAACAACATGCAGCCTCCCTACACAAAGCCTCCCTACAGTTATCACAAGCAGCATTCCTACTATTGCAATACTGCATACAGCCTCCTTACACACTCACACACACACACCATAATTACAACCATCTATATAGCACAAACATATTCTGCAGTGCAGTACAATAGGTAAAAGGAAAAAAAAAAGTACACAACACACTGAACCCCACAAGTCGCCTACAAACGTTTGCAGGCTACTTGTATGGACTTGTATGACTGAAAACAAATGTGGGGGATGCTGCTTGTGATGTCACCAGCAAACACAGGGGAAAAAAACTTTGCACCAGAAGGGGGCCCTTGGTCTCCTATTGCCCGAGGGCCCTGTGAGTTGTCAGTCCGCCCCTGCTCCCAGCAGTTAAGCAAAATGCCAGGAGGGTTTCTTGCCTTACTAGCTTTGAACTATATTCTTCAAAGCTGAAGTGAGTGCTTCCCATAGAGAAGCAGCTGATTGGTGGAGTTTCGTGATGGCCACTTATGTGCCCATTGCTTTTCTGTGTAATTTAAGAAAAATACAAGATCATGTTTAGGGTCATTTTTTAATATCATGCCTATCTGAAACGTATTGCAGCTGCAGAGGCATATCATTTTTCTGTATAACATTGAGCAGTATTTTAACGTAGTCCCCTCTCATTTCTAAATGTATCTGTTGCTGCTGGATGCATAAAATGGTCCCCCAATGGTGTAAGTCACGGGTAGTCAACCTTTGGAACTCCAGATGTTGTGGAGTGGAGTAAAGCCACTGTGCTGGCATCAGAGAATATGTCCGCAACATCTGGCGAGTTGAAGGTTGATAGCCCTTGTTTAGGGCATTATAAAACCATTGAGCTTGCTGGAAGCGGCTTATCTCAAGGCTTCCCAACAAACATGAAAGTAATATTTACACATAAAAATGTGTATTTACCAGATAGTATATTAAGACCCTGTGTGGGAGATTTAGTAAGTGGTGAAACCTACTTAGTTATTTATAAAGAGGACTGTACTTCCTATAAGATAAATACATCGTCTTTTCTTTAGCGGTATGAAAGAGGCAATGGACAGGGCTTACTGCATCCATGCCCACGGCCACCAACATTCCTCCTTCTCTGTATTTTTTATTATAGATATAATCCATGGTGGTTTACTGTTCAATGTGTATAAATTATAGAGATAATTAAAAAAAATAAATCTAAATGTCATTATTTTGCAGCAATTTGAAAGAGGGAGGGCAATTTTTTTTTTAACTATGGTGCCACACCACCTATGGCGTTTAAAACTATGATGGCTTTCAGAAATGCTCTTGTTTGAGCCGAAATGTTGTCTCACTCCATTAAAGCCTGCAAAACTGGCTCTATAAAAAGGATCCGCGTTCTACAACCAAATAGAAAAGGTGGCAGCAAACCTAAAAGATGGGGCTCCCTCAAAGACCCAACATAAATAGAATAATGCAGCAAATCAGAAAAAGGTTGCGCCAATTGTGAACAAATGAGTTGAAAAATTTTAAATGGTTCTTTGTTTATTTGTTTTAGTGTGTAATTATGTTAATATTTTAAACTAATTTGTTCCCAATTGGCGCAACCTTTTACTGATTTGCTGCATAAAACTGGCTCTATGTGTGACCGGACGTCTTTTTGTTATTTTGATTATTTTGCAGCAAATTATTCAACGTTGCTCTTCTGCAGATACAATCACTATATTCAGGTCTCTCTCCGTAGTTTAAGTTTTTCATAAACCTGGTAAAAAGCACAGATATGTCCAAATAAAAGAATAAAAACCATGCAAAGGAATGGGAACTGCTGGCAACTTCCATTTAGTGGTGTTGAGTGTCTTTTATTTGTGCCTGTGTGCACTGTTCTGCGGTCTATGGTCTGCATGCATCTGGCATCATACAAAACATAAAAATTAAATTAAGATTTATTTGTACGATGCTTAAACACTGCGATGGACCTGGTCATCATCCTAGGTGTTTCTAAACTAAACTCTGTATTTTCACCTTTTAATAAATCTCTCTGTACCGTCTTGAATTTTAAGGTAATAAAAATGTTAACTATTGTTCCCTGTTCTCCAAACCATCCTGTACTGAAGAGGTCAAATCTCATTAAGAAATAGCAAACACTAAAAATATTGATGATCATTTTGACATTGTAAAATCCTGCATTCATGACTGCGGGTAGATTGTGCATTACCAACCGTGCATTGTAGATATTGTATAATATTGTTATTGCTGCAAACGCATTGTTCTCTAAATTGCTACATGTACATTTCTTTAACAGTGTGGCACTGAAGTGGTTAATATGCAGCTGGTTATATATAATTGCTATTTTGAAAAGAAAAAATAATTTTATGTCACATTTGTGTCTGGGTTTCTTTTTTTTCCCTTTTTGTTTTGAGTGTTTAATTTTATACAAATGAAAAATGCACAGCTGTCTGAAAGTATCTTGTCTATTAAATGAAGGGGTAAAGAAGATTTGATAAGTTTTAAAAGGAAAATAGTTTTTAATTCAGAATTAGCACCTAATTTGTAAAACATATCTTAATTATGATAAATTTAAATATTGATTAATGCAAGTAGGAAAAGATTAAATTACCAGTTAAGTGTACATCAAGCATGTCATACTCAAAGTCTGGCACGGGCCACATAAACATAGAAACGTAGGTTTATTTTAAAAACTACAGTATAAAAAAAAACAGCATCCCCCTCTACTAAATCCCAGTCCCCCCACCTTCTACTAAACCACAGCACCCCTATCTACCACCCTGTGCCAAATCCGATCCTCCCGCTACTTCTTGAAACCCTGTGATGGTATAGCACGTCGATGTCACGTGGCATTGCGTGCCTCCATGCACCTCCAGGTACTCCACTATCCAGTTGCAGCCAATGCAACCCTGACCAACACACACACAACCTCACACATTCTTGCACTCACATCATTTAATGTATTTAGTTCTTAGGAACCAGCATAAATTGTATGCACCATCATCAGAAGCCATTTCCCCAGTGCACCATTAATCTACACTGTTTTTGAATTTTTTTTTTGCTGTCCTTTTTAGCTAGCGCCTAAGAGAGAGAGGACAGGAGGCCGGGTAGAAAGATATAGGACAAAAAAGAAACATGTCTGGAAAAAGAGAGAGAGATGGTGCAGGGAGGGAGAGAGATTGGGGTGGACAGGCGGGGGGTGAGAGGCTGCAAGTGTCACAAAAAATAAATGCATAGAAAGACACAGCAGTGACTGCTGGGTATTCTGTATCACCAGCATAGTGCTTTATTCGAGTATATTCAAGTAAACATTTCATTGAACAGGAGGTACAGACAAATGTGTTTGGCATAAATAAATTGAATCACAAGTTACAGCATTCTTTGTTTTAGAGATCTCCCTATAACATTCCTAAAGCTGTTCATAGTTCTACAACGCTAACCAGCGTTAAAGAATCACTTCAAGCCCTGTAACCACTATAATGCATTCATACAGTTATGGTGCAAATAATGCACTGAAGCTCCCCCCCATTCTGTTTTAGAACAGTGTGAATTCTTATTTGGGATAGGCAGCACTCCCCTTCTCCAATACATTCTACAGAGAGCTGGAAGCTCCCTGTCTCAGCCAATGAGCTAGCCCTGCATTGTTTAGTCCAGGACAGCTAACAGAAGCTTAAAAGCTGTTGGCTGTAGTGAAAGAAGGGAACAGCACCTGGCAGACCATCCTAAAACAGTTTGACCACGGTTATGGTGTTTTAAGTGTTCCATTAAAGTACAGCAGGTGAGTCACATTAAAAAAGACCCAGTAATGCCCAAATTTTCAGAAACTATCCCATATGTGCCAATGTAGCCCTTAGTTTATAGAATCCCAAAATATTTTATTAAAACTCTTCCCTTTTTTTATACCAAGACATAGGGCTTTTTAACAAGTAGTCATCTAAAAATCGTACTTTTAGGGCCCTACATTGTGTCAGAAAGCAGTGTATTATTCTAACTGTTGTTTTATCAGCTTAGTTGAGAAAATGGAGCTTGACACGTGTTCCCAGAGGTAAGGGTATGGTCATAATGGGGGTATATTCACTAAACTGTAGTGAATTGAAAACAAATGTGCAAAATTTAGGTTATCATAAGACAAGACATGACTATGGCACAGTTGGAGAATCTTTTCCAAATCAGCTATTTTTTTTGCAGTTTGGTTATCAACTCCCATCAATCCACATTTTAATAAATAAACTTCACTTCCATTTCTTCCAAAAAAATTTTGATACATAAATTCATAAGGAACAAGAGGTAAGAACTATAATGTAAACACTTTAATTAAAAAAAAGTTCCATTAAAAGAAAGACCTTTGGTCCGTGTCCATTTTATGACTGCATGTTCAATACCTATCAGTGACAACACATATGACATTTCAAAAGCAGGCTTTAGCAGCCTAGGAATCAATGGGAAAAGTACATTTACAACCAGACTGTAAAAGGCTCGTTTGTTACAATAAGCTTCTGAGCACCTGGCAGGAATCATGATATTCACACATACATCATTTTATTTGTGTGATAACCTATATTCATATTTTGACGTTTATGATGTTTTAAGGTAGGTTCAGCAGGTTGTGTTGCGAGTACTGCTCCTCCGTAAAGTCATATACTTTGGACACATAGGGAAGGGCCTCCCCAAGCATGTCTACCACTTCTTCTGGAGTTCCAACATTCATCACCTCAAAGAACTTGTTACGAACTGGGAGAGCAAGAAAGGCAACAGATGCGGTTTTGCGTATGATCCAGGGGTGGTAGTTGGCCAAAGAGTCATTGTAAGCCTCTGAGCATAAGGTGGAGGTCTTGCTATCTTCACTACTTGTTCTTAACTTCTCCAAAAACAGTTGTAACCAACGCAGAGCACGATGCAGGCGCAGTAATGTGCGGCAGCCAGAGTCGGGGTGACCAGAGCGTTGTGTTAAATCCACTAGGTTACCACTTAACTCATACTCAATCATGGACTGGAGAGACCGATACCTCTCTCCACTTTCCCCCTTCAAGTAGTTTTCCATGATCTGAATTTTACTCACAGCATCCTTTGATACAAATGAAAAAATACTTCCGAGACTGTTCATAAACCTGAGATAAAAGAAATCTTGTGATTATCCCAGATCTTTTTAAATAAAACGGTTTCTGTACATTTATGACAACATAAAGAAATGAGACATATATTCAACAAAGGAATAAAACCAAAACACATTTTGAGCAGAAAAATATTGAATACATAAAGTCTTAAACTAACTGTGGCAAAAGTGTGAAAAACAAACACTACTATAAATCAGCTAATGACAGCTTGAAGCTATGAAAAAATATATATATTTATATTCTATATCTATTTCTGAGTGTCATGTATTTGGAGTTTCCCAGCATTTATATTTTCTCCTAAAACCTCAAAATAAGACAACATATAAATAAGGGGATGGATAGAGTGAGAGAAAGATAGAGGTTAAGAAAACACTATACATTTTCATTACACACTCACCAAAACATTGGGGATCGACCGATTATCGGTTTTGCTGATATTCTGATTTTCTGTTAGTATCGGTATTGACTGATAATCACCGGCAACACCGATAATGAATGAGTGGGCCGGTGCGTCCATAAGGTGGCACAAGTGGCCAACTTCGGGCGCACCGGCCCTGGGTTGCGCTAAATCAGAGTGACGGGCAGGAGGTGGGCGCACAGCGCTCCCTCCTGCCAGGCACTCTGTGTAGCGTGGCCGAGCAGAGCAGTGAGTTCCTACCGCACATATTTACACACAAACACACTGCATCCACTGTGGTGTAATCACCAAATTAATATAAATATTACACAAGGTTCGTCTACATTAAAAGGTATTTATTTAGAAGACAACAACACAATATTATAAATGTATCACAAACACACAGCCCAGACCCACGGAGCAACAACCCTTTTAAATCTATCTATATAGTAATCCCCTTCCCCACACGTTTGATCTCACCCACGGTTAGGCCTTCACATCTAGTAATGGCTCACTGCTGCAAGTCCAACATCACATCCACCAAGGAAGAAAAGGAAGCAATAGAGTATAACATGGTTCACCAAGATAGCACATGGCGTCTGCTCAGTAGCACAGCCAAGAAGGAACAGAGAGGAATGAGGATAGAGGGGGGAGTGGCTCTTTCCTGACTTGTAAATTACCATATCAATTACCATATCAAAGTAAAGCTTATCCCCCTGTAAGAAAGATCTACATGAACTTGATCACATGACCCCTGGTCACCATGCTAGTTTGATGACAGAATGTCACCACATTCCCTCACTTTTTCTTCTCTTATGTTGAGCACATTTAAAAATAATAATATATCCCTCTTATCTATGTAAACTATGAGATCTGAAGTAGGAAAGGGGAGCACAGGAATTAGTGTGAGTGAGATGAGTAAGGTAAAAGAAAACAGTCAAATAGGGGTTGCATCACCCCACATTCCCCCACTTTTTCTTCATCTATGTTGCTCCGTTATCTAGTTATCCCTCTAGTACAAGAGAACCTAGTGGGAGCAAAAACCTGATATACAGGAGAAATTCAACCCACCGTCCCTCCGGAATAGTTCCCTCAGCGACATAAGTTCTCCTGTACTTTCCTATGGCTGTCAATTCACATTTTATACAAGTTTGTCACACAAAAAAAAAACAACAGAAATGTAGGTGAATGTGTGTGTGTGTGTGTGTTAAATATGTATGTATGTGCAATGTACTAGTGGCAGAGTTTGTAGAGTGTGTAGGACTGGATGTGATATTTGCGGAATTCCATATTCTTAATCCAGTTCCGACTCCTCCCAGAAGGGCTGCAAATATGTCCAGTTTTTCCTGACTCCCTGCTTTGCCTAAACCACTGCCGCCGTTGCTCCGGACACCTTGGAAGAATAGAAGGAAGCAATAGAGTATAACATGGTTCACCAAGATAGCACATGGCGTCTGCTCAGTAGCACAGCCAAGAAGGAACAGAGAGGAATGAGGATAGAGGGGGGAGTGGCTCTTTCCTGACTTGTAAATTACCATATCAATTACCATATCAAAGTAAAGCTTATCCCCCTGTAAGAAAGATCTACATGAACTTGATCACATGACCCCTGGTCACCATGCTAGTTTGATGACAGAATGTCACCACATCCACTACCCACACATACACATTGCACCCACTACCCACACTGCATCCACTACACAAACATACACGCACACTGCATTTACTAATAAAATACTCTCACTGCATCCACTACACACACACATAAACATTCATGAAAACATGAAAAAAAAATCTGACTGGCATGTATATTTTGTGCATTTACCACCTAATAAAAAAAAAAAAGATTTGCAAAAAAAATAATACAGTAAATGTACAGAATATCAGTAAGTTATCGGCCTGAAAATTCACAGATTATCGGTATCAGCTCTAAAAAAAATAAATCAATATCGAAAGATCCCTACAATACATAGTTGGCAAGTGAAAATGTTGATCCCTGATGTAATATATATTGATTTAAAAAAAAAAAAAAAGAGTCCTTTCCAAGGATTTTTAATCAACAAATATGGGTTTGTGAGGCTTAAAAAAAAATGTAACAAAAATAATCTTTTAGAAATGTACATCACTGAGTTGCTCCATCTTGGCTGAAATCATGGTAACAAGCTATACCTTTGCATCTGTCAATCAGCAGAGAGGAAACAGCCCCATGGGATATAGTCAAATCATTTTCGAATGATGTGACATCTACCTGGATTACTATGCTCCTACTTATCTCACAGGACTAATGCAGCTCCTTCAGCAAAAGTGACAACTATTCCGCATATGTTTGGATGGAATTGGTGCAAAGCCTCATCTAATGTTCAAAAATGGTTTGACTACTTTCTGTGAGATGGTGCCAGGGATCCTCTGACATTATAACCACTACCGTGTTACACTGGCCATTTTAGTAAGTCCCTTCATTTGTCTAAAGGTTTGATAGCAAAGAATGTACTGTACCTAACCAATCCTTTCCAACCATTCAGGTAATGCTCCAGAAGAACATCTTTATCATCATCCAGCAAGCAGGACTTGAAGTGGACCAGAACTTCCTTGAGAGAAAATTCTTCTTCTGTATTTGCCATTTTTAAATCGGTTACGACAAACCAAAAAAATCGGCTTCTGTCTCCAGCTGGCCTGCAGGAAATACAAAACAACAAACGCTTATTCAATAAAGTGCACTGATACAGTTCTCTTCTACCAGTCTAACCGGGTGAAGAACAAGGATAATCTTTATTACTCAGCCACATAAAACAATAACACTTAACGTAACTGCGATATACCACAGCTAAGCTTTAAAGAAAACTTAAAAGTTCATCTAGATTTGGCATTAAACAAAAAGAATCAAACACATTTTTTGTAAAGAACACAATATTAACATAATAACAGTGTTACTTGGCTACCACTTCATCTCAATGAGTTGTCTGTGTACAGTGATACTGTAGTATTTTTAGTATAATCGTCAATGTCTACATGAGAGGGTTAATCATGCCTCTAGTGACTGTCTTCCTGACAGCCACTTCAAGAGCTTCCACCCCCATAACGGAGAAAAACGTGGTTCTTCATTCAAATGCTGCTGATTGTTCATGTCCCCGATGCTTCTCTATGAAATATTGGATTGGATGAGATTGCAGGTGACATCAGCTTTGATGCTGCCTCAATGGACACTACAGCAGCAGAATATCGGCTCCAAAAACAATGTAAGTCAAAAAGATTATTGATCAATATGAGGGAACCCTATGATCCCAAAATATTGATTATTTTCAGAAGTATAGGTTCCCTTTAAGAGATGATATATCTGATAGATGGCATAGAACATGGAACACAAAAGACTTAACCCCTTAAGGACACATGACGTGTCTGACACGTCATGATTCCCTTTTATTCCAGAAGTTTGGTCCTTAAGGGGTTAAAGCAACATGGAAGTTGTTTTCCACCAACTCTAACCAATATATTATAAGAAGAGTACCAGACAAGACTGCCAGAAAACAAAAACGTGACAGTGCTGTAGTATAGTAGCACTTGACAGATCACTGCAATTGAAATTTTAGTGAATAAGCAGTCTTTCCCTTTCCCAACATATTTAAACAAGACAAACAATCAACTGCATCAAGGGTAAAAGTCTGCCACGTGTGCTGCTAAACTGTAATGAGTCTCTGAACTGGAACTGCTCAAACAATCTCTGGAGGGAAAGAAACCTGACAGCCATGAATCTACTCACCAGGAGAGAGACGCCACCTCCAATCGCAGATATACAGAATTATATACAGGATGGAAAAGCTAATTCAGCCAACATAAAATGATCCTGTACATCCCTCTGGAATCTTAATTATGTAGCAAATCACTGTCAGACACCGGCAACATACGTTTAAAAGTGACATGGTCATCAGAAATGTGTCTATACCTAATTTGTGTGTGTGTGGGAGGGGGAAATATTTGAAATATTTCAAGCTAACCTAATCAGCAACTAATTGTATTATTTATTTAATTTAAGTTTTAATTCATGTTTGAAAAATATGAAAATTCCAAGACCTTGATAAAGATAAACTTATGTTCACACGGCAGTTTGGTTAAATGAACATCATTTTTATCTGTTTGGTACAGAAGGATATTAAAATGTTTTGTTACCTACTTTGGTAAACTTTAACATTATTATATAGCTGCTGTTGGAATTAATATTATTATTATTTTAAAGGGAACCCAGTAATACTAACATTGTAAGGCACAAAATAAAATTAAGAATAAATACAAAATTACTTTTAATGTTAGAATGTTGCTGTGACGGAAGCTCCCGTGCCACAGACTTTTTGAGAGGCCTGAAGCCCATCCTCCTTCCCTCAGACAAGAGGCCTGGTCCCAAGAGGCCCTAAAAGTAGCTACTGTTGCTGTAGAGAAGTGTATGGGGCCCCAGACACTTATTGTGCTTCCAAGGACAGATTTGAGAAACTCTGGGGATCGCCTTGCTCATTTTACACATTAGGTGTCTGGCCGAGAGATACTCTGAAACACTCTTGAACTGTTCCTCGGATCCGGATTGTCTTGTCTGGTCAGTCCCCCAACCTCCAAATAGAACGCTACTTGGAATGAAGATCGAGGATACCTGGGGCTTGAGAGCCCTCCCCTTCCCAGAGGTACGGAAACCACTATTTGAAGACCGGGACCAAGATTCTGCATGCGTGGAACTCCTCACCGGATCAGAGAAAAGCCGAGACGCGGTAAAACGTTAATACCATGTAACTCAGGCTCCACTCCTCCAATCAGGGCGCTATTTAGACAGCTAGGGTGTTTGGTGACAAGCTATCTGGGGATATGTAGAGTGTGGGAGTATGGTCCAGGAAATTATGGATCTGGTGGACATGTTGTCTAGGACTGTGAGGGCACAGCAGGGAACCAATAGTGATAGCTGGGGATAATGTAATTCCCCAAAGTGAGTGGCGCCAGGGAGAGACAATTGTACTGTATATTGTATGGAGGACCTCTTGCAGGGAGAGTCAACACTGTTCTGTATAAATAGCTGTGTTCTGTACAATAAAAATAATTCTACCCCCTGCATTCCGACTCTTCTAATGTGTTTGGGGAAAAGCTATGATCAATGTTCTACAGGAGAGAGAGTCTTCATGAGCTATATTAACTGCAGCCTGGTCCAGTGGAAGAGGTCTCAGAGACACCAGTAAAGCTTCGGTGACTGGGTCTGAAGTTCTCCATAGTTCCAGCAAGAAAGATGAACTGGCGGAGGTACTCTGAGTATGGGAGTTCCGTCACGGTTGCTTTAACTTCCTCTTGGAAGTCAGTGTTTGTGCTTGTTAATACATTGACCGAATAGGTCATTAGTCATATTTAAAAAACAGGTTTGACCACTACATAACAAAAATTTAAAAAAGTTAGGAGTTACACCCTTCCACTGCATGCTTGGGGTGACTAGTAAATCCAAGATTTTTGATTAGTGGTTCATTTTTATTTTTTTCTATCTGGCCAAACGTTAAATGGTGTTCTCAATATTAAATATGACAATTCTAGTTAAGAATAACACATTTGGGAGTTATCCATTGACCTGCTGAGAGATCCAAGTGTAGGCACCCAGACCACTTCATCTCAATGAAATGGCTTGGGTGCAGTGACCCTGTCCACTGAAACTGCAATTTGTTTACATTGCAGCATTAAGACTGCCTCCAGTGGCTGTCTTCAACACAGCCAATATAGGCGCTTGCTGCATCTTCACAGAGTTATATCCGTGAAACGACGCTGGACATCCTCATGCTTTTCATTAGAGCGTTGAGGGATCGAGGCTGAAAAGATTTTTAACCCTTTCTTGACCGGTGGGAGTGGGTAGAACCAGAATGACACTATAGTGTTAGGAATACAGTTTTATATTCACACTATAATGTTCCTTTAAATTTGATTTTTCGGTTGTTTAGTACCCAACTCCCTAATTTGACACGTGTGATTGTAATATTTAAATACACATATTTTCTCATGCTAACATACACAGATTCACACAAACACACAATAATCACCGACAAATACATACACATTCACACACAGACGTGGTTTTTATTTATTTAAATGTACACGCAGCCGCCCTTCCTTGGGAAAGGTGGAGCTGGGATTACTGAGGTCTTCTTGAATACTAAGGCCAGGCTAATGTCACATCCCGGCTGCCGGCACAATACAGGGAGTGTGAGGTAGCTGCTCAGGAAACGCAAAGTAAATACACAGCTCCCTCAACATCTGAACCCCCCCTCCTGAAAGATATATTTCTACTCTGCCATAATCAAACTGCGCAAAGCACAGGGCAATTGTTTAGCCCCCTCCTGGGCAGGAGTACAAATAAGCAGACTTGGAAATAATTTTTATACTAGCCCTATAAATCATCCAGTCATAAAATAAATAAATGTATTTTTCCAACATGAATTAATTCATTCCAAATAATCTAATCTACCTATCTATCCTCCTGCCAATCACTTGAGAGCTGATTTTAGATTTTAAAAGTAAAGTGACAACTGACACATACTGACTCACACTGACACATACACGCACAAACACAGTCACACGAACACACACTTAAATGCAGAATGAATGTGGTTTCATTAAAAAGTGTTTATTAACGCCTATAGGCCTTAATAGGGAGAAGTGACTTATTAAATAGCACAGAGCATGTTGCTTAGTGTAAGGATAGAAATACACTATAGGAAGTTTAAAGAAAGATTAAACATCAATCATACAAACAACAAATACACTGTAAAACTTGCTTTACATAAACATATATACACACACCCTGTTACATATACTATTAACTAAAACGAGAATTTAAAATGAATTCAAATTTAAAGGAACACTATAGTGCCATGAAAACAAACTTATTTTCCTGGCACCTTAGGGTTATTAGGTCCCTTTCTCCCTCAGGCCCCCTCCCACTGGGCTGAAGAAGTTAAAACCCCTTCAGCTACTTACCTTAATCCAGCGCCGGTGACCTCTCCTTCCCCTGCCCACGTCAGCTCTGAATGCGCATGCGCGGCCAGAGCCGCACGTGCATTCAAACCACCAGCGTCATCTCAGTGTGATTGAGAATCCCGGAAGCGGCCTCTAGTGCCTGTCAGGGAGACAGCCACTAGAGGCTGGATTAACCCTCAATATAAACAGGTTTTCAGCTACAGGGTTAAAACTAGTGGGACCTGGCACTCAGACCACTTCATTGAGCTTAAGTGGTCTGGGTGCCTATAGTGGTCCTTTAAGGTCAAAATAGCCAAATAGAATGTGACCTATCTAGTATGTAACTCAGTAATTCAAGCAGGTTATCCATGTTTATCTGTTACATATGTATTACTTGATCAACCCATGCTATGACTATACAATTTCAAACGTGTTACTCATAATATAAAATAGTGCATGTTAAATCTAATACCCTGTATGTTAAGCGAGCTAAGAAGTCAGAGGATTGCCGTTGGGGTACCTCAGACACGTATGTCACCTTATGCACTGCAAAAATATTAAATAATAAAATGAAAAAAAAAATAGCCAAATAGAAATAAGTCTATAACTCAACTATGTTTTGACTATGACAGAAACAGGAACGGACTAACACAACAGGGAAACAGAAACCAGAAAAACTACCACAACAGAGGTTTAAAAATAATATCAGGAAGTATTACTTTACTGAGAGGGTAGTGGATGCATGGAATAGCCTTCCAGCTGAAGTGGTAGAGGTAAACACAGTAAAGGAGTTTAAGCATGCATGGGATGGGCATAAGGCAATCCTAACTATAAGATAAGGCCAGGGACTAATGAAAGTATTTAGAAAATTGGGCAGACTAGATGGGCCGAATGGTTCTTATCTGCCGTCACATTCTATGTTGTTTCTATGACAGTGGAGACTGTTCTGCATGATTCCCTCTCTTCTACCCCATCTGGATATTCCAAGGTGAAGAGATCTTCCAGACTCTAACCTGTCAGATATGTCCAATGCACTTTTCCAGAATTCCTAGGCATAGGACACTGATTGGTTAGATCAGTGCCCCCCTGGAGTGGGTGTGGAAAGCATAACAAATAAGAGCTGGTAAATAATAAGAAAGAAAAAAAAAATCATATTTACTTGCTTTTCATCAGCCTGGACAGTGAGGCAACGGCAGGGACGTTTTAGCCGCGAGGCAAACAAGGCATTTGCCCTGGGCGGCATTTTCCAGGGGGCGGCAAAAAAAGCCGCCCCCAAATGCGCAGGGCAAATGTCTTGTTAGCCTTGCGGCTAACTGACATGCCGGTCAGGTTGCTGGGCGGGCGGGCGGGTGGCGAGGGAGCACTTCCCCGAAGCTGTCTGCTCAGCTCCCTCAAAGGTAAGGATGCTGGGGGGGTTAAATAAAAAAAAAAAAAGTGAGTGTTAATGTGAGTGAGTTTGTCTGCTAGTGTGTGTCTGTCTGTTAGTGAGTGTGTTTGCCTGTTAGTGAGTGAGTCTGTCACTGAGTGTCTGTTACTGAGTGTCTGTCTGTTAGTGAGTGTCTGTTAGTGAGTGAGTTTTGTCCTGCCTAGTGTCGCCCCAGCAGGGAGTCTGGGAGCCTAAGGTGGCCCCAGCAGGGAGTCTGAGGGTGGCCCCAGCAGGGAGTCTGGGAGCCTAAGGTGGCCCCAGCACGGAGTCTGGGAGCCTAAGGACAAAAGTCAGGCGCCCCCTCCTCCCTTAGGCTCTCAGACTCCCTGCTGGGGCCACCTCGGGCTCCCTGCTGGGGCCACCTCGGGCTCCCAGACTCCCTGCTGGGGCCACCTCGGGCTCCCAGACTCCCTGCTGGGGCCACCTCGGGCTCCCAGACTCCCTGCTGGGGCCACCTCGGGCTCCCAGACTCCCTGCTGGGGCCACCTCGGGCTCCCAGACTCCCTGCTGGGGCCACCTCGGGCTCCCAGACTCCCTGCTGGGGCCACCTCGGGCTCCCAGACTATCTGCTGGGGCCACCTGCCCATACTGTCACCCTGCAGGCTGGAGAGGTTATGGGCAGTGGGAATGTCCTGGATAACCTCTTACCATCTCCCTGCCTGGCAGGGTGCTGGCTGAGAGTTATGGGAATGGTGGTACCAGCACAGCTACTCACCTGTCTACCGTATGCAGTACCTGCCAACCTGTAAACCCCGCCCAGCTCTCAGCGCCCCGCCCCCCGTCCTCGTCAGCAACCGAACTCAGCCAATCAGCCGCTCGCGCTCCCACCTTCACAAAATCTTGGCCAATCGGTGCTGAGCTTTCAGCGGCTCCCGCCACAAGCCCCGCCTCCTTAGGGCCACGCCTCCCGATGCAGCGACTGGATGTGAGCGCGGCGGCTATTGGCTGGCTGTGACGATGACGATGTCCGCAGTGAGTGTCATGGCGCTGCCCGGGGTGCAGTTGTTGCTGGTGGCTGTGTAAGTGCTGGGATGGCGGGCTGTGCGCTCTCACATGGCGCAGCCGGTCACTACACGGGGAGGGGAATGGCTGTGTTATATTATATTATGATATAAATCCTGAATAACTCTCATTAGATCTGATTCTCAACATTCAAATTATTTTTTCTAATTCGGCTATTTCGACTTTAAATCTGAAATTCACTTTGAATTCTCACTTTAGTGAATAAACCCTGGCTCTATTAAACACAAAACATGTTTCCTTGGGAGCAGGTAAATAATGCTCTGCTGATTATATTTATTTATAATGTAAAGTGCATGTAAAGTGTTTCCCTATAAGAAATATGATTAAAGGACCACTATAGTGCCAGGAAAACAAACTCGTATTACTGGCACTATAGTGCCCTGAGGGTGCCCCCACCCTCAGGGTCCCACTCCCGCCGGGCTCTAGGGGGAGGAAGGGGTTAGTCCCCTTACCTTTTTTCCAGCGCCGGGTTCTCTCGGTGCTGGGGACTCTCCTCCTTCCAACGTCATCGGCTGAATGCGCATGAGCCGCGCGTGCATTCAGTCAGTCCATAGGAAAGTATTCTCAATGGTTTCCTATGGACGCTGGTGTCTTCTCACTGTGAAAATCACAGTGAGAAGCGCGGAAGCGGCTGTCATGAAACTGCTATGTTTACCGCAGGCAGGGTTAAACCTAGATGGTCTGGGTGCCTATAGTGGTCCTTTAATGAAGGTAATATGTCCAGAATTCGTTGCCTGAGAAATTTTATTCTATGCTGAAAATAATCTTGTTGCAATTTTGTTTGTTGGGCGCATGGGTCCTGGATAATAACATACCTCCCAGATGATATTTGTTTTTTTAGGCTGTGTTTTTTTTTTTCTTAAATTTGTTACAGAAGCTTTTTCAACTATTTGCAACTGGTGGGGTTATTCGTTAGACTCTAAACTGCAGTAACTGATATAGGACAACCGCAGTCGTGAAAATATCGGGAACATATTCTCGTATCTGTTTTTTTTGGTAAAATAGATTTAAGTTAAAGAGCAACAATTCATATGGTTTCCATACTGCAAAACACAGTGGGGTGGGTACCGAAAAGAAAACCCAGAAACAAAAAAGAGAAACCTCAACGCGTTTGGAACTACTCAACAATTCTTCAAGTACAGTAAAATCATTAACGCCCTCCTCACTTCCTTAATGACCTAATTGCCCACAGCACCCATGAGATAGTAATATATGAAAATAAAACACAAATACGGTCCTGCAAACACCCGATTAATGACAGGAATAATCAGACACCCAAAGAATAAAGGGTCATATTATAAACATGGTCGTAAGGTAACATTCAAGTGAATACTTGAAATTGCCTGAAACCGGTATGGATAGGTGCAGTTTATGTATGGAAACCGATAGAATCTACACTTAATTTATTAACTCTTTTTTTAAAGCTGTGAACCACACAATAATAATGCTTAGTAAAGATCTTTATTTTTCTCCTCACTTTATTGTTCTGAATGCAGATTATTTGAGCATCTGTGAACCTGCCACAGAATCTACTTAAACACAGGATGCCTGAAATCAAGGTTACCCCTTTAGGTAAGAATACCAGCCCAGTGTTTTTATATGTGCAACATACAACCATTTAAATGCTCTTCTCCTCAAGGTTTAAGCTGTTGTTAATGGGTGAATGGTTTATTTATGTGAATTAGTGTCTTTATTTTTTTTTTAAGTACTAAAAATTGAATTTCAAGGATTCTAATATTTGCATCATTATTCAAGCATCAAAACTGTTTTTAACTTTTTAAAGGTGACACTACTGGCACCCACATAATTTTGATGCCATGTGGAAGTTAATTTATAGTTTTTTTTTTTTTTTTGTATAACTGCAAGAATTGGCCTCGGTCCCTTTTTATATTGTGCATATTATTTAATAATATAACTAAGGCAAGTCCTCTCCACGTCCACAAAAAAAAATCTCTACCACTCAGTAGCCTCTCATTATGCTCAAAGATCAAATAAAAAATGTAATTTGATGCCGGAATGTGAATGGGGACCGTCTTCGATATCTGCAGTATTTTTGGAATTTATTTTTAAACCAGTCAGTATAGCTTTTAGGCTTTTCTGGACAAGTAGGGTAGATGTAGAGTACTTTCTGCACCATAACCTTTGCAGTGATGCAAATTTATGATGGTTTACAGTGATCCTTTCAAGAATAATTAGTTTAGAAAAGTACTGTGGTAAAACAGCTTCACTTGGGTTTCTGTGAATAGTAGTTTAGTTAATGTTGTACAGTAGAAAGCTGAAATACAAAACCCAGAAACCCTTGCTCTGCCCATAAAGCACTTATAATGGTATGAGCTCTGAAATGCTCTGTATATTAAATGAGACCGGCAGGCTATATACAAGGGTTAAAACCCTTTCAGGCACTTGCCTTTCTCCAGCGCCAGGCTCCCTCGGTGCTGGGGAACTCTCCTCCTGCCGACGTCATCTCAGAATGCACGTGCGCGCATTCAAATAGCCCATAGAAAAGCATTTCTTAATGCTTTCCTATGGACGTCCAGCGTCTTCTCACTGTGATTTTCACAGTGAGAATTGCGGAAGTGCTTCTAGCGGCTCTCGGTGGGACAGCCACTAGAAGCTGGATTAAAAATCAGTGAAACATAGCAGTTTCTCTGAAACTATGTTTTCAGCTGCAGGGTTAACACTAGCAGGACCTGGCACCCAGACCACTTCATTGAGCTGAAGTGGTCTGGGTGCCTATAGTGGTTCTTTAAGGTAATGCTGGTATTAAACAAAATAATTGATAATGTGGGTACTTGGCCTTCAGTCTAACTATAAAAAGCTCCTTGCATTTTCCTTTTTATATTTGTTATCTAGCTAAACACATTTTAAGGGATAGTCTAAGCACCATAACGACTACAGGAGTTCCCTGGTGCCGCCCAATGTATATAGATAAACCATTTCCGAACAGCTTGACCTTTGACTAAATAACAGTACTTCTGGGTTTCTTGAGGTTTCTGACAATGATGTCTGAACTGAGACAAAATTGATTTAGTTAAAGTGAAATGGGAACTTTCGCTTTAACAATATCCAGAATAATGGAAGTACCACCAGTACCTGGAGGAGATAGGCATGTTCCAAATAATTTGAAAACTGTTTTGCATCTTAGAGTGGACTAGTGTCATCGGACAGGGTGTATTGGTTTTGGTGCTTGGACTTCCTTTTTAATCTTCCTTGCTTATGTCTATATTGATTTCTATCAAACAATTCTTACAACGAACTGGCATTGTTGTATACTTTTGTTGTGTTTTTGCCATCTGCAGATTAATAATGTTCAAATTTTTACAATGACAATTGTCTTTATATAGAAGTGAGTTCAGGACCATGCCTCAACGCACCGTTTTCAATACGATTTTATATTTTAATGTCAAGTGAGGTTAATCGCTTGTATCGGGGTATATTTTTACGGTTATATAGTTTCTTTGCTTTGTTTGTTTTATATATTACTTTTCAAACTCACCAGATTAACCTTTCTCTCAAACAGGTGCTGGTCAGGATGTCGGACGCAGCTGTATACTGGTGTCCATTAGAGGCAAAAATATAATGCTGGACTGTGGCATGCACATGGGATTCAATGATGATGTGAGCACTGTATATTTTGTAATAAAATCCTGTAGAACCACACTTTGTGTGAGTAGTCAGGAGGCAGCTGATCTCTTCTCATTAATAGCTGTAGAACAAGACTTGGGGTTGGACCTGAAATAAGAAAAAAAAAATTGCGGAGTCACAAGTTAATTAAGTCATCAATGCTTGCAACTTTGTCTGTTTTCATGGTTCCTTATACCATTGTTTTAATAATTTTTTTTTATATTTTCCCCACCATTTAATTAGCGTCGCTTCCCTGACTTCACATACATCACACAGAATGGACGCCTCACAGATTTACTGGATTGTGTAATAATCAGGTAGGGAACAGATTATGCATTGCTCTAATCTTCTGATACAGCACTGAGGATTAACTGGCTGCAGGTTGAATGCTGTATATGTGTATTGTTTGTTAATATTATGTTTTCTGACGAATGATTCATTGAATTGTATTTTGTTGTTGTTGCTGTTCTCTTAAAATGTAACATTTCACAGTGATTTATAATTTGATTATGAGGTAGTTAAAGGGACACTAACTATCTCATGGTGTCAAGGGACTCCAGGCGCTGGAACTGCCTCATCTTATTGAAGTGGTTACAGTGTCTGACATTAAAACAGTCGAACATAAATTGGAAGTATGGTGCCGGGTGACTCCAAACAAAAGTCCTTAGCAGCTCATCTTGTCTGTGTTGTTTGTGATAATGAGAGAGCATTATCCTTAGCAGGTGGCTGTGATTGGCTGAGAGTATCAGCTGACCGTTGGTAAGAATTGGTATGGCTAAAATGAAGTGCGCAATTTCTGCCTTTGCCATACCTCCAGTAGGAGCCAAGAGATTGCTTAACACTGGGTGGGGGGACAATGCCAGGAAACTCCAGGCACCATAGCCAATTCAATGAGATGACATCGTGTTGCTTTCAGAGTAGTAGCAGTTCCTTGTTCCTACAACCCAGTTAATGTTATTTCGGCATTTCGTTGGGTGATTGCAGCAGCGGAGGCAAGTTTAAAATAAATAAAACCTTACTTTCATTTGCGGCTCCTGACATAAGCACGCATCTTATTGAGAAATTGTCCATGCATGTGTTTGTAATTTTCTCTTGGAGTGCTGTATGTGCATATACCATCCATACATGTCTGCAATGAATGTCTCAACTTGGTATGAGTTGCAGTGATAATTTGGCAGTATGAAAGTCATACAAATTCAGATTGGAAGGACAGATAAGTGACAAACCATTCTGAGCTGTTTTGATAGGTTACTGTCTGGCTGCATTAGGCGTTTCTCTGTAGTGGTTATGGTGCTCTGAGTATCTTTGACTTACAGGGACACAATAGGCACCCAGACCACTTAATCTCATTGAAGTAATCTGGATGCAGTGTCTCTGTCACACCTAGTCCTGCAATATAAAACATTGCAGTTTTAGAGAATCAGACTGCCACTAGAGGTGCTTCCTGGAGAGTTTGACGTGCTCAAGCTTTGCATGAGGATATCCAGCGTCAGAGTAAACTCTTTAAAAACAAACAAAAGAAAACACTGAAGCTTGCCATGGATGCATATTAGGCCTCCCATCGGCTGATTTGGCATAGAGTGCAACCTACCGCAGAGGGACCTCAGCGCTGGAATCGGGTAAGTGAATAAAGTTTTATTTACCCTAAAACTATTTTAAGGCCTGAGCAGGGATTTTCAGAGGGGCAAGTTACTGTGTACCTCTAATTTTATGTCCGTTCTCATATTCTGTTTTTATTTAACCCTTTACAATGCTCAGTGGGCTCCTGGGGCAGAGGAACATGTTGGTGTTAGGAATACATATTTGGGCAGGCTTGTGTTTGTGCAGCCATCAGATGACAAGGAAGGATCATTGGTAACATTTTGTGAATCCTGCTACGTAAATAAGAACATGGGGGTGCAGGGATGTAAGATTTATAGAATAAATCTGATGTAATTGATCCTTCTAGTTACACATCTTTTTGTTTTGTATTCATTAGCCATTTTCATTTGGATCATTGTGGAGCTCTGCCTTACATGAGTGAAATGGTTGGCTTTGATGGCCCCATTTACATGACTCACCCTACTAAAGCAATATGCCCCATCCTCTTAGAAGATTACAGGAAGATTACTGTAGACAAGAAAGGGGAGACCAACTTTTTCACATCACAGATGATCAAAGATTGCATGAAGAAAGTTGTGGCTGTAAATCTTCATCAGACTGTACAGGTGAGATGACGTGTACACTTTCCCAGTGCCTGACGTGTCGTAATCATGTTGTAAGTAACTATGCTTTGTATCTTCTGCCTGGTGCATCCCTGGACAAACTGGATACGTTTTTTTTTTCAGGTGGACGATGAGCTAGAAATAAAGGCGTACTATGCTGGGCATGTTTTAGGAGCTGCCATGTTTCAGATCAAAGTGGGGTCAGAGTCTGTGGTTTATACTGTGAGTATAAATGCACTATAAGTTTCATGGATCCTCTATCTTTTCTTTTATAAATAAACCTACATCCTAATTTCACTTCCTCTAGCCGCTAGACTGCAAGTCTGATGTTTTATAAAAATTAACTCTTTAACCCCTTAAGGACACATGACATGTGTGGCATGTCATGATTCCCTTTTATTCCAGAAGTTTGGTCCTTAAGGGGTTAAATACGGGCTGTCATCTTCTCATAAGTGTTCCTTTGTCTCAAAAATGCAGCAGGGTAAGCTAGTTACTGTGCCCATTACAGGTGATGCCTTTAGTGCTTTGTTGACATTCCCAATTTGGTTTTTGCAGGGTGATTACAACATGACTCCAGATCGACATTTGGGGTAAGATATTTTAAGTGGAAATGTTTGTTTTTGATGGTCATGTTAATTAATAGAAAAGGGGTCTGAAAACACTTCTAACATTAATAACCAACACCAACTATAGGAACTTGATCCAGCCAATGTTTCCCAGCAGGGATAAACACATGTCACTGGTTAAAGAGTTCTCGTAGAATTGTTCTTCTTACGGATTTGTTAGCTGGCTAGCGGTTTCTGTATTCATACAGCACCTGTTACAATATGTATGGAGAAGGCATGCATCTGAAATGCATGAGCATTTGTTTGAGCTGGTATTTATAATATGTGCGTGATATTCTGTACTGGTGACGTATGTTGTGGGTGAATTTGGGGTTTTCTGGCTGAATTCTGGGGATCTTACATAGGACAAGAACTGCCTTAGAACTGGGAATTCCAGGTTTGAATCACAGTCAGAGACCCCCTTTAATTTAAGACCCTCAGATATATAACGGAAATCCTCATAGATTGTAAGCTAATTTGAGCAACTCCCACTTTACCTCTTCCACTTTAAATGATTGTAAAGTGCTGCAGAATGCTAATACATTCTTTGGCTTTTTTTTTTCCTTCTGTATAACATTGCCAGAGAGTCTAAATTCCTGCAGCTTGTTCTCTGATGAAATTATCTAAACTTGATTAGGACCTAAGAATAATGGAGATTCATATCAAGATCAGACTTGGCATGACCTGTTCATATTTAACTAAAGCACAAAATTTCACCTGTGCTCAGGCACAGAATGTAGTGGTTTTGTTGAGACAGGCTTGGAGACTATGGTGAGGCCTGATAAAATCCCCCACCAACAACTTCTTTCTATCATAAGTGGTGTGGAGCTGGACAATATTGGTCTTGTGAGATGTCTTCCTGGAGCTACTGCTCACAGAGACAGGAAACCAATTTGTAATATTGGTAAGCGTGCAAAGCAGGAAGGGGAATTGGATGTACTTGTCCATCTTGGGACACATGACTTGGCTCGCAATGAGGTTTCAGGGGTAAAGGACATTTTTTTTGTGTTTTTGCCAACGATATATGGCAGGTTGCTTCCACAGGATCATTCTCGGAAGTTCTGCTTGTGCATAACACTCAAAACGACAGGCGGATGCGTATTAGGGGCTTTAACTTGTGACTTGTTGAATGGCGTCGGGAGCAAGGGTTTGGCTCTATTTCTCATGGTAGCTCTGTTTGGAATGGAAATAAATTGTACAAAAAATATGGTTTGCATCTTTCTCAAAAGGGAACAAATGTTCTCAGTGATCAGTTCAGTGGTTTTGCTAGGATGTTTTTAAATTAGGAGTGGGGAGGGGACAAAAGGATGATAAAACATAAATCCAATTGCCCCCCAAAACAAGGACAGAAGGTGCCTGTAGCAAGTGTTAAAAAATAAGCTTAGTCATGTCTACAAATGCTCGCAGTTTAGGGAATAAGATCCATGAACTTGTGGCAATAATGGCAACTGAGAATGTAGATTTAGTCGCTGTTACTGAGACATGGTATAATGAGAAAAATGACTGGGACATAGCAATACCAGGATACTCTTTAGATAGAAAAGACAGGGAAGGCAAGAAAGATGGAGGGGTGGCCCTGTATGTGAATGATAACACAAAATGTAGCCTAATAAAAGTTAGTGAGGTGAACATAGAGTCCGTTTTGGGATGCGCTAGAATTTGTTAATCGCACAGTAACTTGTGTAGGTGTGATTTAAAGGCCCCCAGGACAAATAGAAATTAGATCATCTACTAGTTGAGGAAATGGCTAAAATGACAATGACGGGGGAAGTTATCATCATGGGGGACTTTTTAATCTTCCTGATGTAAACTGGAAAAACAATATAGCTGCTTGTGACAGAAGCACACATATTCTCCTTACTGGGATTGTCTCTAAAACAAGTTGTTGAGGAGCCAACTAGTAAAGAGGCCATACTAGATTTAGTGTTAACAAATGGAGATTTGGTATCAGATATTACTGTAGGTGAAAGTTTAGGATCCAGTGATCATCAGTCAGTGTGGTTTAATATAAGAACAGTGACTGATTCACACCACACAAAAACAAAAATTTTAGACTTTAGAAAAACAGACTTTTCTAAAATTAGAATATCGGTATCAGACTGGAGCAGTTTAAATTGAGTCCAAGAGAAATGGGATTATTTAAAAGTGGCACTTCTGAAGGCAACAGAAAATTGCAACAGGCTTATCCGTAAAAGCAAAAAATGTAAGAAACCACTGTGGTACTCCGCAGATGTGGCCAAAACTTTAAAAAACTAAGTTAGCATTTAGTAATTATATAAAAAAGTGAGGAAGATAGACAGACAGATCTATGATTAGGCAGAAAGAGACTAAGCAAGTTGTAAGAGCTTCCAAATCACACACAGAAGGGAAAATAGCACAGTCAGTAAAAAAAAAAAGGGACAAAACATTTTTTTTTTTTAGATACATAGAATGAGAAAAGGAACGTAAAACCAGCATTGGTTGGATTAAAAACAAAAGAAGGAAGGTATGTAGAAGAGGATAAAGATCTAGCTGACTGCCTCAATGGATATTTTTGATCAGTATTTACAGATGAAAATGAAGGAAAGGGGCCTCAGTTAGGAAAAGGACAAATGAGTAATTTGTTACATGTGAGTTTATAGAGGAAGAGGTTCTATTTCAACTGTCAAAAGTAAAGACAAATAAGTCAATGGGGTCTGATGGAATACACCCAAAGTCATTCAAAGAGTTTAGTGGTGTACTAGCAAAACCATTAACAGATTTATTTAACCAATCATTAACAGGAGTGGTCCCAGAAGATTGGAAGTTAGCGAATGTTGTGCCCATTCACAAGAAAGGTAATAGGGAGGAGTCGGGCAACTATAGGCCAGTAAGCCTTACTTCAGTAGTGGGGAAAGTGATGGAAACCATGTTAAAGGATAGGATTGTTGAGCATCTAAAATCACATGGATTTCAAGACCAGAGACATGGGTTTACTTCAGGGAAATCATGCCAAACTAATCTTATTGATTTTTTTTGATTGGGTAACTAAAATAATAGATCAGGGGGGTGCAGTAGACATTGCTTACCTAGATTTCATTAAGGCGTTTGACACTGTTGCACATAGAAGGCTTATCAATAAACTGCTTTAAAAATAAATCTTTGTTTGTTTTCCAATATTTCCAACAGAGGGTTGTAGTCAATGGAGTATATTCAAAGCATGGGCTTGTCACCAGTGGGGTACCTCAGGGATCTGTACTTGGACCCATTCTCTTTAATATTTTTATTAGTGATATTGCAGAAGGTCTTGATGGTAAGGTGTGTCTTTTTGCGGATGATACTAAGATATGTAACAGGGTTGATGTTCCAGGAGGGATAAGCCAAATGGCAAATGATTTAGGTAAACTAGAAAAATGGTCCGAGTTGTGGCAACTGACATTTAATGTGGATAAGTGCAAGATAATGCATCTTGGACGTAAAAACCCAAGGGCAGAGTACAGAATATTTGATAGTCCTAACTTCAACATCTGAGTAAAGGGATTTAGGGGTAATAATTTCAGATGACTTAAAGGTAGGCAGACAATGTTAAAAAGCAGCAGGAAATGCTAGCCAAATGCTTGGTTGTATAGGGAGAGGTATTAGCAGTAGAAAGAGGGAAGTGCTCATACCATTGTACAGAACATTGGTGTATTGTACGCAGTACTGGAGACCATATCAGTCTTAGCCTGAATCAAATAACCACAGTTTTGGTTGCTCTTAATCTAGTAAAAAACATTTTTTAAAGACATTTGTTTTTATGACTCTTACACAAATACCTGTTTTCTTTCCCTCTAGAGCTGCTTGGATTGACAAGTGCCGTCCTGATTTGCTTATATCAGAGTCCACTTATGCAACAACGATCAGAGACTCTAAGCGTTGCCGTGAACGAGACTTCTTGAAGAAGGTCCATGAAACCGTGGAAAAGGGAGGAAAGGTGCCACCGTTTACATGTTTTAGCAGTATAAAATATACAATTTCATTTTGCTGGTAGAACAGTTTAAGGCAGTGATAACTAACTCTAGATGTACGTAAACTACATTTCCCATGATGCTCAACCAGTCTTTGTGTCATGGCAAATGCAGTTCAGATATACCAGAGGTGTCAATAGTAGCCAATCCTGGCCAGAGGTTTTAAAACGCGCATTGCTAAAGAGGATATTCTAATGCAGGAGACATTACTCCAAGTCAAAATGGACTTTTTAGACCCAAACATCATCATGTAATATCTTTCTCTTGTCAGGTTCTCATTCCTGTATTCGCTCTAGGACGTGCTCAGGAACTCTGCATCTTACTGGAAACCTTCTGGTAAGAATTTTCTCCGGGTTTAATCATTTTGTGTCTCGAAGTGCAATCTGCATTTATTTATATACCAAATACATTATTATGAAAAACAGAAGTACTTCTGAATCCCATAGTGTTCTACCACTACTATGATTCATCATACACCTTATACAACTCCTTAATCTTAGATGTTGGTTGTGTTGAATACCAAGATGAATTTCTCATCAGGTCCTTGACTTGTGTACAGTGAGGGGAAAAAAGTATTTGATCCCCTGCTGTTTTTGAACGTTTGCCCACTATCAAAGAAATGATCAGTCTATAATTTTAATGGTAGGTTTATTTTACCATTAGACCAAATAGCAGAAAAACTCATGTCAAAAAAGTTATAAATTGTTTTGCATGTCAATGAGTATTTGACCCTTTCGACTTGGTGGCAAAACCCATGTTGGCAATTAGAGAAGACGTTTCTTGTAGTTGGCCACCAGGTTTGCACACATCTCAGGAGGGATTTTGGCCCACTCCTCTTTGCAGATCCTCTGACGTTTGGCAACTTGAACCTTCAGCTCCCTCCACAGATTTTCTATGTGATTAATTTGTGGAGAGTGGCTAGGCTACTCTAGGACCTTATCGTGCTTCTTCTTGAGCCACTATGGTCCCAGCTGCCTTGAGATGATTAACAAGATCCTCCCGTGTAGTTCTGGGCTGATTCCTCACCGTTCTCATGATCATTGAAACTCCACGAGGTGAGATCTTGCATGGAGCACCAGACCAATGGAGACTGACAGTGTTTGTGTTTCTTCCATTTGCGAAAAATTGCACCAACTGC
Organism: Pelobates fuscus; assembly: GCF_036172605.1. Lineage (NCBI taxonomy): Eukaryota > Metazoa > Chordata > Amphibia > Anura > Pelobatidae > Pelobates > Pelobates fuscus. The sequence continues at coordinate 105,812,428 of NC_086327.1, read as the reverse complement.
TGTCACCTTCTCACCAAGCTGCTTGGCGATGGTCTTGTAGCCTATTCCAGCCTTGTGTAGGTCTACAATCTTGTCCCTGACATCCTTGGACACCTCTTTGGTCTTGGCCATGATGGAGAGTTTGGAATCTGATTTATTGCTTCTGTGGACAGGTGTCTTTTTATACAGATAATGAGCTGAGATTAGGAGCACTCCCTTTAAGAGAGTGCTCCTAATCTCAGCTCGACACCCGGGAGACAGAAATCTTGCTGATAGGGGATCAAATACTTATTTCATTAATTGATAACTTTTTTTGACATGCCTTTTTTCTGGATTTTTATTTTTTTCTTATTCTGTCTCTCACTGTTTAAAATACACCATTAAAATTATAAACGTTCAATATCAGCAGGGGATCAAATACCTTTCCCCCTCGCTGTAACTAAAGTGTTGGTTTCAAAATCTACAGCAGTGTGCAGCATTGCTTAAAATAATTGTGGATTATAAAAAGTGCATTGTGAATATAGTTTGTGGAGAGAATTGGGGTTAAGACAACCCTTTCAGCCAATCTTTGATGCCAGGTTGGATGGATTTGCATTTAATGTGAGAACTCCACTAACATATTATTATAATTGCAGCTGAAAGTGTGTGTGAGCTATAAGTGTTGAGGAGAGCCCCATTTCTTTAGAAAACATCTCCTTAGCAAATAAAGACTTGTAGCACCATAATTATTACTGTAACACCAAGATCCCCAAGCTGTAGTGGTTATGTTGCTTAGTGTCCCCTGTAAGCCTCACTGTTGGAATAAGGCAATGACTTCATGGGCTTTGAGTTGATTTGCTGCTTGCTCGGTGGTCAATCGGTGCATGATGTTGGCAGGACTCCATCTGGACGAAGAAGAGATAAATGGTGATGGTGACCAAAACCTACTGCAGGGCTCGACAAATCCCGGTCGCCAGGGCAACTAAAAATTTGGCCCTGGTGCCTGGGATTTGTCAGCTTTTTATCTAAAATGCCCGGCTGGGCAAATAATGGAGCCGGCCGACCACCCGCGGGAGCATGTAGGCGGCCAGCTCAGTGAGCGTTGAAGCAGGCCGCCCTGAGCTTCATGGAGGTGGCCGGCTGAGTGAGCGTTGTAGCAGGCCGCCCTGAGCTTCATGGATGTGGCCGGCTGAGTGAGCGTTGTAGCTGGCCGCCCCGGGCTTCATGGAGGCGGTCGGCTCAGTGGAGCAACAAGGCTGTTGGCTGGGGCAGCGTGCGAGGGAGCAGTGATCTTCCAGCAGCTCCTCTCTGCTCCCTTGCGCTGTTTAGTGATGCCAGGAGCCGGAATATGACGTCATTCCGGCCCTGGGATCACAGGGAGCAGAGAGGAGCTGCATGGTAGATAACTGCTCCCTCTCACACAGGAAGAGAGAGCAGCTCCACTGGACCCCAGGGAAAGTCCACTCAGCTCTCCCAAAAGGTAGGGAGGCTGGGTGGATAAAAAAATGTAAATTTGTGTTTGAGAAAGTATATGTCTCTGTCAGTGTGTGTTTATGCCCCTGTTAATGTGTGTGTGTCTGTTATATTTGTACCTCTTTTTTATGTTTTATGGTTTAACGTTGCTTTTGTAAACAGGTTAAGGTAATATGCAGGTTAAGTCGCTTAACATTGGCTAGTTGTAGTAGGTTAAGTGAGCAAGCTTGGTATAGGGTGGGTGTGCATGCTCAGTAATTCCCTGTTGTGTAACATGCTACTAGGCTGGTTATGTTAGTTATGCTAACCCAATTATGCACATTGTTAAGCTACTTATAGAGAGGTTGATCATGGTGAAAACATGTAGTTCACATATGTCTGGTATCTCTAAAAAAAATGTGCCGTCTGGGTAAGTTAAGTGAGCAGCGTTTACCTATGCTTAGTTAACTGCGCTAGTGCACAACTCTGGGAGACATTATGAACGGTTGTAATTTACAGCATGCAGTATTAACTTCAATAGGCTACCTTAGCTGACTTTTAATTATGATTAATTCTCTGTCATTCTCTACTCACATGGGATAACAATTATTCATGAAGTGTACATGTGAAAAGGTATCAATTAAGCAGGACTTTGAGGCATGAGAGTATATATCATAAGTGGGTTGCGTCTGTATGAGTGTTGCCTGCTAGAGTGTCAGTGAGTAGAGGTATTTTCATTGTATTTGAACATTTAAGGTCGCATTAGGAGGATGACCTAGTTCAACATTAAGGTATATGGCATGCGAGTATTGTGCAAGCTAGTTTGCGAAGTAAAAAACATATTACATCAACATTGGTTGTCTGTCTCAGGGAGGTCAGGCTTGAAATTTTTGCAGGACATAGTCCTCTGTGACTGCATAGCTGTGGTGGCGTGGCAGCAGTCCAGGCCGCTGTGCGGCAGTGAGAGTTAATGAAAGTCAGCCTACCCCTGCAGTCGGCATTGGCAAGGCACCTATCGAAAAGTCCCAAGTGTCGGAGCGGTCAGCACAGGGCGAGGACCCCCTCCAGCCCCAGGCCCACTTTGAGAATGGCATCATCTGACCACTGGCTCGATGGCTCTGTGAGGTCGAGGCCTTCCCATTACGGGTGCAGTTGGTGCCGGATCTCTTTCGCCGCCAGCGGCGGGCATTCCTCCTGCAGGGTGGCTGATGCTGTGGAGGTAGTTCCCTCCTGGCACCCGACCTTGGCGGGCTGCTTGCTTGTGCGGTTATCTTGTGGGTAGTTGCTGTGCCCGGAGTGGGACGCTTCTTCCCCGCGTTTTCCGCTCCAAGCTTGCGGCCTGGCCGTGTTTGCGGTGTTGCCTTTCTCCGTACACCGTGAGGTCTGTTCAGCCTGTTCGCTGCCGGCTGGGGTAGCTTGTTTGCCATCGATGCTTGAAGCTTTTGTTCCAGTTTGTGCCAAAATCTGGCAAAGGCTGCGTATATGCGCAGGTGTGTGCCGCCATCTTGGGTGCGCCATGCATTAGGCTTTCCTGATGTTGCAGTGTGTAGGTTAGCATGGTTTGCTCGTGGTCGCTATACCAGTCGCTTGATTTGGACCGAGATGCTCGGTCTCCGTGGGATTACAGGCTGGAGTTTGGTATCGGGTGATACCCCCGAGTGTCCCCGTCATGCTAGGAGCCGTCCAGTGTATGATTGTGCCGATTTTGGGGGGGATTATCCCCAAAAAATGCAGAGTGTAGCAGGAGCTGAGGTACAGCACGACCACTCTGTCTGGATGCTAAGCCCCTACAATAGTTTTTGCATTGTGCATGTAAGACTGTCATATTGTATGTTTATGAATTTGTGTTTTATTCCTTGTAATTGCGCGCAGTCATTATTTTTATATACTGAAATTCACGTGTTTCTGTTTTCAGGGAGCGGATGAACCTGAAAGCCCCAATTTACTTCTCTACAGGCCTAACCGAGAAAGCAAACCATTACTACAAACTCTTCATCACTTGGACCAACCAGAAGATTAGGAAAACGTTTGTACAGAGGAACATGTTTGAATTTAAGCACATAAAGGCTTTTGACAGGGCTTTTGCCGACAACCCAGGTCCAATGGTGGGTTGCTATCTGACTTGCAGAATTCATGTATTGTGCAGCTGTTCGTACGTGGTCCTGTGTCTTTCTGACACAGAAGCAGTGTGACAGCCAACCTAGATTGATTGAACATTGAACATTCTGTGTAATGCACACTTTTCGTTCACAAATGCCACACCTAAAACAAAGAAGTCATAAGACTCAGACATAAAAATATGATGTTGCTTTTTTTTTTTTCACTTTTTAGTGTGGTGTTTCAAAAATATATTCATCAAAAGTAGACTGCAATAATTTGGAAGTGATGTTAAATCTAGACTAATAATTTAGATTCAAGGACCAGTGATGCTAGAACTGCCAATCAGACATTTATGGACATGTAGCCCAGGACTTGGCAGGCAGGAACTACATTTATCATTTTCCTGATTGCTCCTTCCGTCTTGTGAAAGGTGGTATCAGAAGTGATTGTGCTCCCCCACATGTATGCAATTTAAACGCTTCACTACAGCAAGCTGTAGATTTGTATAGCCTGCGCATGTCTTTTTTTTTTTTTGTTTGTTTGTTTTATTAGTACTGGGAAGGCCAACTGTGCCTGCTCCTATGTCTTTGCTTTAAATTTCTTGTTTTCTAACTAGAATTGTTGAGAAAATAACCTGTTTAGTTTGTTTCTACTAGGTGGTGTTTGCAACCCCAGGAATGCTGCATGCTGGTCAGTCCCTGCAAATCTTCCGCAAATGGGCAGGAAATGAAAAAAACATGGTGAGTCCCCTTTTGATAATCAGTGGATGAGCGCTGTTTAAAAAAAAAAAAAAAAAAAAAGAATCTTGACAAATATCTGAGATTCTTTGTTGTTCTTTACAGAGCAAAAGCAAGATGTCTGTGTTCTAAAAGTGCTAAGACTGCCTTAAAGGGGCTTACGTGTTTTAGATTTCATTCTTTGGTGTAATGTTTCTGGGTCTTGGGGGAAGCTGGGTCGTTTTTTCTTTCTATCTTTTTTTCAGATTGCATAGACTTTTTGTAAGATGACTAGCTTTGTTTTCCCCTTGCAGGTGATTATGCCTGGTTATTGCGTACAAGGCACAGTGGGTCATAAAATCCTCAGTGGTCAACGCAAGTTAGAAATGGAAGGCAGGCAGACGGTGAGCTCCATTGATTTCAAGGTCCTACAATATACTTTATGGCTCTATTTAGCAAATGTAGTCTCTAATGTTTTTTTTTTGTTTGTTTGTTTTTCCATCCTCTTTTTTTCATTAGCTGGAAGTTAAAATGCAGGTGGAATACATGTCCTTCAGTGCCCACGCTGATGCTAAAGGAATTATGCAGCTGATTCGTCAGGCAGAACCACAGAATGTGCTACTGGTACACGGAGAGGCCAAAAAGATGGAGTTTCTGAAACAGAAAATAGAGCAAGAGTTTCGTGAGTGCTTGTTTGCAATAAGATTACCCTCTGCCATTTGCCCAGACTATGTGAAGCCTATGCAGTAAATGGAACAATTATCAAACTGGGCTGCTTAACACTAATCCTCTCGGCATGTGGCAAGTAACTTCCAGCTTGCTATATTTTGAAAGAATGGTAGATGTTTTCTTTTCTTTCAGCAAGATCACAGAAGGGTTTCAGTGATGGCCATTGGGTGGCCCAGATGTCCAGTTTTATGGGATTTATTTTTTTTAATTTATTTTCTCCCTAAATATTTTGGGTTACAGAAATGGTGCGCGTGAATATATACATATCGTCACATGATACACGGAATTTATTTCTGTAACTAAAATACCATTTCTAGTATATTGGATTGATATTAGTTTGATTGAGCACACAAAAGGAATGCCTCATTCCAGGTCTCCTAAATGTAGGAAACCATGAACTTGACCAAATCATAACTTGCCAAAGAAGTATAATATAATAAATAAATTAAATCCTAACCTGTACACTTGTGGGAACCCCTACTCTGTCTGGGCCAGATGGACTGGCTTAGAACTGCAGTTATAATTTATATTAATGGAACACGGTAGTGTCTGGAATACAAACATGTATTCCTAACACTATGGTCCAGAAGTTGCTGTTTAGGTTTCTAGCCCCCCTCGGATCTCAATAAAAAGGTGATTGTCTCCCCTGTTCTCCCACGCCGCACCGGTATCGCCATGGCTGGCTCTGACTCCGTGGCTGAGATCACAATCTTGATTTCAGTTAATTCAATGCTTTACCCATAGGAAAGCTATAGCAGGTTATTGCGCTTGCACAGAAAAACGCTGCACTGCGCCAGTCATCATCTTCTTAAAGAGATGCATTGAATCAATGCATCTCTATGGGGGAACGTTCAGCATCTCCATGCAGAGCGTGAGCCGCTGAACGTTGGTACAGGAAGCACCTCTAGTAGCCATCTTGGTGACTGCCAGTGGAGGTGTTACTAGGCAGCAATGTAAACACTGCATTTTTTTGAAAAGGCAATGTTTACATTGAAAAGCCTGTAGGTACGGGCTGTGGACACCAGTACCTTACATTAAACTGTAGTTGTTCATGGTGACTATAGTGTCCCTTTACAAGATTCACAATATAATCCAGTTTAGGGGAGGTAGTCCCAGGGCAAACATTGCTAATGATAAGGAGGAATAGAAGCATTGTTTATTTTCTCCTTCTGTGTATGATTTCTCTGGGCTGAATGCCAGGTGTTTATAATGTCAGAGGGCTAAACTTTAGGTGACCAGTTGCAGAATAAAGAGGGTGGGAATTTCTGCTTTTAATTTTAGTTTTCACATTTTGGGAAGTGACCGTTCCCCATTTTAGTTTGCTTTCACATGTATCCAATGTTGGACCCCCAGGGGATTTTGAAATCCAAAATAGGACTTTTTAAACTCGCGTTGTGAAGGGTGGCAGTGCGGTGTGCATTGATCTTCAAATAAAACTGTAAGGGATTGCTACAAGCTACTTCTTAAGAGAAGCTTCTAAATCAAAAATGATTCCGCCCTTTTCTGTCCTCCGGCCAGTCCAGTATTGCATCCAGACGGCTAGTGTCCCATGCACACGGGTCAAGAAGGATATATTTGGGGCATTCTAGGTTTTAATATCTGCCAGGTCCTCTTACACCGCTTATATTACCCCTATGATAACCGCTTAGGCTTTCAATATTGCTTTGTCAGAAGCCATGATCTGCTTCAGTTCCACCAGTAATGCAATGTTTCCTTTAAACGTGAGAAGTGGGAATTGGCCTGGGGCACCAGCTTTGCGGAGTTGAAAGCAGGACACAGATCTTGGCTAGAGACAGATATCTTTAAAAGTTAATGTTATTTTCCCTTCTACCTTATTTTCAGTAATCTTTCAGAATGTGCTTTATTTATGTGCTTGTGATCAGGGATAAGAGAGTGCGCTGGATCTTCTTTTGTACTGAACATGTAATATGTGACAATTTACGTAAGCGCACTAGAGTAGATAGATCAACATTTATATTATATGATTTTCACCCTGGTTGATTCTTGCTGTCTGTCCTCTCAATGTGCAGAGTCTTTCTCATATGGATTTTCCTTCTAGCACTAAACCATACCATCTGTGCTGTTCAGCTGTTATATAAGTCGGCAACTTCTTGAACCCTGCACATTTCATCACTCTACAAACATTCTTGCATAACATTCTCCTAAGAGGTTATTCACTAACCGGGTATGTTATTAAATTGAGAATTCTAAGCAGATTTCTAATTTGAAGGAGAAAATAGCCAAACTCATATAATTCTCTAAGTTCATTTCATTTGAAATTCACTTTGAATTCTCATTTAAGTAAATAGCCCTGTAAGTTGGGATTTGTGTAGACTTGACATGAACATTTTAGAAGAAAAAAAAAAAAGCCAGATAAGGGGAAAATGTCCAACTCTATTTTCATTTTTAGTTACTGGTCTAAATTTTCCACCATTTGTCCATCCCCACCATATGCCTCTCCAGTTGTAATGTACAAGATGTTTATTTTTAGAAGTTATTCTTTGCGTTGTGTGCTTTCTCCGCAGGAATTACATGTTTCATGCCATGCAATGGAGAGACCTCCACCATCAGCACAAACCCAAACATACCAGTGGATATCTCTTTGAACCTCCTGAAAGAGAGTGCACAGAGTGAGTTTGTCAGATCCGTATCCAACCGGTCTTGCTCCTTGCTTTTAAATCTAGGAAATCGTATAGTTTTCTCTTTCCTTCTTGCAAGATGTGCTAAGCCAAGTGCTGGGTAACACAAACTGTGTTTTCCTTTTAAAAAGCAAATCTCACTTTCTTGAGAATTCGTTATGAAGCCGCGGGTGTTTTTTTTTTTTTATTTTTTTTTTAAAGTAGTGTTAAAAGCGGACATAGAACAATTTTAGACGAAAACACCATGTAGTAGCTATCAATTTTCCAATACAGCAATATATCAAAAGAAATTGCATTCTATCTAAACAAAACATAGGTAACGAACATTGTGACCGGTGCGTTTACAGATGAGACTGTTTTTGCTGTATGTTGACACCCTGACAATGAATACATTCTGAGCAGATAGCTCTTGTTAATGTCTACTGTTGTAGTTACATAGCTGAAAAGAGACTTGGTCCATCAGGTTCAGCCTTCCTCACATATGTTTTTGCTGTTGATCCAAAAGAAGGCATAAAACCCAGTCTGGAGCACTTCCAATTTTGCAACAAACTAGGAAAAAATTCCTTCTAGACCCCAAAATAGCAGTCAGATGTCTCCTTGGATCAAGCGGCTATTACCCCACTAATTAGAAATTATGTCCCTGTATGTTATGTTTTTTTCAAGTATTTAAACTGCAATTGGATAAACATCTGTGAGTAGTGAGTTTGTGTTTCCTTCATCCAAGTTTTCTCCTATTTAACCTTTAGGCTTTGGACCAGACTGCAAGAAACCTAGACTGATGCATGGGATGCTTATAATGAAGGATAATGTAAGTAAGGATGCTTATCAGCAAGGTGCTACCAGAGAATTTACCCTTGATGTTAATCCATTACAAACATCTCTCAAGTATGAGCTTTGATAGTGTCAGAGATTGATAGCTTTTAAAGGAATACTACAGGAAAATAGAGTAACCAATATTCCTACAGAGCATCATGAGGAGGGGAAGGGGGATATTTTATTTTTTCCCCCTCTCCATTAATTAAAAACACCCAGTTTGGCTCCACTCTCTGAGCCCCTTACTATAACATGGATGTGTTAAGTCCTCAATAGGAAGCAGTACTTTGGCCAGTGGTGTACTAAGTGCGAGGGAGGAAGTCTGCCGCTAGTGACCGGTTGGAGGAGGGGGCACAGAGCAACCACTTGCCACTCCATGCAAACTGTTTTTTCAACGCTACAGAAAAGTAATCGATACAAGGAGGAGAGGGTATTGGAGACATGGGATAAGTGACACAATGGGCTTAGGAGACACAAGGGGTGTAGGAGATAGAAGGGGGGTGTAAGAGACACAGTGGGTGTAAGACTAGGGGGTATAAAGAAAGGAGATGGGTAAGAGGCACAAGGGATAGAAGCCATGATGGGGCATAAGAGACACCAGGGGTGGGTAAGATGCAAGGAGTGCATAAAACACCTAAGAAACCATTCTTGGCTGGCGACATACAATTTGGCCCGGGTTTCAAGTATACAAACTATGTCTCTTACTGTGACACTGCACTAAAACACACATGCAACACTTTCCTCATGTACTCAACACAAGGTTATCTACATTTATCCTTTATTCTGTACACACCGTAAGATGTCTTTAAACTAGTGTAAGAATGCGCTTTGTATACAAAGTAAGAGATCTTGTCTCTCTGAAGACTTTGCGCCTAGTTTCACCGGAGCAGGCTCTGAAAGAGATTGGCATCGGGGAGCACCAGCTTCGATTCACCTGCAGATTGCACATTCAAGATGCACACAAAGAACCAGAGACTGTAACGCGGATATATACTCATCTAAAAAGGTAACTCTGAGACCCAGGCCAATATGAAATGAAAACAAACTTTCCTAGCTGAAGTGCCAAAAAGCTTGTGGTTAGAACAAACAAAAAATAAAAACTCCCCAAAGTGCAAATAGAAAAATTACTGTTGTGCATCACCTGCATATTTTAAATTGGACTTTGGAAAGTCCCCCTGGGCACTGAAACACCTAGCTATATACTCTGAGAGACTTCAACTTCCAGACCAGAACTGGCATCCTACTGATGAGACGAACCAGGTAAAAACTAATGTCAATGGCTGATTATTTGTTCTTTTGGATCACAACCCATGCTATGGTTAAAAAATAAAATAAAAGTTGTGTTTAATACAGCTTCCAGTACTAAGGGTATATGCAGTATGAAGTCTGAAACATGCCCGTCTGTGCTCATTTCATTTGCATATTCAGCTGGGAACTCTGGGATTGTTAAGGAATCTTTTTTTTTTTTTTTTTTTTTTTTAACGTTTTTGTGTCCAATGGTGTCTTTCCAACATCTAACTTGAGATATGCCGGCGAAGCACAACATTAATTCTTCTATTTGCACTGTGGGGTGTTTTATTGTGTTTTGATCTCACCTCAAACTTTTTGGCACCTGACTAGAAAAATGTAGATGTAGACGGTGTCTTATTCCTATCCATTTGGTCTTCCACTAATAATGAAATTGCACTTTCTCTGCAGTGTACTTAAAGATCGAAATGTACAGCAGCTGCCTGATGGATCTATCATGGTGGAATCTATTCTTCTTCAAGTGTCAACTCACTCAGATGATTCAGCAACAAAGGTTCTCCTTATATCCTGGACCTATCAGGTTGATCTATTTTTACACTTGCACAGATAATTTAATTTAAATTGTGATTGCTTTACGTGCTTTTTCCGACTTGTCAACAGTATATATATATATACTCTGGGGATTTAAAAATATATTCCTTTTTAAATGAGCAGTCTAGGCACTATACCCATTCCATTCCATTGTAGTGGTTCTGGTGAATTAGACTGTGAGTTCCGTATTCCGAATCACAGTCCAAACCATGACAAATTCTTGGTAGTTTGCTAATATGAAAAGTTCCAGTTCTGCATGAGCAATATCGATTCCCTCTGTTTGAATGGCGTTCTTGGCAGTCGGAAATTGATATTGTTAAAGGACCATTATAGTGCCAGGAAAACATACTTGTTTTCCGTGCACTATAGTGGCCTGAGGGTGCCCCCACCCTCAGAGTCCCCCTCCCGACGGGCTAGATGGAGAGGAAGGGGTTAAACTCACCTCTTTCTCCAGCGCTGGGCGGGGAGCTCTCCTCCTCCTCTTCGGCTGAATGCGCATGCGCGGCAAGAGCCGCGCGCACATTCAGCCAGTCTCATAGGAAAGCATTTATAATGCTTTCCTATGGACGCTGGCATCTTCTCACTGTGATTTTCAAAGTGAGAAGCACGCAAGCGCCTCTAGCGGCTGTCAATGAGACAGCCACTAGAGGCTGGATTAACCCTAATATAAACATAGCAGTTTCTGTGAAACTACTATGTTTATAGAAAAAAGGGTTAATCCTAGATGGACCAGGCACCCAGACCACTTCATTAAGCTGAAGTGGTCTGGGTGCCTAGAGTGGTCCTTTAATGCAGAAGTGGAATATCCCAGTGAACAGGAGTTCGGCTGTGGCTGTCTTGGAGACCTTCTTTGTCCATCTGATGAAGAGAATAAATACACTTTGGCACAGTTGGGTCTTTTTGTCTATAGCCTACTAACATCATAAGGACTATGCATATAGTGGTTATGCTTACACTGCCCCTTTACGTGCATGGAAAATGTTTGGCCCAGTATATGGTTGTCATTGAAGGAGCACTTGGACCACTTGGTAGGTTGTGTTATGGTTTTTTTATACAGGGTCAGTTGTTGCTATTTGCAAGTCTATTATCTGCTCCTGCTTCCCATCCTACACGGTTTCCATTTTTAAAATGAAGATAGAGATGTGTATATAATATAACTATATCGGTCTTTACTCTATTTCCCTCTTTCTCTTCCTCCCCCCGCCCCAGAGGTTGTTGCAGACCATGGACACCCCTTCATGGACACAAACCCCCCCTCCCTCGGCCCTGAAGGGGTTAAACTTGCCTTAAGCCAGCACCGGGCTCCCTCGGCGCTGGTGACCATTTCTCCCCTGCTGACGTCCGCTCCTGAGTGGAGCCGAATGCGAAGCCAGAGGCGCACGAGCATTCAGACCCGCCCATAGGAAAGCATTACTCAATGCTTTCCTATGGGGATCTTATCTGACACTGGACTCTGAGGACGTCCAGCATCAGATAAGTGCAATTTACTCAGTGTAAATCGCGGAAGCGGCCTCTAGTGGCTGTCCGGGAGACCGCCACTACAGGCTGGATTAACTCTGCAGTGTAAACATAGCCGTTTCGAAACCGCTATGTTTTCAGCTGCAGGGTTAAAACTAGTGGGACCTGGCACCCAAACCACTTCATTGAGCTAAAGTGGTCTGGGTGCCTATAGTGGTCCTTTAAATGATATACAGATAATGTATTGGTGCTAGATACCACATGACCTGTTTAGAGGTCTTGTGAAGTCCATGCCTCAATGTATCAGAGCTGTTTTGGCATCACCACGGGGACCTACATGAAATTATAGATGGGGGGGGGGTGGGTGCATGCTTGTAAAAAAAACCAAAAAAAACAATCCAGATTTAACATTAGAAGAAATAAAAGCAGATCTGGAATTTTTTTTTTTTTTAAATTCATAAAGTAGAGTTGTTTCGGTCTTTCAGGTGTTTTCCAAGTTAAATTTTTGGGATTTTCTTCACTTTCAGGCAGAAAATGTTTTGTAAATGTTGATTTAATTTGTAATGTTTTTGTTGTTGTTGTTTTAAACCAGGATGAAGAGCTGGGGAGTTTTCTAACCTCCCTACTGAAGAAAGGCCTTCCCCAAGGAACAAGTTAGTCTACTCCTGGTCTACTAAAACAGAAACCTGCAATGTGCTCTGGCGGCTTTTCAGCTCCTGTAGTTCTCAGGAATCCATGTCTGTGTCTTGGACCGTATCTAGCCTCACATCAGCTAATATACAAGATGCTACGGTGGTTACATGTCGGTGCATAAAACAAAGAAATTGTTCTGTACAAAGATGCTAAGGTGGTTACATGACGGTGCATAAAATAGTTCTGTAAATGTTTTATCGTAGCACCCTCTGGACATCTGACATTGTGTGTGTGTGCGTGTGTGTATATAGCTCTTGGTTGGACGACTCTGGAAATGCAAAACAAATGTGGAAAATGTCTACTTAAATTGAACAGTGTGGATCTACACTGCTTTCTATTTGTGTTATAGGCATATATACTTTTTTTTTTTTTTTTTAAATAAATAGCTTTTTTACACATCAGTGTACCTGTTGACAATGTGGTCTTTGTAATAATAAAAATATCAAATATACAGGCACTCTGTTATCCGTATTGGTGCAAAGTATCCAGGTAGCCCATTAACCTCATAATGATCAAAAATGATACTGCACTCAAAAAATAGAATAGAATATAAAGTTGAATTTAATTATTGATAATTAATGGATTTCATAGGTATTTCATGAGTATTTAAATATATACAAAAAAACATGAATAAATAAATAATGTAGATCGAATAAATCCTATAGCAACCAATATGATTACATGTAAAAAAAGAGATCCTTACAAGAGCTGACTCACTGATATACAGTAAATGTTTAAACTCTATAGTATGATCTGATAGTATCAAAAATCTGGAATATTGACAAATACTGGCAAGGAAATATATACAATAGTGGAAAAAAGTAGAAAAAAATGTAAATACAAAAAAAGAAAAAAATGTATATACAGTTCCAGTGTGTACACACTATTGTATTTGGGTGGATCTCACCAATATGTCCTGTTGGGAAAAAAGGAAGGTCCAATTCCAAGTGAAGCTGCCATACTTTGTTGTCCCACTTGTCAAGACTGTTCCTTCTTAGTTAATGTACAGCTATACGTCCTTGGCAGGTCCTGGTCAGATGTGTCTAGAGAGCAGACTCTTGAGAAGACGGGCTTGTTCGCACGGGTCGCGCCCGAATGACGTCATGATGTCATTAACGTGCTACTCTCCGTATGCGCATGCGTGTGACTGCTTCACCAGCGCATGCGTCTCCCATTGAATGCACTCATATGCGTTATACCGGAGGAAAATTTAGCCAATTAATTCTTATGTGTCCAATTTCCAAAGTTGTAGTATCCATATTTTATGCAGTGTACAACCACACATGTCAATGTGTACTATTGCCACATTACCAGTTCCACCCTACTTTATACAAAGGGGTGTAAAGAATACAGTACAAGAATGTAAACAAACATAAAAAGCATATAAAAAACACATAAATGTTCACTCTTTGCATCATATATATGTGTATAAAAACATAAATACATGAAATAACCTGCAAATTATTTGCAGGATATACAGAAGGGTATTGTAAAATATCTGAGTACTGTCTCCTGTACCCTCTCAGATATATCTAAGGTACAGGGTTGCTTCAAAGATGAAATAAATTTGATATTTCTGTAGGGACACTATCTCAGGGAAAATAAAAAATTTTTAGAAAAATAATTTTTTATATTTAAAAAACTATTTTAAAATTTATTTTAGAAGATATTTATTTTGTATACATAGAGTTATGGTTAGTATTCAAGAAGGTTATTTCTATTCGATACCTTTTCTCATAGTTGTAGGGCTCAAATTGTTTTGTATTCGAAAGGAGTAGTATTGCAACAGATAATCAGAAGTTAGTGGTTCACTCTTCTAAAAGTTTGATAATATAGTGAAAAAAGGAGGGCATACTCACCAGCAGTGTAGTGTGTGAAAGAAGTTGGACACCGCTGTCAGTCGGGTAACGGACCACAATTGGTCAACTTCTTTAGAGATCCTTAAGGGATAATGGAGACAGACGTACCATATATAGACCCAATAGTACACTGTAAATATAAAATAGAACATTAGTCTTGGGGGACAAATAAATGTACTCCCTAAATAAAAGTCTACATCCCCCGGGAATTAGTTTACAAAAAATGTTTGAGGTCATAGTCCTCATTTAGACCATCCGGGTGTAATGTCTCCAAAGTGCTAATCCATTTTGTTTCTTTTCGCAAAAGCGCTTTTTGTCTATCTCCCCCTCTCCGTAGGGGTTTAATACCATCAATCACTTGAAAGCGTAATTGGTTAACATTATGTCGTTGTTGTAAGAAATGTCTTGGTACAGGTTTCTTACAGGTCCCTTTCTGGATAGCTGCTCTAATATCCCTTTTATGCTCTCCAATGCGTTCTTTCACAGGTCTAATTGTTTCTCCAACATAGAGAAACCCACATGGACACTTCAAAATATGAACCACATAATCAGAGTTGCACGTGTAGTAATCAGGTATTTTGTATGACTTGCCTGATCGTGGGTGAACAAAACATTCACCCCTGATTATGCTGTTGCAATGTATACAATTTAGGCATGGGTAAGTGCCCTTCTTAGGTTCTGAAAAAAATCTTTTTTGTTTTCTATTACTGCATATGTCAGATTTTACCAGTTTGTCTCTCAAATTCTGTGCTCTTTGGTAAGAGAACAGAGGTGGATTCCTAAACTCATTTGGTAAGTTGACATCACTCTCAAAATTGTTCCAGTGCTTCATTATGATTTTTTTGATATCATAACTATAAGGTGTAAATGGTGAGATAAAAGGAATTCTGTCTATCGTATTCCTTGTGCCAATAGGATTAAGTACCTTATCTCTATCCATGTTTAAGACCCTACTTTTTTTGTTGTTCCACTAATTCCAGTGGGTAGCCCCTATCTATAAAACTATACTCTCACTATTGGACAATTATCGGAGGTTTGGTTAGTAACCCTAGATGTTCAATCACTATATACAGCCATAGACCATTCAGGTGGCCTTAGAGCAATAGAGTGGACAATGGACCAGGACTTAACTTTAACCAGACACCAAGACATACATATTGAGCTTACTGCGATTTTGTCTTGACTGAGAACTACTTTCTCTTTGAAGATAAATATTATTTTTTTTTTTGTAAATATGATTTTTATTTCAAAGATATAAGGTTCATTCCGAGACGTGCAAGTCTCCACGTACAGTTATTAGCAATATTTAGAACACAACGTGTGTCCAACCATAGAGAAACAGTAGAGCACAAATATAAACTTGTGGGCGCGCAGGCCCCATGGAGCAGTGGACTCGCAGGTCCTCGTCAGTGATCAAAACTTCTGTGCTATACTTCACATAACCATATTATCAGAAGATAGTTGTCTCGTGATAGATCGAATCAGGAGTCACACTGTATATACAATCATGGCTAAGACTCAGGACATGGCGTGTGTCCCTTTGGGAGAAAACAAAAGAACAATAACATAGTCTTGTGGGCGCGCAGGCCCTATGAGGCTCAGAGCTCACAGGTTTTCTTCAGAAGTCTACAAGCAACATTTTGTCTGGCTAGATCCGTAGCTATCATGAGTTAGGTCTGGTGGCATATAGGATCGTAATGGGCATTGCGAGTTCGGCTACCGACCAGGTCTTCAGATGTGTAGGTCGGTTAGGCCGATGGGCATAGTTGTGTACATTAGTCGTCAGTGCCCAATGCTCATGATCATGCAGCCTAATGTGTCTGCTTGGTTACGGGTTTCCGTCTCTCTAGTCGGTGCGAAGTAAGGGAGTCAGGGAAAAGGGGGGCAGGGTCCAGGTAGGGAAGGGGGGATAGGGTTAGTCTACTGTCTCTGCTTTTGTTGGTCTTGGGGTATCGGTCGTGTGGTCCGTTAGTATGGACTGGAATTCCGGTTTCGTTGTCAGCAGTATCCACTGCGTCCATATGTCTAGGTAAGTCTGCTGTTGTTTTTGCGGGCCAGCCGCGTACATGATAAGTTCCTCAACTGCTCTGAGGTCCTCCATTTGGGCAAACCACTGGGATAAGGGCGGGGCCGTTTTTTTCTTCCAAAACTGTGGGATTAATTGTTTTGCTACATTAATGATCCGGATCGTGAGTGTCTTTTTATATTTGGACGTGGGGGTGGGTGTGTGGTGGAGCAGCATAGCTGCTGGTTCAAGAGGTGGGGGGTTATCTGAGAAGCGGGCTATGACTTGATGGATAGTGTGCCAGAACGGTTGGATCAGTTCACAGTTCCACCAAATGTGTAAGAGTGTGCCTATCTCCTTCTCACACCTCCAGCATAGGCGGGAGTCTTGAGTGTTTATGTGGTGCGCAGTAGCTGGTGTGTGGTACCATCTCGTGAGTAGTTTATAAGCAGTCTCCTGACTCTTGCTAAATGTTGAGCAGTGGTGAACAGTGTTGCAGATCTTCTCCCATTCAGGGGCGCTAAACGTCTTATTTAGGGATTCCTCCCATTTCCCCATAAAGTTAGGTGTCTCTACTGGGGTTTGCATTTGGAGAAGGGAGTAGAGGTGTGAAATTCCATGTGATAGTGGGTCAGGGGCTGAGCACAGTCTCTCAAAGGTTGTGAGATCTCTGCCCAAAGCCTGTCCCTGTGGGAGGAGTTTTATGTAGTTGCGTACCTGTGCATAGCGAAAACGCGTCAGGAAGGGCTGAGGGGTCACCCCACGTAACTCTGTCAGGTCTTTCAGTCCCCGGTTGGAACAGACATGTCTTAGTCGGGGTAGGGGGTCGTCTACTAAAGTTTGCAAGGCTTTCGGGTCAAGGCCTGGTTGGAAGTCCGGATTATGGGTGAGAGGCAGTAAGGGGGAGGGGTACGTACTAAGAGCATGACGCCCTATACTCCTTCTCCATACCGTCAGAGTCGCTCTTGTGTAGGGTGTGTAACGGGCTTCCCTCCCTGAACCTCCCACTGGGAGCCACGGGAGTAAGGCGGTGGGGACACCCGCTGCATGTCCCTCTAAGGACTTCCACAGCTTGTGTACCCCTAGTTTGGACCATTCCACTACTCGTTGTAGGTGACACGCTTTGTAGTATAGCAGAAAGTCTGGGAGGGCTAGTCCTCCTTTGTCTTTGGGCCGTGTGAGCAGTGAGTATTTCAGTCTGGGTCTCCTCCCCATCCATACATAGGACCCCAGTGCTCCCCGGAGTGTCGTGAAGAAAGATGTTGGGATCAGGATAGGCAGGGCCTGGAAGAGGTAGAGCAGTCGTGGCAAAAAATTCATCTTCACCACTTGCACCCTACCCAACCAGGATATGTGGGGGAAGGCCCATTCCCTCATCTCTTTCCGAAATTGGGTCAGTAATGGGGTAAAGTTTGTCGCATACAGGTTGGTTGCGCTCACTGTCAGCCAGGTACCCAGGTAGCGTATCTTGTCCGAGGCCATTGGAATTTGTAGCTCCTGCGCAGTTGGTCTGCGCGAGGTGCGGGTACACTAATGTTTAGGACATATGATTTCGAGAAGTTAATTTTCAATCCCGAGAGGAGTCCGAATGTGTGGAAGGCCTGCACTAGGTTGGGCAGGGAGACCTCTGGATGTGTGAGGAAAAACAGTAGGTCATCCGCGTAAGAGGCAATTTTGTGGTGCGTGTCTCCTGTATGAATGCCGGTAATGTCGGGGTGATGTCTGATGGTGTTCAGGAATGGCTCCAACGCTAGGACGAAAAGTAACGGGGAGAGGGGACATCCCTCCCGCGTACCATTATATATAGGGAACGGGTCTGTTAGGGCCCCGTTGACCAGTACGTGTGCTGACGGTTTGGAGTACAGGGCTTTGATCCAGCCCAGAAGGTGTGGTCCCATTCCCAAGTGTATCAATGTCCGGAACATGTATTCCCAATTGACCCTATCAAAGGCCTTCTCCGCGTCCGTGGAGAGTAGGAGAAGGCCCGTGTTCGTCTCGGTGTTCCTATGCATTAGTGTCAGGGCCCTGATAGTATTGTCCCTAGCCTCCCGACCCAGCACAAACCCAACCTGGTCTGCGTGGACCAGGCCGGGAACGTGCGTCTGGAGTCTAGTCGCCAGGACCTTTGCCAGGAGTTTAATGTCTGTATTGATGAGGGATATGGGTCGGTAGCCGCCACAGTGCTCCCGATCCTTCCCCTCTTTGGGGATGATCGTAATGTGCGCCATTAGTGCCTGTCCGGGGAGTTCGTGTCCTTCTCTGATCGCGTTGAACATGTCTGTCAATGGGGAGTAAAGTATGTCAGCGTATGTCCTGTAATATTTTAGTGGTAGCCCGTCGGGGCCCGGGCTCCTCCCTGATTTGGAGCTTTTAATCGCTAGCGCAAGTTCCTCCGAGGTGATGGGTTCTTCTAGTCGGTCTGATACGTCTGTCGCTAGGGCGGTGAGTGTATGGGCCGAGAGGTACTCATCTATAGAGTCGCGGAGTCTGAGGGTGTGCATGTCCGTGTGCGGTCGTGGTAGGGAGTATAAGTCTGCATAATATGATCGGATGATCTCCTGTATCTTGGTAGGGTGTCTGTGGAGGTTCCCGTCCTTGTCCCGAATGCGGTCTATGTATGTGTCCCGCCTTCTTTTGTTGAGCATGCGTGCTAGGAGCTTCCCACTCTTGTTACCGTTAACATGAAAGAATGCCTTGTGTCATAGGACTGCCCTATGGTGTTGGGACTGTATGAGTGTGGTCAGTTCCCTCCTCAGACCTAACAGCGTGGCTTGGTGTGTAGGGAGTTGGAGGCGTTTGTTGAGGGTATCTAGGCGGTGTATGTCTGCCAATAGTGTAGTCATGCGTGCCTCCCTCTGTCTTTTCAGGAGAGCGCCCTTTTGTATGAAATGCCCCCTGATAACACTTTTGTGTGCTTCCCATCGTATGGTGGGGGACGTCTGGTTGCCATTGTGTGTAAAGTAGTCCCAGAGTGTGGTGTCTATGTCTGCAGTCAGTTCTGGTATGGCAAGTAGGGCTTCGTTCAGCCTCCACTTAGAGACCTTAGGTCTAAATAGGGGAGACTCCAGGGTGACCGATACCGGTGCATGGTCCGACCACGTTGCGGTGCCTTGGTCAGCCCGGAGAGCCAGTGGTAGGTGGTATTGTGAAAGAAAAAGGTAGTCAATGCGAGTGTAGGAATTGTGCGGGTGAGAGTAGAAGGTATAGTCCCTTTCGTCAGGGTGTAGTGCTCTCCAGCAGTCCACTAGTCTCTCCCTCGTCAGTAAGGCCCTGATTGCCGCGATGTGTTGGGTAGGGACGGGTGAGCGTCCTGAGGAGGAGTCCCATTTGGGGTCTAGAGCTACGTTTAGGTCGCCCCCTAGGACCAGTACCCCTTCTGCGAAGTGCCGCAGTGAGCGAAGTGTCCGGGCCAGGAAACGGTATTGTCTGCGGTTTGGGGCATAGACGTTAGCGAAGGTGTAAAGCGTGCCCGCTATCTCCCCCTTTAAAAAAGTATATCGACCCTCCGGGTCGGTTTGTACGTCTTTTTCTGTGAACGGAATGCGTCTATGAATGAGGATCGCAGTTCCTCTGGACTTTCCCCCCTGAAAATCGCTAAAGTATCCTACGGGATAGTGGTGGTTAGTCAGTGTGGGACGTGACCCCTCCCTGAAGTGTGTTTCTTGTACAAACACTATCGATGCTTTACGGGAGAGAAATTCCCTCACCGCTCCCGACCGTTTCTCGGGTTGATTAAGGCCTCTGGCGTTCAGGGAGAGTATCGTGATGGGGGCCGGGGCAATGGACATGACCGGGGCTCTTCTAGCAGTCGTGTAGCAGCGTAGGCTTGTCCGTCCGGCGGGCAAGCGGGAAGGTGGGATAGGGAAAGGGGGGGGTACAGGAAGGCTTGGGTCAGGCGGGGAGGGAAAAAGTCAGGAGTCAAGAGTCACAGTCGTTAAGTCTGTACAAAATCGCTATAACCAGCGGTATCGGAAAAGAGCGTAGGGGGGCTGGAACCCCCCCGTCCGTTAGAGGGCGGAGGGGGACCGCTCACCTGATTCTGGTCGCTCACTCCAGTAGGGCAGTCGAAGGAGTTCCGGGAATCCCAAGTGAGTAGGGTCCAGGGGGTCAAGTGCGCTCTCAAAAAGGTCGTCACAGACCACTGTGACCTCTCGGGGCACCACCCAGTTAGGATCCATCATCTCCCCGACTTACGGCAAAATCTATATAAAATTCAGCATAAATGTCAACCTCACCATATAATTACAGTAAAAAACAGTAGCAATAGTATTAGCCATAACACAAAACATATCAACATTTCAATATTACCCTCCCTCCCCCCCCCCCCCCCCCCCCCCCCTGTGCGGCAGATCCTGGCAGGTCTACTGGCCTACTATGCCGCTTCCCTCCCCCCTCCCAAGTCCCCATCACCTTCCCCTCTCCCACTCCCAAAGCTAGACACCCCCTCCTTCCCCAGCCTAATGTACCAATCTCAACTAATATAGAGGGCCCTTAAGTGTTAGAGTGTGGGGGGCCTTGTAATGGGGCTGTGAGGTGCATTGCTCTTATTGTTTTACCTCTCGGGCCTAGGCCCTTCGTGGGTCCCCTTCCTCTCTGTGGCAGTGTGGGTATAGTACCCCTTCCACCCCCCAGGGCGATCTTAGCTAGGCCTAATTTTCCCCCACGCCCAAAGTGGAGCTTCAGCTCCCATGATACTTGCTGTGACAAAATGATAGTCAAAGTTCACAATAGCGGTGAAGTGCCGAGGGTGGTCTGCTGTGAGTGGTACAGTTCACAGTCCGCTAGTGGAGTCAAAATGGCGGTTTCGGGGGGGGGGGGGTAACCTCCCAGGAATGGAGCGGGTTTCAGTTGGGTGTCCCCACTGGTCTGGTCGTTTGAGTACGAGGGGGACGAATTCTCTGTGGGCGAGGGCCCGTGTCCTGCGATCTGGGGCAAAAGCGTAGAAATTAAGCGGGTTCGGCCATGTCAGAGTTTCCGGCGAAAGGTGCAGCTCTCTTTGCAGCGCCTGGGCGTCTTCTTCCCCTAGGATCGTGAAGGGGCCGTTGGGTGTTGCAACCTGTAGGCCCGTGGGAAAGCACCAGCGGTACCTTATTTGAGCTGCTTGTAGCTGCCTTGTAAGGGGTTTCAGAGCCCGTCTGAATGACAGCGTGGCTGGGGACAGGTCAGGAAACAGGTGGACTTCAGAGTTTTCCAGTAGTATTTTATCCGTGCCCCTTGCTTTGCGGAGGATTTCCTCCTTCAGTGGAAAGTTTTCCAAACAGCAAATAATGTCACGGGGTGGTCCATCTGGGGGGCCCGGAGGCCTCAGGGCGCGGTGCGCTCGTACAAAGCTAATGGGTGTCTGGAGTGGTCGCATCAGCAATTTGTTAAATAAGTCCAGCAAGGTGTCTTGGATTGGGTTTTTCCTGTCCAGCGCCTCTGGCACCCCTCTGATTCTGATATTTTGTCTCCTACCCCTGTTGTCCAAGTCCTCAATGTGAAGCGCCATTTGTTGCAGTACCTTAGTATGGGATTGCAGTCTGTCTGTGGTTGCTGCCTGAACCGCAGACATGTGGTCGCTGTCTGCTTCTAACTGAGTCACCTTTTGGCTGAGGCCTTGTATGTCCTCTCGCATGGCATGTAGCTCAGCAGTAATGGACGCGCGGAGTTCCGCGTTTGCAGTCTTCAAATCCGCTTTCGTGGGTAGTTGTTGCAGTATAGACATTATTTCAGGTAGGGAGGCTTGGGAGGTCGGTAGTGGATGGTCACCCTGTGGGGATCGCGGGTGGGAAAGGCCGGAGGCCGTGGAGTCGTTTGAGGCCTGGTCTAGGTCCGCTGGTGCCACGAGGTACGGCTTCACGGAGGGGGTCAAGGTGCTTTTCGGGGTGTCCCCGGGTCTTTGGGCGCACGATGCGCGGTGTGTTTTCCCCATTTTCAGCTTTTATTAGTGTGGTCGGTGCGGCTGAAAGTTAGGCCGGCGGGGAGCTCTCAGTTTATGCTGCCATCTTCGCGGACCTCCAAGCCACGCCCCGAAGATAAATATTATAAACAAGTAAAAGGGACTGCGATGGGCTCAAATGTAGCTCCTACAGATGCTAATATCTATATGATATCTATATGAACAGACTAGAAGAAGTACACATATATACCGCCCCATTATTTGAGAAATGTCTCACGTGGAAGAGATTTATAGATGATATATTTGTATGCTGGGGGGGTATGAGAGCTCAGTTGGACACTTTCTTTGACCAACTGAACTCTCTGGACCCCAACATTAAATTCACCATGACATGTGATAGGGCAACTGTTCCATTCCTTGATACTCAAGTATATTTGATTGCGGACAAATTACACACGAACATTTATACTAAACCCACGGACAGAAATAATCTCTTAGAGTATACCAGTTACCATCCTCAACATTTGAAGGATGGTCTGCCGTATAGTCAACTTCTGAGAGTTAAAAGAATAATCTCACAGGAAGATCAAGTCAACTCTGGGATGGAATTTATGTGTAACAAATTGATAGATAGGGGCTACCCACTGGAATTAGTGGAACAACAAAAAAGTAAGGTCTTAAACATGGATAGAGATAAGGTACTTAATCCTATTGGCACAAGGAATACGATAGACAGAATTCCTTTTATCTTATAATTTACACCTTATACAGGGAGTGAAGAATTATTAGGCAAGTTGTATTTTTGAGGATTAATTTTATTATTGAACAACAACCATGTTCTCAATGAACCCAAAAAAACTCATTAATATCAAAGCTGAATATTTTTGGAAGTAGTTTTTAGTTTGGTTTTAGTTTTAGCTATTTTAGGGGATATCTGTGTGTGCAGGTGACTATTACTGTGCATAATTATTAGGCAACTTAACAAAAACCAAATATATACCCATTTCAATTATTTATTTTTACCAGTGAAACCAATATAACATCTCAACATTCACAAATATACATTTCTGACATTCAAAAACAAAACAAAAACAAATCAGTGACCAATATAGCCACCTTTCTTTGCAAGGACACTCAAAAGCCTGCCATCCATGGATTCTGTCAGTGTTTTGATCTGTTCACCATCAACATTGCGTGCAGAAGCAACCACAGCCTCCCAGACACTGTTCAGAGAGGTGTACTGTTTTCCCTCCTTGTAAATCTCACATTTGATGATGGACCACAGGTTCTCAATGGGGTTCAGATCAGGTGAACAAGGAGGCCATGTCATTAGATTTTCTTCTTTTATACCCTTTCTTGCCAGCCACGCTGTGGAGTACTTGGACGCGTGTGATGGAGCATTGTCCTGCATGAAAATCATGTTTTTCTTGAAGGATGCAGACTTCTTCCTGTACCACTGCTTGAAGAAGGTGTCTTCCAGAAACTGGCAGTAGGACTGGGAGTAGGACTCCATCCTCAACCCGAAAAGGCTCCACAAGCTCATCTTTGATGATACCAGCCCAAACCAGTACTCCACCTCCACCTTGCTGGTGTCTGAGTCGGACTGGAGCTTTCTGCCCTTTACCAATCCAGCCACAGGCCCATCAAGACTCACTCTCATTTCATCAGTCCATAAAACCTTAGAAAAATCAGTCTTGAGATATTTCTTGGCCCAGTCTTGACGTTTCAGCTTGTGTGTCTTGTTCAGTGGTGGTCGTCTTTCAGCCTTTCTTACCTTGGCCATGTCTCTGAGTATTGCACACCTTGTGCTTTTGGGCACTCCAGTGATGTTGCAGCTCTGAAATATGGCCAAACTGGTGGCAAGTGGCATCTTGGCAGCTGCACGCTTGACTTTTCTCAGTTCATGGGCAGTTATTTTGCGCCTTGGTTTTTCCACACGCTTCTTGCGACCCTGTTGACTATTTTGAATGAAACGCTTGATTGTTCGATGATCACGCTTCAGAAGCTTTGCAATTTTAAGAGTGCTGCATCCCTCTGCAAGATATCTCACTATTTTACTTTTCTGAGCCTGTCAAGTCCTTCTTTTGACCCATTTTGCCAAAGGAAAGGAAGTTGCCTAATAATTATGCACACCTAATATAGGGTGTTGATGTCATTAGACCACACCCCTTCTCATTACAGAGATGCACATCACCTAATATGCTTAATTGGTAGTAGGCTTTCGAGCCTATACAGCTTGGAGTAAGACAACATGCACAAAGAGGATGATGTGGTCAAAATACCCATTTGCCTAATAATTCTGCACTCCCTGTAGTTATGATATCAAAAAAATCATAATGAAGCACTGGAACATTTTTGAGGGTGATGTCAACTTACCAAATGAGTTTAGGAATCCACCTCTGTTCTCTTACCAAAGAGCACAGAATTTGAGAGACAAACTGGTAAAATCTGACATATGCAGTAATAGAAAACAAAAAAGATTTTTTTCAGAAACTAAGAAGGGCACTTACCCATGCCTAAATTGTATACATTTAAACAGCATAATCAGGGGTGACTGTTTTGTTCACCCATGATCAGGCAAGTCATACAAAATACCTGATTACTACACGTGCAACTCTGATTATGTGGTTCATATTTTGAAGTGTCCATGTGGGTTTCTCTATGTTGGAGAAACAATTAGACCTGTGAAAGAACGCATTGGAGAACATAAAAGGGATATTAGAGCAGCTATCCAGAAAGGGACCTGTGAGAAACCTGTACCAAGACATTTCTTACAACAACGACATAATGTTAACCAATTACGCTTTCAAGTGATTGATGGTATTAAACCCCTACGGAGAGGGGGAGATAGACAAAAAGCGCTTTTGCGAAAAGAAACAAAATGGATTAGCACTTTGGAGACATAACACCCGGATGGTCTAAATGAGGACTATGACCTCAAACATTTTTTGTAAACTAATTCCCGGGGGATGTAGACTTTTATTTAGGGAGTACATTTATTTGTCCCCTAAGACTAATGTTCTATTTTATATTTACAGTGTACTATTGGGTCTATATATGGTACGTCTGTCTCCATTATCCCTTAAGGATCTCTAAAGAAGTTGACCAATTGTGGTCCGTTACCCGACTGACAGCGGTGTCCAACTTAAGGGAACCCATGGGCAACTTTCACACACTACACTGCTGGTGAGTATGCCCTCCTTTTTTCATTATATTATAAAACTTTTAGAAGAGTGAACCACTAACTTCTGATTATCTGTTGCAATACTACTCCTTTCGAATACAAAACAATTTGAGCCCTACAACTATGAGAAAAGGTATCGAATAGAAATAGATAACCTTCTTGAATACTAACCATAACTCTATGTATACAAAAGAAATATCTTCTAAAATAAATTTGAAAATAGTTTTTTAAATATAAAAAAATATTTTTCTTTTCCCTGAGAGAGTGTCCCTACAGAAATATCCAATTTATTTCATGTTTGAAGCAACCCTGTACCTTAGATATATCTGAGAGGGTACAGGAGACAGTACTCAGATATTTTACAATACCCTTCTGTATATCCTGCAAATAATTTGCAGGTTATTTCATGTATTTATGTTTTTATACACATATATATGATGCAAAGAGTGAACATTTATGTGTTTGTTTGTTTTTTGTATTCTTTATTTTTGGTGTGCACAAAAGTAACAATAAGCCTTGGTGTGCCACAACAGCGACATCAGGGTATGTTAATAAACATTTGCATTACAGGTTGTGGTAATCGATTGTCAGGCACATTTTTAGTTAAAGATAACAAAATTGCAACAGTTTAAGTTCTCGATTAGCGTAAACAATGGATTTTTCAATGCAATTTAGATTATAAACATGTTTAGTTCAGTGATGCTTCATCGGTAAAAGTAAGGTAAACATGCAAACCTGCGTGTGTACTCTAGTCGTGCAGATTGTGTGACAGGCTTATCAACAATTCTAGAACAGAATACACATGCCTAGTCATAGTAGGGAGTATATGTATCTTTGTGGGCTCGCCAGACATGTGAATGCTTGCTAAAACATCTATGAAAGCATGCATGTACAAGCTGTGTGGTGTGAGTTAGCTTCCATGGTGAAATATAGCTAGTGTTGTAGTTTGTTTCAGGTTAAGAATCCGATATGAGTGGGTAGCGTGATGTGAGAGGCGCTATATCTCTATGTGAGGTATGTAGTTGCATGAAGGTATGTTTGCTGGGAAAGCATTATTGTGGGGCTAATGATGGGACTCATTGCTGCTCTGGGGTTAAGTGGGAAAACATATCTCAAGTCCACAATGAAAAAGGGCAGTGACACTGCTCGGTGGGTACAGTTCTGTATGGCATCCGTCTTCCCCAGCAACCGTCACCTGCCAGTCTGCGGGTCCGCGTTCCTCTCAGCCGATTCCTTGGGATTGCAGGTTCTCTAAGCAGGCTTGGAAGATGCTGGGGTTGTTGGTGGGGAATGCCACAGGGAGGCAGGTTTTGCGCTGTGGAGGTGAGGTGGGGTGCAGGTAATCCATACTACCTGGCAGACTCAGGTGGGTGGTAGTGTGGAAGGTGTAGTCCTGCTTAGCGTCTTGGGGCTTACGGTTCTTCTGACCCCGGTCCAGTTGGTCCGCTGATCTATATGGTGCCCGTAGCTGGAGTGGAGCGAGGTGTTGCAGTCCTCTGGTCCCCGGGGTTGCCATGTGGGCTTGTGTGGTCATGCTCTTCCGTTGTGCCCCATATTCCTGGCAGTGTCCCATGTGGGTGTTTGGTTTCCCGCGTTGGAGTAGCGTGCGCCGCCTGGTCCACCGCCATTTTTCCTGCTGGGGCAGCTTTTTGGGCAGATGGCTGTTTGGTATTCGTGGGGCAGGTGGGTGAATTCTGGCCTCCAGCTTGCGCCAGAAGTTTGCGAATAGCTTGTCTAATTTGCACTGGAGGTCGGGTAGCTGTTCTCCCTTGTCAGGGGTTCTCTGTGCCGCCATTTTGCAGGAGGTATCTATCTCGGTTTGTAGCTGGGTAGACATGCCCTCAGACCCCGCAAAGCGGCTGACATGTGCCAGGATGTCCCTCACCGGCAGGGGGGGGGGGTTGGACGTGCTCTGATGGACCCTGTGAAGGTATAGGAGCCCGAGGGTAGAGGGATCGGCCGTCTCCCTCCCCCCCTCGTGTAGCAGGCCTCCATCCTCTTGTGGTCCAGAACCGCCAGACGCCGGTCAAACTCCGGTGGAGTAGTGTGCACAAAGGTTCACACAGTCGCAGTAAGTGTTTCAGGCGTTGCTTTCTCGATTCTAACCGTTGTTAGTCGATGTTTTAGGCAGTTTTTTCCCGGAGCTCGGCCACTCTGCGTCCGGCTGGCTCGGCAGTTAGGCTCCCCCCCCCCATTTATGTGCTTTTTATGTTTGTTTACATTCTGTACACCCCTTTGTATAAAGTAGGGTGGAACTGGTAATGTGGCAATAGTACACATTGACATGTGTGGTTGTACACTGCATAAAATATGGATACTACAACTTTGAAAATTGGACACATAAGAATTAATTGGCTAGATTTTCCTCCGGTATAACGCATATGAGCGCATTCAATGGGAGACGCATGCGCTGGTGAAGCACGTTAATGACATCATGTGCGTCATGACGTCATTCGGGCGCAACCCGCGCGAACAAGCGGGCGCGCCCAATGCCATCATAAATGCGGACACATCACTCTTTCCTTCCCCTACACAGGGCCACCGAAGGGTCCCGAGCGCGCAGCCCGTCTTCTCAAGAGTCTGCTCTCTAGACACATCTGACCAGGACCTGCCAAGGACGTATAGCTGTACATTAACTAAGAAGGAACAGTCTTGACAATTGGGACAACAAAGTATAGCAGCTTCACTTGGAATTGGACCTTCCTTTTTTCCAACAGGACATATGGTGAGATCCACCCAAATACAATAGTGTGTACACACTGGGACTGTATATACATTTTTTCTTTTTTCTTTTGTTTGCATTTTTTTCATTTTTTCAATTTTTTCTACTTTTTTCCACTATTGTATATATTTCCTTGTCAGTATTTGTCAATATTCCAGATTTGGAATTTTTCATGATACTATAGAGTTTAAACATTTACTGTATATCAGTGAGTCAGCTCAGGATCTCTTTTTTTACATGTAATCATATTGGTTGCTATAGGAGTTATTCGATCTACATTATTTATTTATTCACGTTTTTTTGTATATATTTAAATACTCATGAAATACCTATGAAATCCATTTATTATCAATAATAAATACATTCTATTCTATTTTTTGAGTGCAGTATCATTTATTGTTTTTGTAATAATAAACATGCAGCCTGTGTGTTGTCACTATTAAAGGTACTATTTAGTTTTGTTATCTCCAAAGTAAGAGGTTGTGACAAATTTCAAATTTTTCTATGCAGCATGTGATTTCATGTGGCTAGAAAGATATATAATTTTATTTTTTGGCCGGCACTCCTGGGAGTCCAACATCAAATAGTTTGTTAAGTTAACGTTTCAGTCCCTAACCTGGGACTTTCATCAGGACATACATTGTGTGTCCTGGTGAAAGTCCCACAGGTTAGGGACTGAAACGTCGACTTGAGAATAAACTATTTGATGTTGGACTTCCAGGAGTGCCGGCAATCGTTTGTTTTTCTGTATTACAGTGTGGCTGGGCACCCGGTATTATTGGCTGGAGGTAGGAGTGCTAAAGTTATATATATATATATATTTTTTCCTTTTGTGTTTGTCACTATCTATTTTCTAATCATATTGCACATTTGCTGTATAAGTCAAGTAATGTAGACGCAAAATAATGAAGTATTGCAGTTTCTTGTGATGAACTGAATGAGGACGGAGGCTTCTTGGCAAACGGCTCTCCTTTTCAGAGAGCTGGTATATACTATTACAACCATAGTGTTGGTGCGTGGGTGTATTTTCAACACGCAGGCTTGTGTATTGGTTCCTTCCAGGTGCCTCTCTACTCCCTAACTTGTTTTGTGACATTCGGGAATGTTTGTTGGTTTTCTTGGTGTCTTGTTTGTTTCAATGTTGTAACAAATGCTCTCGACTTGATAAAAAGTAGGAACTCCCGCAAGCTTGTCATTACTAATTTCTGTTAGTCCAATTAAAAATGGATATTAAAAGATACCGCAATACTTTACTATATTGTATAAACGCTACAGGAACCCATAGCATGTATCCGTGTTCTAGGTCACACAGTGGCAAGACGATTGCCAGGTTTGGATTTGACAATTTGTTTCTTGTGATTGAACTTTGTGAATTGAAGCTGCCCGAAAAGCTTGAGCCTAAATACTTGTTGAGACTTTGTTGGCTTATTTAAAATGAAACTAAATATCCTTCCGAGCACTTTCAAGTTTCCGGTGAGGCTCATTTTTATCTTTATAAATAAAGCACAAAACCACATTGTCTTAACTGTGGTTTGCTAATGTCTTCTCTGCTTCGTTAAAACAAACACTTACTCTGCATGAAACAAACTGATACATTTGGCATTCTTCCCATTACTACGACCAAGATAACCTCTATAGTCCTATCTCATCACATGCAATATCAGAAATGCTTAAAAACAAACGTGCAGAGAAGAGACTTTTCTAATAGCTAAAAGCAAGCCAACGTGTGAGGGTTGTTTTGGGTTCTGCCCGGCCTCGGATACAAAGTGAAAATGACCCAGGAGTCCTTATGTGTGATCATTGTGGTATTTTATTCCATTCCTCCACTGTATATACCTCAGATATATACCAATACGTGGAAAACAAATGTCATTGTTCCACTTGAAAGGAAAGTCCCATCAAAACAATTTGTTTAAGCATTAAAGTTGAAGATGTGGAATTTCGATTTTTAAAGGATTACGCAAGTGATTTGAAGTGGTTATGGTGCCTGGAGTCTGTATGTGTATTTTGGTGGAAATGTTTTAAATACAGTGCTTAACCCAATGGCTGCCAGTGTTTTAACTTCATCTCTGGCAGCGTCGTCCAAAAGTCCAGTAGTTAAGTTCCGGGCTGGCTAATGTCAGTTTTTATATGTTTGTTTTTGGTTTTTTGCTTTTTGCATTGTCCCAATGAATTTGCACACTAAGCCTATGACTGACTACTGTATTGGCTTCTGGATGCTTCGGCTCTGCACAATGAATATTCCCCTATTGGTGAATGACAGAAAAACTATTTTGTGCAAGTTTGGTAAAAGTGACACCAAAATTGTCAAATTCCAGAACTAGCTTTAATAATACTGTTAAATAATTTGTATCACTTCAAGAGTTTATTAAACTGAAGCCTATGTTGGACATTTTCTTTCAGATTAAATGTTGGCCTCAGTACACCCAGATTTTATTGCACTATCTAAATCAGAATTTATGGATGAAAACTGTGCAATCAATACAGATATCCTCTTACCAGAGTAACCAGAAACTCTACAGCTTAATGTTGTGCTCCTGGTGTCTATAGGCAGTTTTACATTGTTGCCTAGTAACATATATGTAATGGCAGTCACTCAGACGAGAGCCACTAGAGTTGCTTCCTAGTCCATTGCCGCACAGTGTACAGACGCTGGCATAGAGGCACCGAATGTTTGTTTCTTTTCAAATCGTTTTTATTGAAAGTTTTTCAAATTTTAAAACAAATTATAAGAACAGTATAATAAAGGAGGGGAAAGGAAGGAGAAACTTGGAAGGAGGCACTGAGTGTTTCTCATAGAGATGAATTGATTCAGTGCATCTCTAAGAGGAGATGATGGGTGGCGCTTTGCTGCGCATGCCCAATAATCTCCCAAATGCTTTCCTACAAGAAAGCATTGGATTGCCTAAGACAGGCTTCCCCAAACTCCGGCCCTCCAGATGTTGCTGAACTACAACTCCCATGATTCTATGAATGAAATAGGCTGAGAATCATGGGAGTTGTAGTTCAGCAACATCTGGAGGGCCGGAGTTTGGCGAAGATCATAAAGATTGATGATCTGAGCTGCAGCGAGACCGGCGTGGCATGGGAGGAAAAAGTGAGAATCATTCCTAGAATACACTGTTAAAAATGTAAACATACACTATTCAATAAAAAAAAAAAAATCTTTTATTTTATTTCATTTAAACGTCGGTTCGTGAGTCTACTTTACAAGAGACTGGCCCATAGAATGTAGAGTACAAGCCTAATTCAACAAGTTAGACAAAAGATTTAGCATAGCAGTCATTATTAAAGGACCACTCTAGTGCCAGGAAAACATACTCGTTTTCCTGGCACTAGAGTGCCCTGAGGGTGCCCCCACCCTCAGGGACCCACTCCCGCCGGGCTCTGTGGGGAGGAAGGGGTTAAACTTACCTCTTTCTCCAGCGCCGGGCGGGGAGCTTTCCTCCTCCTCCTCTTCTTCCTCGCGACGTCATCGGCTGAATGCGCATGCGCGGCAGGAGCCGCGCTCGCATTCAGCCGGTCGCATAGGAAAGCATTCATAATGCTTTCCTATGGACGCTTGCGTGCTCTCACTGTGATTTTCACAGTGAGAAGCACGCAAGCGCCTCTAGTGGCTGTCAATGAGACAGCCACTAGAGGTTCTGGAGGCTGGCTTAACCCTCAGTATAATAAAAAAAGGGGTAAAAGCTAGCTGGACCTGGCACCCAGACCACTTCATTAAGCTGAAGTGGTCTTGGTGCCTAGAGTGGTCCTTTAACCAAATGGTAATCATATTCCCCCATATCCTACACACACTTTGCTTTTAATGTAGACCATGTTTTCTCATATAGAGTTGTTTTGGCAATTTTGATCAAGTAGGTCCATCTAAAAAGACCGCAGTGAGATACCCCACATTTTGGTATGTGCTGCCTGATTAAACCAGTAGCATACACTGTGTAAGTCTCCAATGTTTGTTAAAAACCATAATAAGGGGGAATAATTGGCTGGAAAGGAAGAGCGGGTCAGTGTGGGAAATGAGATAGTCAAGCAATGTGATCTATTAAACTAGAAATTGCAGAGAATTGACTAGGCCAACACAGCGAAGCTGGAAAAATATTTAATCTTCCTCAATTCCCTAGTGCAGGCATGCCCAGAAAATAGATTCCCCAGATGTTTTAAAACTACAGCTTCCATGATGCGTCGTCATTCTATAGACATTCCAGAGGCATGCAAAGCATCATGGGAGTTGTAGTTCTATAACATGTGGAGATCTACCTTTTTGGGCCCAGATATTGTGCAGTTGCTAGTTAAATCGATCACCCTGTTAGTCAGTAGTGTTTCAGTTCTGAAAGCCATAGCAGATTTCACCCTGCAAATTGTTGATTTCCAAGCTCTATCAAATCAAATAGTTATGTGGTAAGAGATTTCAAAACAGCTTTTAAAAAAAAAAAAAAATAATAATTTAAACTTAACACCTGGGTCAGGACCAGAATGTGGTTCCTGTGTTATGTAATTGGAGCCCATAAGGGTAGGATCAGGCACATCACATTAACGGGACACTGTGGGCACTATAGCCATTTCATCTCATTGAATTGGTTGTTATACCTAGAGTCCCCTGGCAATGTACCTTCATCCAGTGTTAAGCCATTTTCGAGCAGTATTGGTTCCTATCTCTGCCAAAACTACACTTCCTGGTAGCCATACCGATTCATGCCTGTCATGTGCACACTACAGCTCAAGATCCCACATTAGTCCAAGCTGCACAGAGGGGGTGGGCTGCTGGGGGTTCTTGTTTATCATTAAAACATTTAGTGCTTAATGGAAGGACCATGCCAGTGGACTCTGGCCACTATAACCACTTCAATGAGATGAAGCATCCCGTGTAGCAGCACTGCCTTTAAATAGAGTGGAGATTTCTAAGAAACAGGGAAGACGCTAACAAATATGTTATATTGTTACATTGTTATACAGACGGATGGAGCACAGAGTTAATGGCAATGCATGTAAGTTGGGTCCCTATCAAGGATCACTGGTTTTACCAGAGCAGAATCTCGGGTTTGCTATTCATTCTTCTGCTGGGATGGCAAAATGGGTTGAAATTAGCGTTCTGCCAGTGCCTTCATAGTCATTCTAACAGGGTTATTCACAAGAGTTAGAGTTCAAAGTGAATTTCAAATTTAAGTTCAAAATAACCAAACTGGAAGCATTATCTTAGCCCGCTATACTTTCAGTTCTTCTCACTATGAATTCTTGCATTAGTAAGATGGGTTCTGATGGGTTGGAAAAATTGTTCTGCTTATATGGATCTATTTTTTTGCCAAATATGAGCGGCTACACTAAAGCCCCATCTTATGTAATATGAATGCAAGAATTGCAAAGTGAATATCAAAATGTACACCAAAACTGCTTAACCAAAAAAAAAGGAGAAAACCGTAAATCCAGTTTCCAGAACCCTAACAGAATTCTTCCTTAAATATGTGGAGTGTTAGAATTAAAGGTTTCAGGCAAAAGTAAAGTCAAATTGAAAACATGTGATTGGAGAATTTTTCTAGTTTGGCTACTTTGGGCTAATTTTGATATTAATTTCCTTTCAA